>NW_021604567.1:21587166-21649231 GCF_004785775.1 Grammomys surdaster | reverse complement strand
AAAAGAGTTTTCTCATGTATCAACAATTCTCCTGTTTTGCATAAGCAATGTTTTCTTAAGTAAAATCGTGCTTATTGTTTTTTTCATCATAATTAAGTTGCATGTATCTTTTACTTAGAAGAAAAAAATAATTAAAATCTCTGTTTTATAGTTCTGAAGATAAATGTTCTTCAAGTCAGATGCTTGCCAGTATTGTTGTTCCTTGTGCCATGATATCCATGAGAAGGAATTGAAATTGACTAGACATTTTTACTTATCTGAACAACATAAAAACTGGAACAGAAATATTGAATCATATTTTTAAAGGTAGCCAAAAAGTGATATTGGGCTACAGAATAGAGATGGGAATAATTAATTAAGAAAATTTTACTTCATTGTTGGCTTCATCTGAAGTTAACAAAACAGTCTATGGAGTACGAAGTTCTATTTGAAGTAATATACTAAATATAAAATACTAGAAATTCTGGTATCTTAACTTTTAGGGGTATTAGATTGCTATTTTCTTTATGGGTGTAGAAATAAAACAGGGGGAAACAAATGGAAGGAGTCAGAAATATAGCTCAACTAGTGAAGATATCTGTTGCCAAGGTTGACTACCAGATTTGGAGTCCAATGACCCATAAGATGGAGAGAGTAGACAGATTCCTCTAAGTTGTTCCCTGACCTCCACGTGAGTGCTGTGGCTCACGCACACCTTTCCCCTCCATGTGCTGAAAATAAACAAATAATTTGTAATAAAAAAGTTAGAAGAATAATATTAAAAAGAGATATCAAATAGGAGAAACTACAGATACAAAAGTTCCAGTGTCAAATTTTACCAGAATCTGGAGTCCCCAGATCCACAAATAGAAGAGGCAGACATGAAGTGATAGAACATTTGATAGGATGCTGTGCTTGTTTGAATAAGAATCCCCCTCCTCCTCTGCCATGCTCATAAATTTGAATGCTTGCTCATCAGAGAGTGGAACTACTTGAGAGGATTAGAACGTATAGCCTTTTTGGAGTAGTCTTGGCATTGCTGGAGGAATTATGCTATTAGGGTTGGGCTTTGGGGTTTAAAAGCTAAAACCAGACCTATTGTCTTGCTCTTTCTGTTACCTGTGATCCAGATATAGAACTCCCAATTACTGTAGCACTGCAGCACCATGTTTGCCTGCATGCCACCACGATCCCCACTACGATGACAGTGGACTAATTCTTTAAAACTATAAACAAACACAAACAAAATTCTGTCTTTTATAGAAGTTGTGGTCCTAGGTATTTTCATAGCAGTAGAACAATGACTAAGACAGATGCCAATGATGTAGTCACAAGTGACAAAATGTTTGTGAGACTGACAGAAACAGGACGCTCAGTATGTACATACTCTATTCCAGTGAAACTGACACACTTAGCAGCACATTGGAATCATCTTGTGGAGGGAGAGGGGAGTCCAGGAACAAACTGGGGTCTGTCCCAGAGATACTGAGAGTCTGGATTTTAAAAAGGTCCTTAGGACAGTACGGTTTCAGAACAACAGAAATGAGTTCTCTGTACATTTCAGAGTTATGTAGTATGATTTAATTTTAATAGTGGCACAAAAAAGGCTCAGGAGTTAAATTATTGCAAATCATATAGAAAAGAAATATTAAACCAAGAACTGAAGTCCATATTTTCTTAGACATAGGGCCAGAAATTTGGCAGAAACTAAATTATGGATCTGATCATATTAGAGAGCAGGGCAGGGGAAGACAGGAGCCATGTCCTGGGTAAATGAGAGTTGACAAGATGACATTGAAATGCATTATCCATTACTGTATTAGAAAGGGGATGTGTTAGTGGAAGACTTTAGAAGCATAAAATGCTAGTAGCCCATGCTCCTAAGTTAAACTGATACATGTTTCCAAACATTGAACTTGAGGTTTTTCTAATCCTTGATTATAAGAAAAAAAGGTTATATTGAAAGTATCCTTCAAAGATTGAATTCAGTTAACTTTTCTTTTATGAATGAATTGCAGTGAATATATTTGGCATTTTATAATTTATCATAACTCTCTACCACTTTTTTTTCCTAGCTCACTTTTCAAGAGACAGAATGACTTACTGGGTGTCTTTCAAAAATTTCATTTCATTACAGAAATGTAGAGTATAAAAATGTGTCCATTGACCTAACTAAGCCTGATTCAGATATTTAAGAGCGTCATATGATTAAAGAGAACTTATGGAAACGGAGGCTAATAGGTGGTAGAATCTAGGAAAATTGAGAAAATTCTGAGATTTTTCCTTCCAAAACCCACAGAAAGTAATCTGAATTATATTTCATTTTAGAGTGACCAGTGATCGGTCTTGCTTTTAATTTTTAAGTCCGTCTTACACTGAGTAAGTTCATCTTTATCAATCCAAATATGTGCCCAAATGTCTGAAAACACTAAGAATAAACTTTTCTTTATTTCTCTGATCAAACTCAGAGCAAGTTATTTGCAGGAAGACCTAATTGTGCAGTCCCAAGTCAAACGTTAAACATCTATGTGATTTCTAGAAACTATATTATTATGAAAAGACTTATAACAGATTATCGAGACAAGAGATTGAAAATACTCAAATAAGGAATAAGTAAACCATGAAGGACTAGGTAGAAATAGAAAATAGCTGTAACATGGAATATCAATCAATTGCATTAATTTTAGATATAATAGTGGTATTAATATGGAAATTATATGTGAAAATAGAAGAGTTTGGCTAATAGCCTATGACAAAACACTGCATTAGTCTCCTTGGGTTAGTGTATCATCTCTGGGTGCCATTAATCATACAGGCATACACTGTCATGTGCGTTAACATTAGCTGGGACTTCAGCAAAACTAGAACTTGTTAGTGGAATATTACTCACAAGATTGGGAAGAAGGGGTCTTTCTCTTGGGATGTCTACTGTGGTACAATTTGAAAGAACATGGTAGGTTGCCTTTTGCATTTGCTGACATTATCAAATGACTTTAAAAAAATTCTTTTCCTCTCTGAATCTCAATATGGATTTGGAGGGGGGAATCAGCTGGGCTACTCCTTTTGTACATAATATGCCATAGTTATGCCATTCTGGATTTATACATTCATATTATACCCATTTCTGGTTCCTGATTACCACCATTATTAATCAGGAGGCCAACTTGTTGAACAAAGGTCACTGGGGAGCAGAATTAGGGTCATAAACTAAACTGGAGACTCTGAGAGGGAGCCATAAAGGCCACAGTCATGCATCTGAGCCCTAATGAAACAAAAAACACTAAATGCATTCTGAGGAACATTAGGATTTTACCTCAAATATGTTTTTTTGCAGACTAACATCAGCCAAATGTGAGCTCATAATAACTTCATTAGACTTAGAGTGTAAAATATCAATTAAAAAACATATAATAAAGGTTAAAAATTTAAAGCTAATAAGGGTTTATTTAAATGGACAAAAATATAACATGAGATTGTAAAGAATGACTGAGGACGATCTCCCAGATGTAGTGTTAATGGTACACATATGTTCTAAAAGATATTTTATCTGCCCTTGTTGGAGGACCTGCATGAAGATCAAACTGCTCATTTGCTATATAGCACAAGTGTTTATAACAGCTTTATTCATAATAGCTCTGAACTTTAATGATTAAAATGCTCTTCACTGAATGCATAACCTACATACAAGGTAACAGTATTCAACAATAAAAAGGAAGAAATGAGTGATAAATATAGTGTGTGTGGTTCTTAGGGAAATACATTGGTCAGAAAGCCAGTCCCTAATGGTTACAGATTCCATTCAGATAATTGTTTTGTCATGGCAACGTTATAAATCTGGAGAATAGAGGCTGCCAGGGCTTAAGAACAAGGGAGAACAAAGGGTTGCAATGGGTGGTATGAAAGATTATGTGGTAATGGAATTTTTGTGTGCCTTGAGTGTAATGATGGTGTAATCTGGATCTATATATGTGATATAATTATCTAAATCTAAATGTGCAAGTGCATATGCACTCATATGCATATAAATCTGGGAAAATCTGAGTAAAATTGGTGGATTCTGTTACAATCAATTTTCTGGCTGTGATATCACAGTATAATTTATTCAGAAAGTTACATTTGGGTAAAATGAGTGAAGCATGTTCATTTTTTTGGACTTATTTTATATAACTGCAGAAGAGATTGTTACTTTAAAATTAAAAATTAAAGAAAAGCAAAATCTAGAATAAAAAAAATCAGTTTTAAGTAACACAAACATACGGTCTATTGGTATAAATGTAACAAAACATCTGAACTATCAGTATTCAAATATTATTAAGGGTTTGTTATATAAGAGGACAAACTCTAATATAATTCCAGTCAAAATGAAAAATAGAATTTGTTGAAGGAAATAAGATAATTTATAAATATTTACATGGCTCCAATAGTACCTAAAGCGTTCTTTAAAGAATTAGATAGAAGGACTTTTCAGGGATTATATAACTAATCAAGCCACTCTCATCTCTTTCTGAGTGATAGTGTCCTAGACTGTTATATGGACCTGTTCCAAAGCACTCTGACACAGAGCATCTTAGGGGAATAAGGTCTTTCTTTCAGTTTACAGGTCACACAGTTCATCATCAAGGGAAGTCAGAGAACGAACTTGAGTAGGGAGTTGAAAAAGAAACCATGGAAGAGCTTGCTGTCTCATTCAGGCTCATGTTTACCTTCCTTTCTTTTATATATGAGGACTATCTGCCCAGGAAATGGTAACATTCACAGTGGACTAGGCCCTCCTACATCAATTAAGACTCAAGACAACCTCCCACAGATATGGCTACAGGCCCATGTGATCTAGGAAATCCCTCAACTGATATTACCTTCTCAGATGACTGTAGGCTGTTTTATTTATTTATTTATTTATTTATTTATTTATTTATTTATTTTTGGTAGAATTTAAAAAATTTTTTTTTTAACATGAGATACTTTTTTATAGCATGTTTTACAAGGGGAGGGGGTAAGAGGGGCCAGGTGGTGGAAAAGTACAGAATCTTCTTGGCCTCTGCCTTGAAACATGTCATGGTCTATACGGTACACTGCCTTGAATTATGATCTACCTGCTATTCTTCAGAAGATATGGTATACTGCTTGAGTTATGATCTCCCTGCTATTCTTCAGAAGATATTGTACACTGCTTTGAGTCTATCTGCAGTTGCCAAGCAGAAACTTGCAGTTGCCAAGCTTCAGGGGACATTGTGCAGGTGGGGAAAGGTAGGGGGTGAGGGTAAGGGCGAGGGTCCTGGCTTCTGGCATCTCCCCCTTCTCTGTTTAGTTAGAGAAGGCGTCTTATGATCAATCCCAACTATGTGAGTTTTGAATTTGGATGTCTAATTATGGGGGGTCTTAGACAAGTTCACAACCCCAAAACATTGATGTGAGACAAGTCACATCGATGGTCGAAGGCTTTAGGCTGTCGACGATGGGCAATGTCAAGGGACCCTGAGGTGGGTGAAAGGAGGGTGAGAGCTCTGTCTTAGGCCATGTAGGCTGCACCCACGCCCAGCACCACGCACTCCTTTTCGGCTGCATTGGGTGGGACCCTGGGAAGTGGACCTACAATAATCCCGTCATTGGGCTAACTCACAGCCATCCTAGTCCCTTGTAAATGTTCAAGTTACCAACCATTTGTCAGTTTGGGGTGTAATATTGTCATAAAGGAAGGCTCCCCAATGTTAGCGGCCATATCAAGGACGGCCTTGGTTTAGGAAAAAGCCAATTTTTGTTGGGGTGATCAAGAGGCCAAGCTCTCTAGCGAGAGAAATGAGGGCAAATCCAGGCATACGAGGAACCCTTCTGGAGGGCGTGGAAGTCTAGGGGTCGACCGTAGGGGGAGGCAGGGGAGCTGGCAGCTGTGTCAGTCTCCTGCGGAGTCACTTCTGGATCCTCTGCAATTTTCAGCTGATGGTAATGAACTTCAACCGTCTTCTTGATGGCAGAATCAACCTGGTTCCGAGGATGACAGGTCGCGGGCGACGATCTCTGTTTCACTCAATCTTGATGTCGTGCGCACATCCTCTCAATGAGGGTCCATCCGGAGGGGTCCGTGCTGTAGGCTGTTTTAAATGGACAATTAAAGGTAACTTGGACATAACTTTTTAGTTGAGCAGAGCAATGTGCCATTTTCTTAGAAGAGCAGTCCTCAACAGGGTAGCTACAGGAAAGCATGAAGAGTGGTATCTTAGAAATTATTGCTGTGATGAAACATTATGACTGAAAGGAATTTGAGGAGGAAAAGGTCTATTTGACCTAAATATCCTGACTCATAATCCATCGTGGGAACCCAAGGTGGGAATTCAAACCAGCTGGGAACTTGAAGCAGGAGCTGATGCAGAATCCATGAAAGATTGTCACATATTGGCTTGCAACTCATGGCTTGCCCAGTTTGCTTTCTTATAAAATCCAGAATCAACAGCCCAGGGGCCTTCCACATCAATCACTAGCTAAGAAAATGCACTGTAGGATTGCCTACAGTCCAGTGTTACAGAGACATTTTTTTTTTCAGTTGAGGTTTCCTCCTCTCAGATGACTTAAGTTTGTGTCAAGTTGAGGTAGATCAAACTAGCCAGAACAAATGGCATCATAAGGCAGGTGATGGCAAGATCCTGAATATGACAAATGAAGGGCATAAGATGGGAAGTGAGGCTGGGAACTCACATCCAGAGTGGGAGTTGGAAATAAAAGGGAAACTATGTGGAACCTGAATGCCTAAAAAGTTTCAAGGTTGGGATGGACAAGGGCCAAGAAGCTCAGATGAAAGAGTCATGACATCTACTTAAAAATTGCGGATCTGAACTGGTCTCTGTAAGAATACTCAGAGTCAAACTTGTCTTTAGTTCTATAGGATTTAAACCTTTGGAATGTGTCTATATTAATTTTCTGCCTTTAATAATGCAACTATAAATATGGATGCAGCACATGTACTTATTGAAAAGACAGCCTGTTGTCTATGGTGGTGTTATATCACTGAGAACCCATCCTAAAATGACTCAGGGGACAAGTACTTGCCATTTTTCTCTGATTGAAATTGATTTAAATTATTGGTGCTCATCACTGGTACTTTCAATGGGAAATTCTAGTGTTTAGCTTACTCTGTTGTTCTTGTTTTCCCTATTTAGGCAAATGTAGACTCCTCTCCTCTCTTAGGATCTTCCAGGCCCCAGGGGAGCAATTACTCTCAATCTGGTGTTCACTTCAGATGGCCATATTTTTTTCTCAGGCTGAGTCAGATTGCTGACCCAGTGAGTAAAAGAGGCATACCCAGGAGACAAGATATAAAAGCCATCTGCCCAGGTACAGTTTCTAATATTTCCACTTCTGTGTTCTAAAATATAGCAATATCAGCTATAGGCATGGGTATATTCAGGTTAGTCCACAGGCAAAATGATGCAGCTGTATATCCCTGTGAGGTAGGAAGGCCCAGGCAACCTCTTTTCTTCCCTAACTACTCAGTTTGGTAGTTGATTACCATATTCCATCCTCCAGTACTGTTCCCCATATTCTGCCATCTTCCCTTTGTCTTCTCAGTGCAGACATCCTGCCCTTTGAACAGCAAACCCTGTATGGTTGTCTTTGAGTTGCCTACTTTTGAATTTTCTCAAGACATAATCTGAGCTGGATTTGACCTGAAAGCCTCTTACCTGATGATTGGCTTTCATAATATAAAAAAGTATCTTGCAAACTTCAGAGAGTGAGAAACAATGGATAGTCCTACTTATCTATGATGTTTCTCACCTGCAACAACAACCAGCATGGCACAATAACCCTAATGGTGCAGTAGTAGCATTCATACCTTGTTGGTCACCAACAGCTCTCTAATTGAATTTAAGACCTTTTTAACAGGAGAGATATAAAGTCTGATACTAGAAACCTAGCCAAATCTCTGGAGATTATGAAGTCATAGATGTTTGAGGAGAAACTACATCTGCCAATTTACTAATCTAGCAGATTCACCAAGTACATTCTGCATATTTATTGGACTCTAATTTCTTGTTGTTCCTTAGCTCACTGAACTGACAGAGCAAAGATGTTATTCTTGTTCGAAATCTATTTCCCACCTGAAAATATTAGGAATAAGTAGATTCATGTGATATTTATGAGGACTTTAACAGCCCTGGGTGTTTTGAATGTTTGTCTGTGTGTATATGTGTGCATGTATGGTAAATGAATGTGAGTGTGTAAATGTGTAGATGTGTGTCCCAATAATGAGTTGAATGGTGAGTTTCAGAGCTTATGGGACACCATAAGAGAAATTTTGCAGAAGCCCTTTGGTTTCTACCCCCTTTAAATGTGCTATATGTATAAGCACTGATCTTTTTACAAAGTATAGTTAGACTCATTCTACTTTAAGTTATGATTATGGTTATGGTTATAGTTATGGCTAGTGTGATGCTCAAAGATGCTAACTTTTAGGGTGCTGATGAGATGAAAAAGTATTTGTATTATGGAGTTAGTGTTACTCCTAATGAGAACTCATGGTTATTACTGTAACTATTAGTGTACCAAGGACATGGTTACATGTCAAGTTTTCCTCCAAATGTCTTATATTTGTTTAATTTAAAAGCAAGCTATCATTTTGAATTTATTTTGTGAGCAAATTTACTTCATTGTATTCTTTTTTTGGCTTGTCAAAATTAATTGTATCATTTAATCAGTACATTAATATTGCACATGTAATCAAGACAGTTTGCAAATTAACAATCATTTAAACATAACTTATAAAGCAATGGAAGACATACATTATTTAGAGGGATAAATACGTTTCATAAGAAACATTTGTTTAAATGGTTGATTATTATTTGCAAAACACCTTGAACTACTGGTACCTGAGAGATATTCATTAAATATTAATTGGGCAGTAGGTTCTCTTTCATTGTGAAACATCTCTTTTTACTTCTTTTTATTACTCACATATTACAATAGTAGTATATAATTCCCAAACTGAACATAGGTGGTACACACATGTAGTCTAAGAACTTTGGAAGAAGAGCCAGGAAGACAAGTTCAGGTTATTTTTGGCTACATAGTGTATTTGAGGCAAGTTCATATTACATGAGACTTTGTCTTACCCACTGTCCTTAACAAACAAAAACAAAACCAAAATTACAAAACAAACAAACAAACAAACAAATACCTACAAAAATCCATTTATCTTCAAGTTGTAGTAGAGTTTACTGGTATGAGACAGCCATTTTTGTCTATTCCTGCTTTGAAGATCCAAACTCTCCACCAAGCATGTACACCAAACCTTTCAGCTTAATATAAGATCAAAAGTCATCCAGATACTGGCAGCAGATGTTAGCTGCCTGTGCTGTTAGAAATAGCACAAGTAGTGTAACCTTCATTTGCATTTTTCTTTTGAGAAAAAAACTGTTTCTTTCCCTACATAAACATTTTTGATATAGTGGAAACTGTCTACAGTATTCAGTCTTTTAATAATTATCATGATGAACATCATCATTATTATATGTATAGGGGGTGCATATGCTACAGCATGTATGTGGTGGAACCAACAACTGTGTAAAGTTGGTTCTCTCCATTCAGTTTTGTGTGGGTTCCAGGGATGGGAACTCAGGTTAGGGCACCTTTAGCTGCTGAGTCATCTCACTGGTCCACAGATTCAGTGTTTCATTTATCTAAGATTAGTGTCAGATGCAAGTTAGATTTATTCCAGTTTTCTTTTTAATTGATGCTGAGTATCCTGCTTGTCTTTGGTGTTATTATGATGAATTTGTTGCAACTGTGATTCAAGGGAGCCTGGATATATCTTCAGCTATAGCAGAACTTGGTAGTGTCATTCACATGGTATTGGGTTTTCAGATATGAAAGATGCAAGGGTAAGAGGCCATGGAGGCTAGCACCAAGATTTGAGAAAGTTATGGAGGCAAGGCAATTTGTAGATATCAGGTTCCTGACAAAGAGGACTCAAAAAGCCAGTGATAAAGAAGAAAAGTGAAATGTAAGTTGCCATGGAGACCCCAGGATTTTTTTTAATATTCCAGGACTATGGAGCATCTGCTAAGGAAAGCTCATGTACAGAGGGGCTATATTTAAAACTAGTCCAAACATGTTTCAGAGGGCAAAATTGGAGAGTAAGGCTGCCCAAGGTTGTTGGGACCCAGATGATTATTATATCACGAGACCAAGAGGCCCAGTATGGAGTTATGAATATATATGTGCATGAAATACATACATATATACATACATACATACATACATACAATAACAACAGATGAAAAAGGCCATGAATTTGAAGGAGAATGGAGAGAAGTATAAGGAAGGGTTGGGGGGGGAGGAAGGGAGAAATGTTGTAATTAAAATAAAATCTCAAAAATAAATTAAAAAAACCATTTAAATTCCTGCCTTCCATCTTAAAATTGTTTTTTTAAATTAAATTTTATTTTAAAAAAGTATATTGTAGGTTTTTCCCTAGGTTCCTTGATTTCACTACCCCTGAGTAGTTGGCTATGTTTCTGGTACCTGGTATGATTTCCCTCTTGTTCAGTGGGTCTTAAGTTCAATTAGCGAACTAATGGTTAATGCCAAGGTATGCATGCCACTACTACACCCTTAAGATTATCATAGCATGTTGGTCACTTTTGTGGTTCATAAGTGTCATAGTAATGTATGGCTATTTGTTGCTTCTCTCCTTTGGAAGCTTGTCAGGTGACTTCTGGTGCCATGAAATTTAGTCCTCAGGGAGGTGGCTTTCAGGTAAATTCTAGCTCAGAGACCTCCAGGCACTGTGTTTGAAGTATATGGTATTTTTAGAATAGGGACTTACTTGTCACACCTGGGGGCAATCAAGGACAAAAGCAATAATCTGCAATATTTAGAAAGTCTCTTAGGCAACTGACCAACAACTCAAAGGAAGAGGAAATGGAAAAACTCAGGAGAAATGTTAGTCATATAAATGTGGATTTGGTCTAATTATATTTGAAATGTTCTGCCAATGTGTTAGAAATTGAATAACTAGGGAAGCTTGAATATATTTACAATACACCTTAGCTTGGGCACACAAAGCAATAAAAGCATATGACAGCTTTTAATAAATGTTTTAAAATCTGACATACACCCATTAAAAGGCAGTTTAAGCAATGTGTCCTTTGGGACTTTTGATGAAAAATAATAATGAAATAAATGTTTTTTCTCTCTGTTTTCCAATGGTGGCTCTTATTTATCGTTTGTCTATGACCAAGGAATTTCAGAAAAGTAGAACTTGAAGGGTATTTCAAAATTTGTGATGTGATTATAATGATTACACAGTGGATTTGGGGTGGATTTTACTCTCATTTCTAAAGATTACAGAATGAAATTATCCAGCCTTATTTTCCTTGGAACAACTGGGAAGATTCCTGTAAGAATCTTGATTTTCAGGTTTTTTTTTTTAATTTAAGAAAAAATTGAATTTAGTAATAACCCACAAATGGATTTAATCTAACATTTTTGCTTCTCATGCACTAGTAAAAATGTTATCTGAGTAATTTAATTTGATTTACTTCAACTATTAGGTAGGATGGTTTCCTAAGTCTGTTGTCATTATGTGATTAGACCATGTGCTAAAACACCTGTTTATTGAGAGCTTTGTTATGACCCATGAAGGTAAGAAACAACAACAAACAACAACAACAACAAAAGCCTGTGCTATATCAGGCTACACAGAGAGTATTGCTATACTGGTACAAAGAACCCAGAGGCCAGAATAGCACTAGTGTATAGAATGAAAAAATACAACTCAGTGAAAACAATGTACATCACAGATATGGGACTATAGTGTATAATCTAACCTTTCTTTTATTGTCTTCTTAATCTATACATTTAATCTTAGCAATATTGTTTTAACTTACTATATTCCAAACACCACCTTTTCAACATCATGAAATATTAATAAAATGTTTTATATTCTTTTATACTGGTGATGTATGAAATTTCATGTCTTTTTTCTTTTTTACATATATAGCATACTTTACTCACTTTTCCCCCTTTTTATATGTACTGGTATTTTGGTGGCATGTACTTCTCTGTGCCACATATTTGCTTGATGTCCATGGAGGCCAGAAGGCATCAAATCCTCTAGGACTGGAATTACATTTGATTGTGTGCCAATATATGGGGTCTGGGAACAGAACCCAGGTCCTCTTGCAGAGCGGCCCGAGCTGTTAACCACTAAGACAACTCCTGCATCCCAGTATATTTTAATTAAAAATAGTCACATTTTGAATGCTCAAAAGCACCATAGGCTCACAGTCTACCACTTAACAATGTTAGTGTGGAACAACTATGTTGTAGACGTAGGGAACTCAGATACTTCTTCCTCAGTTCTCAATTTCAAATTATTTAAGTTGATGAAAAAGTAAGTCTATTTAAAACTAACTGAAAAAATAAAAAGAAACAAGATTTAAAAGCAATTGTGTTTTTATATTTTCAGAAGTTATGCCAAGCATAGGCAGTAAGGTTTTAGAAACAGGGATATACAAGAGTTGGCAGGCAAGTACAAATTAAACAATACATGGTGTCAAATGGCATAGACTTCAGAAAACAGATAACCATCAGAATTTCAGTTTGTCAAGAATATCTGTTTAAAATCATGCATATAACAGTCTCAAAATGTAGAGTATAAATTAGTAAACAAAACTTACAGAAAAAGTGTGTTAGTGTAATATATTAAAATATTTCTCATAGCAATTGATGAAGAAAAATAAATTAGCAATATGTGGTATCTAAACATGTAATCAATGAACAAACTTCATCTGATGCATAGTTACAGAACTCTTGATATGTTAAAAGTCTCATATTTTCCACAAATGTATTTAAGACCTTTATATATTTTTTAAATTTCACATCAAATTTATTTGCTTGGTTAGTGTATTGTGCAGCAGAGGACAACTTACAAGACTAAGTTCTTTTCTTCTACAACCACAACAGAGATGTAAAGAATCTCTAGAGTCAACTTACAGGTTTCTCCTTCTGTTTCTTTCTTCTGCAACTTATTACTTAGTATTTTTATTATACTTTTAAATAATCATTAAAAGCCATATTCCCTTCTGTTTCTCATGTTGTTGTATAAATTAACTCTGGTGATTTTTATCCCATTTCCCCTACTTTCTAACTCTCTCTCTCTCTCTGTGTGTGTTTGTGTGTGGCATGTGGTACATGGGTATATGTGTGTATACATTCATGGGCTGGAACATGCAATTTTTGGTGACTTCCTATATTGTTTTCTACCTTATTTTTAGTTTTTTGGCTGGTGTTGAACTTTGGACTTCATGCATGCTAGTCCAATGGTGAGCTTTAAACCCCAGCTACTGCCATGCATATTAACTTGGCTGGATGAGTTGCTAGAATCTGCCCATCTCTTCCTAGCAATAGTGTAGTTACAGGTATATGCAGTTATGCTTTTACATTGGTCCTGGAGATTCAAACTCAGGTCCTTCTGTTTGTGTATGCCCTCACTTGTCCACAGAGACATCTCCCACCCCTTCTTAAGAACACTCTTTATTATGTATCTTTTCACAAGATTTGTAAACTTTTCATATCATCAGTGGGTCTTTTAAAATAATGGAGGTGAATGTGTTACTCAGTAACACAGTTACTCAGTAGTTGAGATTTATTTTGTGATTCTGGGATGGCTCAGTTAAATACATTTGCTTCTGTTCTCATTTTCTTCCATGGCTAATCCTGGATTTTGTTGAGTATAAATCCTTTGTGTATTTATACACTGAAGTGATTCCTCCCTAGCTTTTATTGCTGGATGCTGAAAGCATTCTGACCAACTCAGGATCACAGCTGTTTAATTGATATAATTCTCTCTCTCTCTCTTTCTCTCTCTCTCTCTCTCTCTCTCTCTCTCTCTCTCTCTCTCCTCTCCTCTCCCTCCCTCCACCTCTCCTCCCCTCCCCTCCCCCTCTTTCTGTGTGTGATTATTATTTTCACTTTCTTTCATCTGTTTATGGTCAGTTCAGCTGATTCCAAATATGGTTTTATGAGTAACATTACACTAAGTATGAACAAGTAGATGTCTGGTATTATGATGGCTATTCCCCATTGTCAACTTGACTATAGCTGGAAAGAACTACAATTCAGAAATGGAGTACACAGTTGTGATCAAGACCTTGAGTCTGGAAGACACAGGCTTTTGATCTGGATCTTGAAGCATACTGGTCATGAAGAACTTAGGTGTAGGTAAGGTGGTACACACCTTTAATCCCAGTAGACAAAAACAAGCAGATTTCTAAGTTCAAGACTAGCCTGGGACAGAGCAAGTTTCGAGTAAAGAAAAGATTAGGACAAGGTGTGGTGGTACACAGCTTTAATCTGGGCCATACATTCTGTTGGAGTCCTACATGAGGAGAATGGAAAAAGGAGGGGTTCATTCTTCTCCACCTGCTTGCACTTACTTGCCAGCACATCTATTAGAGTCTACTGCTTCAGGATTCCAGCTTATACAGAAGAAAGGCTGAACCACTCAGCATTGTTGGATTGTATGGCAGAAATTTCCCTGTCCAATCTATTTGCAGTGGGAGGCCTGTGATTGGATAGGGAAAAGGGAGGCAGAGCTAAAGGTGGCAAAGAGGGAGAGGCAGGGAGAAATACAGAAGAGAGAGTGAGGAAGGTGAAATGGCAGCAGATGTGGACCTGAGTGTCTTCAAGTAGAATATGTAGATATGAAATCTAAAGGTTAAGATAACAGGGATAATTTGTCTAAATTGGGTGGACATCTTAGGATTTGAGTATTTGATGATATAGAAATCTGTTTGGTTAACTATAAGCTTTAGAGTTTTGTTTTACTGGGTTACTGAAAGGTGGGACCACCAACATTTGGGAGGCTGTGGGTGTGAAGGAACTAGCGGCTCCAGGGACAAGTGAACCAGAGCTGGAAACACAGCGACTGGTCACTGTGGGGGCTAGAGACAGAGGAACCACGCTAGACTTGAGTGGTGATGGTAGTAGTGCCGGAACATGGCAGGAGCCAGCTGGATGCCTCCTTTCTAATATCTCCCTCAACAGGACTGAGCAATTACTAGATTCTTGGACTTCCCATTCACATCTGCCCATTGCTGGGTTAGTTGGATTGCATCCTGTAAGTCATTCCAATAAATAAATTCCCTTTGTATATATGTTTTCATTCTGTAAATTCTGTGACTCTAGAGAACATTGATTAATATACTCATCTTTTGACTTGGACATCTTTGGGTACATACTTAGGAGTAGTTTGGCTAGATCATGTAGTAGTTCTAGTTCTTTTTGTTTTTGTTTTTTGAACTTCCACACTGCTTTCCATAGTGCCTTTATTAATTCACACTCATATTAACAGCGTGTGAAGCTTCCCTTTTCTTTGTGTACTCAATAGTATTTGTTGTTTGTTATCTTTATGCTAGTTCTTCTGACTGTAGTGAATGAGATATCAGTGAAGTTTTGACTTTCATTCCCCTGATACTTAAGGTTAGTCAACATTTTTCATATATTTACTGGCCATTTGTGTCATTCTCTTTTGAAATATCTGCTCAATTTATTTGGTAATGTATTGATTTATTATTCATTTTTTGTGTATGTGTTTAAAATTTTGAGTTTTTATATATTCTGAATATCAATTCCCTGTCTATCTCTGAAAATTTCTTTCCTATTCTGTAGTGAATTTCTTCACTCTGGTAATTGCTTCCTTTGTTATGCAGAAACTTTAAAATTTCATTCAGTCTCATCGGTCAGTTTTCAGAATTATTTCCTATTCTACTAGACTTTATAGAAAGTCCTCCTTTGACCCTACATCTTGAAGTGTTTCCTTTCATCACATTCAAACTTAGATTGTATCCTAAGCTCTCTATTTTAAGTTGATTTTGTGCAGGGTGAGAGATACACATGTAATTTAATTATTATATATGTGGATATGCAGCAAGTACTGAAAAACTGGGAGTGGGGGTTCATGTCTGTACTCCAATAAATTGGAAGTGGAGGCAAGAGAAAAGTTTTAGGGCATCCTTAGCTATGTAGTAAGTTAGAAGCCACATGATACACTGTCTCAAAAAGTCAGTAAATCTATAAATTAATTAATATAACTAAAGACAAAAGCCTTGAGGTGAGTGACAAGGCTAAAAATTTCTCCAGCATATTTATTTAAAAAAATAACAATAACAATTAAAGAAAACCTTCAAATATGGTTTATCTTATTATTTTCTGGAGATACTTTAATCAAAACATTTGATTGTGTTTCTGGTTGTCCTTCACATCTCCTGACACTGGGGAAGGCTTCAGTACTTTTGTTAAGATCTTCTTTCCTTTTAGGAAGAGAATCTTCACACAGAAGTAGTCACTCATATAGTTTTAGTGACAGGAACTTTGTTATCTGATAGAGCTCCTTACAATGTATACTTTGAACATAGTGCTCTGGCTTTGGGCTGAGACCATCTGCTAGTTTTGAGGCCCAGAGTTCAGTTTGTTGGTGAGGGAACTCATCACATGCTGTTCTGTTGTTGGCAGCAACTGCTACAACAATCTTCTCAAAATGTAGAAAGATGTCCAAGTCTTTTGTGTTTCATTATTTTTAGGCCTGTTTTGCTCTGGCATGCTCCATTTATTTCACAGGCTGCTGATTCCTGGCTCTGTAGTGAAATGGACTGAGCCCCTGACTGCTTGCTACCGAGAAGCACAGAAGCATCTGTGGATACATCACTTCAGGTTCCTTGTGTTCTTTGGCAGATAAATAGATTAACCAGCTGAATGAGGATATTTTTAAATGATATATTATCATGTAGACAATAACTTCAAATTTCTAAGAAAACTTAACTTCGATTATAATTGTGGTTTTTCAAGATTTCAAAGAAAAATATGTCAGAAGTAGAATGATATACAGAGTACATTTTCAGAATTCTGGGATTTTTCTTGGATAACCTTTGTTAACTCCCAGTCACTACCCCCAAAAGAAAAAAAAACAGAGAGGAAAACTTTCTGACATACTACAGTCTTTTATAAAGACATGTTACTATGTTTCATATGAAATAGAAATTTACAAAATCATGTATATGGGAAGATGACACTTCTCATAACACACTGCACCATAAACATTTCAAGATCAAATCCAGACCAGGCAGTCCATCAGTCTGATAAAATAAAGTTCATGCTCTATATTTGTCTTCAAGATAAAACTATTTTCGTTTATTATTTGTTGATTTTGAAAAATGTTGTACATTGCCTACAAATGTTAAAATATTGGGGCTAGAGAGACATGGCTCAGCAGTTGAGTACTTGTTGATCTTTAAGAGGACCCAGTTTTGACTGGTAGCACCCACATTGATACGCTTACAACCATCTGAAACTCCAGATCCATTGGATTCAGATGATATGTTTTCTGGCCCCTGTGGGAGCCTGCAATCTTGTGCACCCTATCTTATATACATACATACATACATACATACATACATACATACATACTACCCACTCACATACATACACATTTACATACATACACACATATACATGCACATTAATATAAATGAAATGTTTTAAAGGCATTTAAGAGTTTGAGAGAGGGCACTTGATGTTCTTGTAGAACACCTAAGTTTAGTTTCCAGAGCCTATGTGGTGGTTGACAAGAATCTAAAACTTCAGTTCCAGGGCATATGACACTCTTTTCTGAGCTTGTCCATGGTACAAATACATATATGTAGGTTGTGGTAGTTTGAATGAGAATGGCCCACATAGGCTCATATATCTGAATACTTGGTGGAACTATTTGAGAAGGGTTAGGAGTTATGGCCTTTATGGAAAAGTTATGTCACTGAGGGTGGGCTTTGAAGTTTCAAAAGCCTAAGCCATTCTCAGTTAACTCTGATTTGTACCTGTGGATCAGGCTACTATTCCAGTGAGTGCCACACCTACCTGCCTGCTGCTGTACTCCCCACCATGTTCATCATGGATTCTAACCTTCTGGAACCATTTCTTATAAGATATTACCTTGGTTGTGGTATCTTATCACAGGAATAGAAGTGTAATAAGACAGATAAAATAGTCAAATACATAAAAAAATCTTTAAAAATTATTTAAAAAAATTCTTAAAATATTTGGCAAATTTCTCCTTATAGAGAATGTTTGCTGACCACTCATATAAAAAGTAGTGCTGATATGGATAGATAGCCCAGTGTTTGAGAACACTGGCTGCTTTACCAGAGAACCTAGCTTCGACGTCCAGCAAATAAATACATGGCAGTTTACAACCTTCTGTAACCCCAGTCCTAGGGGATCTGATAACCTGTTCTGGCCTCTTCTGGTATCAGGTATTCATGTGATAAACAGACAAACATGCAAGCAAAACGTTCATACATACTTAAAAAACTATTGCTGGGAGCCAGCCCCAGCTTGATGGGAGGAGAAGGAGGGTGTCTCTACTTTCATTGGTTCTTCTTGAGGCAGCCGAGGGGATGGGAAGAGCATTGACAAGGAGTAAGATTTGGTCTTACGAGATTCAGGGTAAGGCCTTGAGATTTGTGGTAAGACTTTGGTCTTACGAGATATTTAGGGTTGCTATTTTAATAAAATTTTACTTATCTAGGTTACTAAAGTTTACTTACTATGTCACTGTAGCTGATATGACTTCTGGTTCTGATTTCTAGCACTTAACACCTCAGCCCAAGAACAGCAGAGGATTAGGCAAATAGCCTTTGTACTCTCTCAGCAGGAGTTGCTGGGCTCTGATTTATGCCTGCTAGTCTGAGGTCCCAGGAAGAAAAAGACACTTAGAGATGTCACTTATAGCATTTATTAATAAGTTGTTAAAAGTTTCCTATGAAAGCGATCTAAGGGGAAAAGTGGAAAGGTCCTAAGTGGGGAAAAAGGAAAACTTCTATTCTATCTGGAAAAAGGGAAAAACTATTCTATCTTTATTCTATCTTCTTTCTCTCTATTCTAATTCTATTCTATATCTAACTAACTAGCTCTCATCTTTTTTTCCTCAGAACTTATACATCTTACAGAGTACATGGTCACATGTTACAAAGTTCATCACAAGTTCACACCAAAATTCAAATCATAAATTGAAATAGAAGTTTACAACAGAGAATGTTTACATACATATCCATTAGGGGTAATTATCTGATTAAACATCCATCACTTGTCTAGCTCCATAGGTTCACTGAAGGTTAAAACTATAACTAAGAAATTAATGAAGTTTTGTATAGATAAACCCAGGCAATATTTTCTCTTCTGTCCTAGCACCTATAATAAATCATGAGTTCCCTTTTAGTGACCTTTGGTTAATTGTTTTACAACCACATTGGAATGTGCTCTGAGCAGGAGAAAGACTAGTTACTATCTAAGGGCAATTAACTGATGACACTCGGGAGACTGGCAGAGTTCTCATTGCAGTTTTGACTATCAGAAAGGGACCTAATAGCAGTCCCACTATAAAAGAGATTAATAATCATTTATAATTTTAGGAATTCTTATAGGATCATCATTAAGACTTAAGAAGTTGTCTATTTGCCTATATAGCATCACTATGAGACAGTACATCTTTGTGGGTCTGCAGAGATCTGCTCCAAAGGGGTGTGCTATTGCTTAGTGATTGTTACATATGTTTAATAATAATAATAATAATAAATAATAATAATAGGAATAGCATATTAATAGCAGGAATCTGTCCTAAAATAAGTTCCCCACAGTCTTGCTAGATGAGAACATACTTGTCACAGATTATTTAATAATCCAAGGCAAGCATTTCAGGATGATCACCTGCTAATTATTAGCTTGTCCCATTATGACTTCTGACAAGCTATAGTGCTACTGATACTATAATTTCAGAAACATGAAATGGAAATTAAGTCAATTTAACTGAAATTGTCTCACTCAAAAATACTATTGTATCTGTATCTGTAAGATTTTATTTCATGGTCCTTCCAGTCTGAGCCTGTGCCCTGAACAGACCTTGGGCACTGGCTCTGCAGCCAGTCCCACAACACCCAGAGGAAGCTCAACTCCCAGGTGCTCTAACATGCTCAGGATCACAGGATCACAGGATCACAGGATAACAGGATCACAGGATCACAGGAACATGAGATCACAGATCACAGAGGAAGTTTGACTACCAGGAGATCAGACACACCCAGAAGCACTGGAGCTCTGACACACTAAAGATCACAGCTGAGGTCACAACATATTTCCCAACACCTAGGGTAACTGGGACCCCTACAGGAACCAGGGAAACACAAACCCCCACCCAGCCAGAGGGACGGGTTCTTTCTAGCTTGCACCTGTGCCTGGAGAAAACCCAGGGCTCTGACTCCCCACCCACTGCTGAAACACCCAGAGACAGATTGACTCCCAGGAGCTCTGGCACACCCAGGATCTCAGGATCCCAGGATCCCAGAATCACAAGATCACTGAGACAGCTGGATTCTGAGGAGTTCTGACACAACCAGGATCATAGGAGGGACAGGCCCCAGTCAGAGACAGCAAAGTCAGGAGCACTAAAGATAACCAGATGGTGAGAGGTAAGCACAAAAAAATAAGCAACAGAAGCTAAGGCTACTTGGCATCATCAGAACCCAGTTCTCCCACCACAACAAGTCCTGGATACCCCATCACACTGGAAAGGCAAGATTCAGATTTAAAATCACTTCTCATGGTGATGAATAGGTAAACAGGTAGAAACACTAAAAGAAACACAAAATCCCTTAAAGAATTATAGGAAAACATAACCAAACGGGTAAAGGAATTGAATAAAGCATTCCAAGATCTAAAAATGGAAAGAGAAACAATAAAGAAAGCATAAAGGGAGACAGCCCTGGAGATAGAAAACCTAGGAAAGAGATCAGGAGTCATAGATGTAAGCAACACCAACAGAGTACAAGAGATGGAAGATAGAATTTCAGGTACAGAAGATACCATAGAAAACATTGACACAACTGTCAAAGAAAATGCAAAATGCACAAAGCTCCTAACTCCAAACATCCAGGAAATCCAGGACACAATGAGAAGACCAAACCTAAAGATAGTAGGTATAGATGAGAGTGAAGATTCCCAACTTAAAGGGCAAGTAAATATCTTCAACAAAATTATAGAGGAAAACTTCCCTAACCTAAAGAAAAAGATGCCCATTAACATACAATATTGAATAAAATTGGCTTTCAACCAAAAGTTATCAAAAAAGATAAGGAAGGACACTACATACTCATTAAAGGAAAAAAATCTATCAAAATGAACTCTCAATTCTGGACATCTATTCTCCAAATGCAAGGGCACCCACATAAATAAAAAAAACTTTACTAAAGCTCAAAGCACACATTGCACCTCACACAATAATAGTGAGGAACTTCAGCACCCCACTCTCAGCAATGGACAGATCATGGAAACAGAAACTAAACAGAGATACAGTGAAACTAACAGAAGTTATGAACCAAAAGGACTTAACAGATATCTATAGAACATTTCACCCTAAAGCAAAAGAATATACCTTTTTCTAAGCACCTCATGGTACCTTCTCCAAAATTGACCATATAATTGGTCACAAAACAGAACTCAACAGATAGACTGAAATAATCCCATGCAACCTACCTATCAGATCACTACAGACTAAGACTGGTCTTCAGTAACAACAGAAACAACGGAAAGCCCACAAACATGTGGAAGCTGAACAATGCTCTACTCAATGATAACTTGGTCAAGAAAGAAATAAAGAAATTAAAAACTTTTTAGAATTTAATGAAAATGAAAGCACAACATACCAAAATGTGTGGAACCCAATGAAAGCAGTGCTAAGAGGAAAACTCATAGCTCTAAGTGCCTACAAAATGAAACTGGAAAGAGCATATACTAGTAGCTTGACAGCACACCTGAAAGCTCTAGAACAAAAAGAAGCAAATACACCTAACAGGAGTAGACGGCAGGACATAATCAAACTCAGGGCTGAAATCAACCAAGTAGAAATAAAAAGAATTATACAAAGAATCAACAAAACCAGGAGCTGGTTCTTTGAGAAAATCAACAAGTTAGATAAACCCTTAGTCAGATTACCCAGAGGGCACAGAGACAGTATCCAAACAAACAAAATCAGGAATGAAAAGGGAGACATAACAAAAGAAACAGAGGAAATTAAAAAAAAAAATTAGCAGACCCTACTAAAAAAGCCTATACTCAACAAAACTGGAAAATCTGGATGAAATGGACAATTTTCTAGACAGATACCAGGTACCAAAGTTAAATCAGGATCAGGTAAACCATCTAAACAGTTCAATAACCTTTAAAGAAATAGTAGCAGTCATTAAAAGTCTCCCAACTGAAAAAGCCCAGGGCCAGATGCGTTTAGTGCAGAATTCTATCAGACATTCAAAGAAGACCTAATACCAATACTCTTCAAAGTATTTAACAAATAGAAACAGAAGGAATACTACCCAATTCATTCTATGAAGCCACAATTGTGCTGATACCTAAACCACATAAAGAACCAACAAAAAGAGACAACCCCAGACCAATTTCCCTTATGAATATCAATGCAAAAATACTCAATAAAATTCTCACAAACTAAACTCAAGAATACATCAAAATAATCATCCATCATGATCAAGTTGACTTCATCCCAGGGATGCAGGGATGGTTCAATATATGAAAATCCATCTACGTAATCCACTATAAACGTATGCTCATCTCACTAGATGCTGAGAAAGCATTTGACAAAATTCAACATCTCTTCATGATAAAAGTTTTGGAAAGATCAGGAATTCAAAGCCCACTTCTGGTCTGGGCCCGAGCATAGAGCAGGTCCCAGGCGGCAGCTCTGTACCTAACCTCAGAAAACCGAGAGAAAGAGGGCCTCCCAGGAGCTTTAACTCAGGCAGCATCCCAGGTAAGGAAAAAGCAACACTTGCTCCAAACAGAGGGTAACCGGGACCCATTGGGACCCAGGAATTCACTCCTGGCCTGGAGCGCGGGCTCCATCAAGTCTGGGCCTGAGAACCTGGCAGATCCCAGGAGTCAGCTCTGCACTCAATCTCACAGAACCCAGAGGAAGCGGGGCTCTCAGGAGCTCTAACCCAAGCAGTATCTTAGGCTAGGAGGTGGCATTACTTGCCCCAAACAGGGAGCAACTGGGACTCACTGGGACCCAGGAATTCACTCCTGGCCTGGAGCACGGGTCCCTTCTGGTTTTGACCTGAGCACTGAGCAGATCTTGGGCCTCAGCTCTAACCCCAGCAGCAAAACCCATCCCAAACAATTCTAACACAACCTAGATAATAGGAAAGACAGGTTCACAGTCAGAGACAGTACAGATAGCACAAAGGAGATCCATGTGGCGAAAGGCAAGAGCAAGAACACAAGCACCAGCAACCCAAGATACTTGCCATCATCAGAACCTAGTTCTCCCACATTAGAAAGTCCTGAACTCCCCATATCACCAGGAAAGCAAGAACCAGATCTAAAATCACTTCTAATGATGATGATAGAGGACTTTAAGAAGGACATAAATAACACTATCAAAAAAAAATTGAGGAGAACACAGATAAACAGGATGAAGTCCTTAAAGAAACACAAAAATCCTGTAATGAATTACAAGAAAACACAAACAAAAAGATGAAGGAAATGAACAAAACCATCCAGGACATAAAAATGGAAGTAGAAACCATAAAGAAATCACAAAGGGAGATTACCCTGGAGATAGAAAACCTAAGAAAGAAATCAGGAGTCATAGACACAAGCATCACCAACAGAATACAAGAGATAGAAGAAAGAATCTCACATGCAGAAGATACCATAGAGAATATTGACACAACTGTCAAAGAAAACGCAAAATGCAAAAAGCTCTTAACAAAAAACATCCAGGAAATCTTCCCTAACCTAAGGAATGAGATGCCCATAATCACACAAGAAGCCTACAGAATGCCAAACAGACTAGATCAAAAAAGAAATACCTCCCGTCACATAATAATCAAGACACAAAATGCACAAACAAAGAAAGAATTTTAAAAAGCAGCAAGGGAAAAAGGCCAAGTAACATATAAAGGCAAACCTATCAGAATTACACCTGACTTCTCACCAGATACTATAAAAGCCAGAAGATCCTGGACAAATATCATACAGACCCTAAGAGAACATAAATGCCAGCCCAGGCTACTATACCCAGCAAAGCTCTCAATGACCATAGACGGAGAAACCAAGATATTCCATGACAAAACCGAATTTACACAGTATCTTCCCACAAATCCAGCATTACAAAGGATAATAGCAGGAAAGCCCCAATACAAGGAGGGCAATCATACCCTAGAAAGAGCAAGAAAATAATCCTCTTCCATCAAACCCAAAAGAAGATAAGCACACAAACGATGTCTCCACAATTAGCAAAAATGACAGGAAGCAACAACACCCTCTCCTTAATATCTCTTAACATCAATGGACTCAATTCCCCAATAAAAAGGCATAGGCTAATGGACTGGATACTCAAACAGGACCCAGTTTTTTGCTGCTTACAGGAAACCCACCTCAGCAAGAAAGATAGACACTACCTTAGAGTAAAAGATTGGAAAACAATTTTTCAAGAAAATTGCCCTAAGAAACAAGCTGGAGTAGCCATTCTAATATCGAATAAAATCGACTTTCAACTTAAAGCTATCAAAAAGGATAAGGAAGGATATTTCATACTTGTCAAAGGAAAAGTCAACCAACATGAACTCTCAATTCTGAATATCTATGCGCCAAATACAAGAGCATCCACCTTCATAAAAGAAACCTTACTAAAGCTCAAAGCACACATTGCACCTCACACAATAATAGTGGGAGACTTCAACACTCCACTCTCAGCAATGGATAGATCATGGAAACAGAAACTAAATAGAGATACAGTGAAACTAACAGAAGTTATGAACCAAATGGACTTAACAGATATCTATAGAACATTTCACCCTAAAGCAAAAGAATATACCTTTTTCTCAGCACCTCATGGTACCTACCTTCTCCAAAATAGACTATATAATTGGGCACAAGACAGGCCTCAACAGATATAAAAAAATTGAAATAATCCCCTGCATCCTATCAGATCACCATGGTCTAAGGCTGGTCTTCAAAATGACAAAGACAATGGAAAACCCACATTCACATGGAAACTGAACAACACCCTACTCCTTGATAATCTGGTAAGGGAAGAAATAAAGAAAGAAATTAAAAACTTTTTAGAATTTAATGAAAATGATGACACATCATACCAAAACCTATGGGATACAATGAAAGCAGTGCTAAGAGGAAAATTCATAGCTCTAAGTGCCTACAAAAAGAAACTGGAGGGAGCATACACTAGCAGCTTGACATGGCACCTGAAAGCCCTAGAACAAAATGAAGCTAATACACCCAAGAGGAGTAGATGGCAGGAAATAATCAAACTCAGGGCTGAAATCAACCAAACAGAAGCAAAAAGAACTATACAAAGAATCAATAAAACCAGGAGCTGGTTCTTTGAGAAAATCAACAAGATAGATAAACCCTTAGCTAGACTAATCAGAGGGCAGAGAGACAGTATCCAAATTAATAAAATCAGAACTGAAAAGGGTGACATAACAACAGAAACCGAGGAAATTAAAAAAATCATCAGATCCTACTACAAAAGCCTATACTGAACAAAATTGGAAAATTTGGATGAAATGGACAATTTTCTAGACAAATACCAGTTACCAATGTTAAATCAGGACAAGATAAACCATCTAAACAGTCCCATAACCCCAAAAGAAATAGAAGCAGTCATTAAAAGCCTCCCCACAAAGAAAAGTCTGGGACCAGATGGTTTTAGTGTAGAATTCTATCAGACCTTCAAAGAAGACCTAATTCCAATTCTCTTCAAACTATTCCACACAATAGAAACAGAAGGTACACTACCCAATTTGTTCTATGAAGCCACAATTACACTCATACCTAAACCACACAAAGACCCAACAAAGAAAGAGAACTTCAGACCAATCTCCCTTATGAACATTGATGCAAAATTACTCAATAAAATTCTAGCGAACCGAATCCAAGAACACATCAAAACAATTATCCATCACGATCAAGTAGGCTTTATCCCAGGAATGCAGGGTTGGTTCAATGTACAGAAATCCATCAATGTAATCCACTATATAAACAAACTCAAAGAAAAAAAACACATGATCATATCACTAGATGCTGAGAAAGCATTTGACAAAATTCAACACCCCTTCATGATAAAAGTCTTGGAAAGATCAGGAATTCAAGGTCCATACCTAAACATAGTAAAAGCAATATACAGCAAACCAGTAGCCAGCATCAAACTAAATGGAGAGAAACTTGAAGCAATCCCACTAAAATCAGGGACTAGGCAAGGCTGCCTACTCTCCCCCTACTTATTCAATATAGTATTGGAAGTCCTAACCAGAGCAATTAGGCAACACAAGGAGGTCAAAGGGATACAAATTGGAAGGGAAGAAGTCAAAATATCACTATTTGCAGATGATATGATAGTATACTTAAGTGACCCCCAAACTTCCACCAGAGAACTCCTAAACCTGATAAACAACTTCAGAAAAGTGGCTGGATATAAAATTAACTCAAACAAATCAGTAGCCTTCCTCTACTCAAAAGATAAACTGGCTGAGAAAGAAATTATGGAAATGACACCCTTCACAATAGTCACAGATAATATAAAATACCTTGGTGTGAACCTAACCAAGCAAGTAAAAGACCTGTATGACAAGAACTTCATGCCCCTGAAGAAAGAAATCGAAGCAGATCTCAGAAGATGGAAAGATCTCCCATGCTCATGGATTGGAAAGATTAATATAGTAAAAATGGCTATTTTGCCAAAAGCCATCTACAGATTTAATGCAATCCCCATCAAAATTCCCACTCAGTTCTTCACAGAGATAGAAAGAGTAATCTTAAAATTCATTTGGAATAACAAAAAACTCAGGATAGCGAAAACTACTCTCAGCAATAAAAGAACTTCTGGGGGAATCACCATCCCTGACTTCAAGCTGTACTACAAAGCAATAGTGATAAACACTGCATGGTATTGGAACAGAGATAGGCAGGAGGATCAATGGAATAGAATAGAAGACCCAGAAATGAACCCCCATACCTATGGTCACTTGATCTTTGACAAAGGAGCTAAAACCATCCAGTGGAAAAAAGACAGCATTTTCAACAAATGGTGCTGGTCCAACTGGAGGTCAGCATGTAGAAGAATGCAAATTGATCCATACTTATCTCCTTGTACAAAGCTCAATTCCAAGTGGATCAAGGACCTCCACCTAAAACCAGGTACACTGAAACTAATAGAAGAGAAACTGGGGAAAAGCCTGGAACACATGGGCACAGGAGAAATGTTCCTGAACAGAACATCAATGGCTTGTGCTCTAAGACCAAGAATTGACAAGTGGGACCTCATGAAACTGCAAAGCTTCTGTAAAGCAAAGGACATAGTCAATAGGGCAAAGCAGCAGCCAACAGATTGGGAAAAGACCTTCACCAACCCTACATCTGATAAAGGGCTAATATCCAAGGTATACAAAGAACTGAAGAAATTAGACTCTAGACAATCAAAGAACCCTATTAAAAAATGGAGCACAGAGCTGAACAAAGAATTCTCAACTGAGGAAGGTCGAGTGGTTGAGAAGCACCTAAAGAAGTGTTCAGCATCCCTAGTCATCAGGGAAATGCAAATGAAAACAACACTGAGATTCCACCTCACACCAGTCAGAATGGCTAAGATCAAAAACACAGGTGACAGCAGATGTTGGCGAGGATGCGGAGAAAGAAGAACATTCCTCCACTGTTGGTGGGATTGTAAACTGGTACAACCACTATGGAAAGCAGTCTGGCGGGTATCTCAGAAAATGGAACATAGTGTTACCTGAGGACCCAGCTATACCACTCCTGGGCATATACCCAAAAGATGTTTCAACATACAACAGGGACACATGCTCCACCATGTTCATGGCAGCCTTATTTATAATAGCCAGAAGTTGGAAAGAACCCAGATGCCCTTCAACAGAAGAACAGAAGAATGGATGCAGAAAATGTGGTACATTTATACAATGGAGTACTACTCAGCTATTAAAAACAATGAGTTCATGAAATTCTTAGGCAAATGGATGGAGGTGAAAAAAATGTCATCTTGAGCGAGATGACCCAATCTCAAAAGAACATACATGGTATGCACTCACTGATAAGTGGATATTAGCCTAAAAGCTCACAATATCTAAGAAACAACATATAGACTACATAAAACTCAAGAAGAAGAAGGAAGACCAAAGTGTGGGTGCTTTGGTCCTTTCTAGAAGGAGTATCAAAAGTTTCAACCAGAGCTCCCAAAGTCTAAACCACCAGCCAGAGAGCACAAAGGGAGGGACTCATGTCATAGGCAGAGTCATAGTGACTTGTCCCCTGAACCTTCACCCAGCCAATACCCAGTTCTGAAGATATCTGTATTCCCCCTGAACACCCACACTCCAGTGTCATTCCCTTCCCCACATCCTGTCTTTCTGTGTTTATACCCCTGTGTGAATTAATTATGATTTGAGAAAATTTTTTTTTAAAAAAGCCATACATAGTGCATATGGCTTCATTCTTCCACATCAAAGAAACGCTTGTATTCTTTCTTCCTTCTGCTTTCAAGTCAAATGTGTTATTAATATACAACAATAAAACATGAGTGAAATAAAAAAAATAGGCTGCAAAAAATGTATGCCTATGTATGTGTGCACATGCACTCGCATGTGTGTGTGCATGTGTGTGTGTATGCATACTGCTCTGTCCTTTGCAAAAGGCTTAACAATGAGCAAAAATTCCAAATAGACTTAATGCACAAGGAAAGTAGGAGCTTCAAAGAAGGACACTAGTGATAAGACTAGAAACCTTAGGTTTTGACAGTCTAATCAAGTGCTTTAGAACCAAACTGTGAAAAGGTAAGTGTGGATATATCCACTCCAACTGTAAGGAAGAAAAACATGTTCCATTTTCAGGCTTGGACTCGAATCCTCAGAGCTTCAAACCCCTCTCCCTTACAGTCTCCATAGGCTAAGCCTCTCATAACTCCTTGGAGTTCATGCCTCCCTCAAAGCCACTTCAGAAAGAGTATGAGGCCATGGTCCTAAACTCTGGTCCTTGCCAAATCTTCTCATCTACTTTCTATCATTGAGCACATGTCAGAATCCATTGTATATCTAAACATCTATAGCTTATCGGTGTGTTCCCTTTATGTAGAATATATGGGACCCTGCTACTAGAAGGGCATAAGAACTGGTGAAGTGGAGTGTGCTTAAACCCCAGGACTTTCAGAAATCTGAGATGGTAGGAGGCTGCCCCTTGCAGCCTCCAGTGCCTACTCTAAGACCACGAACTGAAAGGGCCATGGACACTCAGTCATGTAGCATAACATCTGAAGTTCTTATCCATACCAATGAGGTATCTAGATAGACTTAGCCTTCACGAAATTACCTTCCCTTCTGGTATATTCTCACGCCCTTTCCTTTAAAAAGCATATAATCCCTGTTTCGCCACCGAATAAGGTGTATGCGTCCACATCCACCCCCAATAAAGAAGTATGAACAGGCTAAGATTGTCTCAGAGAGCTGTTTCATTAAAGATCGCCCTGGGGAAAGCCTTCACCTAACGGAGCCACCACAATAACACTCCCAAAGAAGGCCTTTCTCTTCTCCCACCCCTCTTGTACTCGGCACTCACTCCCAATTGGACCCAATCCTGCTTATCTCAGGCTCTGCTTTCCCCTTCCTGCCAGGTGTGCAGACGACAGAAGGGAAAACATGGACCTTGGTTACCTGTTCTTGACTTTCTCTCTGAGCCATTATACCAGCGGTGCCCAGGCACCCAGAGAGGAGACCAGGAGCCATGCCATTCATCCCAGATCACACTCTCCGGACTTTGCCCTGCCTTCTCCAGGGCAAAGAGGCGTCCCTGACAGAGAGACAAAACTCAGTACCACACATTCAACCTTGGTTGACTCGCCAGAGAAATGTGTCTGCTATTATTTATTTCATACATTTCATCAGAAGATGAAGTTCTCAAGGGCTGGAATTGTGCCATAAAGTTATATATTGGAGAAAGGAACCTGAGCAGCAGCAAATATTTCCTAATTATGGATGTTGCCAAATGCTTTAAGCTCCTGACGCCTTGACTTCCTAGCCATGATGTAACTATAACCTGAATAAATCGTTTCTCCCTTAAGTTACTTGTGTCAGAGTACTTTATACAGCAACAACAACAAAAAGTTAGATACAATGAAAATAATAATACTGTGGCTGTTATTCTAATCAGATTACACTCAGTGGCTTGGAAGTGGTCTTATCTATAACTTTTTTCAATTTTTCATAAAAATTTTGCCATACCTACCTACAAAAAAGAAAATATAATAAAATAGTAATGATTTGTCTATTTATCTTTTTACATACAGATTTATATTGTTCTATTCTTTGATTTGTCTTTAAAATTTTTGTTAAAACAAAAATTAAAGTGCAAGCAAAAAATACACAGACCTCACTCTTCAGTTATACCTACACATATAAACATGTCCACACTCATGAATAAGAAGCTACTAACTGCATTTGTGTTTGTCTATCAGACTGTTTAATAGTTCATGATTTAGGACACACTTACTGGGAAACAATTGCCCGTAATGAAAACAGCCCAGATAGTAGAGTCAGCCAAATGAGAAAATAAATTCTGGCTCTGTCCCTCAGGCAACTACTTGACTCTTGAGAAAGTTTCTTCTGCTAAAAGCAATGATAATATTGTCCTTTCAGCATTAACAGTTATGGTGCTGATCATTCTATCCAAACCCATATCTTGTTAGTATAGTTAAAAGTATAGTTATTACCGTTAAATGGGAATATTCTAGGGTCACTTTGACAAAGTTGTTACCCTCACATCCTTCAGAGAAGAAAATAAATATAAGATGGCATTTGATGTTGTGTGAATGCCTTAGAACAAACTATCATGTGTGTATATACACATTATTATACATTCACAGTTTGATGAAGACAAAGGGGATTTTATCACTTTGTTCTATGTATTGCTGTTGTTTAGGAGGAGAGAGCAAAGAACATTTCTAATGTTATTTCCCCCAAGTTTTCTGAATGACAAATGTGCATAAAAAAACATTGCTGGGGAATTAGATTCTTATTTTCCCCTGAGACTCAACCCCAAACCTTTACATGACTCCCTTGGTGTTGTCCAAACAATGTGACACATCTTTAAGTTACTGACAACCCTGTAGCTCATTCTTCCTCCCTTCTTTCTCTATAAATTTACATTTCATTCATGTTTGATACTTGTTTGTTCTAAGGTGTTATTGTTAGCCATGTAGATTCTGAATCCATATTGCTTAGGTTTGAAATCTATCACTTAAAAGAGCCAAGGAATGCAGGTCAGTGATATTGTGCTTACCTAACTAAAATATAGCACACACAACCCCCCCCCTCTCTCTCTCTCTGTGTGTGTATGTGTGTGTGTTAGTAGATAGATGATAGACAGATAAATAATTGAAAATAGATAAATAGATAAGATAAATAAATGAATTTTAATAAATGAATCTGAATGAATGAGTTTAAGAACTTTTAAACTTAACAAGGTGTAGAACTCTCAACTGCCTGGACATTGCCATGCTTCTTGCCATGATGATAATGGACTGAACCTTAGAACTAGTAAGCCAGCTGCAGCTAAATGTTGTCCTTAATAAAAGTTGCCTTGGTCAAGGTGTCTCTTTACAACAATAAAACCCAAACTATGACAGTGAGCAATAAATAAATAACTTTGGTTTATCAAGATCTCAATATTGGTCTACAAAATGATGTGCAGAGAATAAAGGAGGTTTTAGTAGGCCTGAGCATACATTTTTCTTGTCCCAACAAAGAAAACTAATGCAAAGGTTTGTTCTTTGTTTCTCCGGATCATATTATAGCAGATTTACTTTCAAAAATAATTGGCCTTTGATTAACTTCATCAAAATAAGGTGAGTACTTGGTAATTAGTAGTGACAATACTTTGAGAAAATGCAAATGTGACAGTGCATTTATAAAAGTGCCTTTTTGCAGTGATACAGATATTCAGTCTTTCACTTTTTAGTGCAAGATCCCAGGGTTTCTATATAACTATTTCCAGCTAGAGAATTAAAAGTAGATGATGTGACATTATTGTGTGAAAAGTTAGCTCAAATTACATCAAATTCTTATGATGAAATTACAGTTGAAAAGATGATGGAGAAAAAAGGGTTCCAGCTGAGTCAAAAGAATAGTCCCTGGTAAAGCTGGCTATCTTTATGTACTTAATATTTAAATTTTCAAAAATAGTGAGATGCCAAGATAATTATATCTCTATAACATTGAGTTGAGGTGGTATTATATATAACCAGATGCCTTTTATGATGTGTATGGATTAATTTCTTTATTTTTTATCCAGACCTTATTTGATCTTTACTTAACAGGAGTAGTCAAATGTTCAATGAGTACTAAATATTGTGTGATACTTTTAGTGGTGAGCAAAGTCATGGTTGCCATCTCTGTGAAATGTAAAGAAATGAACCCTGTATTCACATGATTTATATAGTGCAATCATGATAAACTATGATAAATGAATTTTATGGAAGCATTTACAATACGTACATGATTTTGTGGGATTAAGTAAGCAATCCCTGTGAAATAAATATGAAAGATAAGCAAGCATTATCTAGAGTTATGTAGAAAGAAAACTGAATGTAAGTACATTATAGAATGTACTAAAGAAGGAAAACCAGTTAAAAGGATGGTTAAAATACAGATATATGATTACAAATTCACCAGAAGTTCAAAAAATCTATCAAACCAAAGCATGTTACTTTAAGTCACCTTAGATATTTCCTTGACTTGTCTTGACATTTCTAATTGTAAATTAATATCTGTCCCATAAACCCTGTCCATTCCATCTGGAGACTAATAAATTTCCACTGTTTGATTCACTTAACAATTGAGTGAAATACAGTCTTCTTTATTGGACAGTTCCTTTATTTACATTTCAAATGTTATCCCCTTTCCCAGTCCCACCTGGAAACCCACTCTCCCATTCCCCCTCCCTCTGCTTCTATGAGATTGTTCCCCCCCACCCTCCCACTCTTGCCTCCCAGCTACACTGGGCAATCGAGCCTTCACAGTACCAAGGGCCTCTCCTCCCAATGATGCCCAACAAGGCCATCCTCTGCTATATATGTGGCTGGAGCCATGGGTCCATCCATGTGCATTCTTTGGTTGATGGTTTAATCCCTGGGAGCTCTGGTCTGGTTGGTTGATCTTCCTATGGGATTGCAAACCCCTTCAGCTCCTTCAGTCCTTTCTCTAACTCCTCCATTGGGGACCCCATGCTCAGTCCAATGGTTGGCTGCCACCACCCAACTCTGTATCTGTCAGGCTCTGACAGAGCCTCTCAGGAGACAGCTATATCAGGCTCCTGTCAGCATGCACTTCTTGGCATCCACAATAGTGTTTGGGTTTGGTGATGGGATTATGGGATGGATCCCTAGATGGGGCAGTCTCTGAATGGCATTTCCTTCAGTCTCTGCTCCACACTTTGTCTCCATATATCCTCCCATGAGTACTTTTCCCCCTTCTAAGAAGGACTTAAGAATCCACACTTTGGTCTTTCTTCTTCTTGAGCTTCACGTGGTCTCTGAAACTGTTTTTTTGGGTATTCTGAGCTTTTGGGCTAATATCCACTTATCAGTGAGTTCATACCAAGTGTGCTCTTTTGTAATTGGGTTATCTCACTCAGGATGGTATTTTCTAGTTCCATCCATTTGTCTAAGAATTTTATGATGTCATTGTTTTTAGTAGCTGAGTAGTATTCCATTGTGTAAATGTGCCATATTTTCTGTATCCATTCCTCTGTTGAAGGACATCTGGGTTCTTTCCAGTTTCTGATTATTATAAATAAGACTGCTATGAACATAGTGGAACATGTGTGCCTGTTATATGTTAGAGCTTCTTTTGGGTATATTCTAAGGAGTGGTATAGCTGGGTCCTCAGGTAATACAATGTCTAATTTTCTGAGGAACCACCAGACTGATTTCCAGAGTGGTTGCACCAGCGTGCAATCCCACCTACAATGGAGGAATGTTCCTCTTTCTCCACATCCTCACCAGCACCTGCTGTCACCTGAGTTTTTGATCTTAGCCATTCTGACTGGTGAGAAGTGAATTCTCAAGGTTGTTTTGATTTGTGTTTCCCTGAAGACTAAGGATACTGAACATTTCTTTAGGTGGTTCTCAGCCATTCGATATTTCTCAGTTGATAATTCTTCGCTTAGCTCTGTACCCGATTTTTAATAGGATTATTTGATTTTCTGGAGTCTAACTTCTTGAGTTCTTTGTATATATTGGATATTAGTCCTCTATCAGATGTAGGATTGGTAAAGATCTTTTCCCAATCTGTTGGTTGCCATTTTGTGCTATTGGCAGTGTCCTTTGCCTTACAGAAACTTTGCAATTTTATGAGGTCTCATTTGTCAATTCTTGATCTTAGAGCATAAGCCATTGGTGTTCTGTTCAAAAAAATTTCCCCTGTGCCCATGTACTCTTCCCCACTTTGTCTTGTATTTATTTCAGTGTATCTGGTTTTATGTGACGGTCCTTTATCCACTTGGACTTGAGCTTAGGACAAGGAAATAAGAATGGATTGATTTGCATTCTTCTACATGCTGGCCTCCAGTTGAACCAGCATCATTTGTTGAAAATGCTGTCTTTTTTTCACTGGAAGGTTTTGGCTCCTTTGTCAAAGATTAAGTGGCCATAGGTATGGGGGTTCATTTCTGGGTCTTCAATTCTATTCCATTGATCTACTTACCTGTCTCTGTACCAATACCAAGCAGTTTTTATCACTATTACTCTGTAGTACAGCTTGAGATCTGGCATGGTGATTTCCCAAGAAGTTCTTTTATTGTTGAGAATAGTTTTTGCTCTCCTGGGTTTTTTGTTATTCCAAATTAATTTGCAAATTGCTCTTTCTAACTCTATGAAGAATTGAGTTGGAATTTTAATGAGAATTGCATTGAATCTCTAGATTGCTTTTGGCAAGATGGCCATTTTTACTATATTAATCCTTCCAATCCATGAGCATGGGAGATCTTTCCATCTTCTGAGATCTTCTTCGATTTCTTTCTTCAGAGACTTGAAGTTCTTGTCATACAGATCTTTCACTTGCTTGGTTAGATTCACACCAAGGTATTTTATATTATTTGTGACTATTGTGAAGGGTGTCATTTCCCTAATGTCTTTCTCAACTTGTTTATCCTTTGAGTAGAGGAAGGCTACTTATTTGTTTGAGTTAATTTTATATCCAGTCACTTTGCTGAAGTTGTTTATCAGGTTTAGGAATTCTCTGGTGGAAGTTTGGGGGTCACTTAAGTATACTATCATATCATCTGCAAATAGTGATATTTTGACTTCTTCCCTTCCAATTTGTATCCCTTTGATATCCTTTGTTGTTTAATTGCTCTGGCTAGGACTTCAAGTACTATATTGAGTAGTTAGAGAGAGAGAGTGGGTAGCCTTGCCTAGTCCCTGATTTTAGTAGGATTGCTTCAAGTTTCTCTGCATTTAGTTTGATGTTGGCTACTGGTTTGTTGTATATTACTTTTACTATGTTTAGGTATGGGCTTTGAATTCCTTTTTTGTTTTTACAGTAAAGTCAGATTTAATTTATAGGAAACAGTACTAATGTTTTACATCTTACTCTAATTCCTGAATTTTATATTCTATAATGTAATGAATAATTCTCTTTTTATAATTTATTTTTTTTCAAATCATAATTCATTCACACAGGGGATATAAACACAGAAAGGCAGGATGTGGGGAAGGGAATGTCACTGGAGTGTGGGTGATCAGGGGGAATACAGATATTTTCAGAACCGGGTATCGAAGATTCAGGGGACAAGTCACTATGACTTTGCCTGTGACCCGCTTGTCCTTATCTGAGTTGGTATTGTCTGCCAAGGCTACCTATATACAAGGTCTATGACTACTCAGGCTTGTAAATTTCCACAAAAGCTGCCTGTTGACATTAGCTTATAGCCATCTGTCTCAATGTTTTTCCACTGAGACCCAAGACTTACTGTTAGTATACATGTATGACAGGCCTATTGCTGATTTTAGGCCTATGGCTGATTTTAGGCCTTCAGTGTGTAAGCAGCGCTGCCCCTGACATCTCCTCCCTTCTCTAAGTATAGAAGGGCTGTGGCAATTCTAATCTTACAAAGGCAGGGATAGAGGGCTGACCTCCAGTAATTGAAGGGGACCTTGTAATGGCTCCGGTTCCCCTGTCATTGTCCAGTGAGGCATGAGGGACATACCCATCCCGATGTCTTTTTCCTGGCAAGGGGATAATTTTGACATCAACCCCTATGCAGTCAGGCTTGTCCCTCAGGGAACCCAGAGAGATATTTTTATCTTTTATTTATATTCCCTTGCAGTGCTTAGCCTCACAGCCTAAGCAAGAATTCAGATCACCTGTCAGAGGAGGTTCTGGGTGGCCCCTCTCTGCTTGGTCTAGGGGCAGAAGTCCTCTCTTTTAGGTTGGGTGGAGATAGGTTTTGGGATCACCCTGTATAAAGTAACAACCTCATCTTGAGTCTCGTGGTCCTCCATAGCTAACTTATGATAATGTATCTGAATAGGTTTTGCTACCAAATTATTTATGTGTTGTATCACAGAGTTAGTCCGCCTATTTGAGGCTCAAGGACCAGCAGAAATAGGCAAAAAGAACCCAAATAATGGTCCCAAGATGGAAGGAAATAGGGTTGACAACCTTGGAGTGGCTGCAAATCAATTCTTGTACCAGCATTCATCTGTCTCTTTCTCTCTCTGATTTTTCTCAGGGAAAACTCATTGACCTATTTCATGCTCTCTTTAACCCTCCTTGTCTTGTCTATGTAAAGGCAGCATTCTTCTTTAATGGCTGTACACAGTCAAGAGCTGTACACAGCCTTTTCTATTGTGATAGAGTAAATCAAGTCCAATAAGGATCTTTGCGATTTTAGGAGGTCTCTTCAGACAGTGAAATGAGGGATTTCTTCAGATTAGTGATGTCAATCTCTAGCTGTTTGATGTTCTTGTCAGTGGCCCTTCAAAGGTCTGAGTAGTATAAGTTTGGAGGTCAGCATCTGGATTAGAACTTCTAACTGCCGACATCACGGGTGATTCATTTTTACCTGGAAAGGAAAAAGAAGGGAATTCTCAGGGAGATTTCTCTTCCCTGGATGCAAATTGTTATTCATCTTATTTATGGTTGGGCCTGGCTTTGTGGGGGGTATCTATTTTTTTCATTAATCTTTTTGGTAGCTGGTTAGCTGTGCCTTCTGTGGTATGAAACAGGCATATCAGTCCTCGGCCCCGTAAGGGAACTGGGTCTGGGCCATTCCCTTTAAGGGTAAGAGGGTCCTTCCCCATATCTGTGGCAAAGTTTTGTTGGTCTTGGTGGTGCCAGATGCAGTCAGCAGCAGATTTGCCATGAGCTTTCAACTTTAGAGAGATAAAAGTGAACAAGGCATGATGGAGAGTATTTCAGGGGGACTCCTTCTGAGGGGGTACTGTTCCCCCTCTTTTGTTTCTAAAGCCAATTTTTCAGAGTTCTTGTAAAATCAGGGCAGAAGCGCCAACAGTCACTCCTTCCACACTCAGAGAGTCATGAAGTCCCTATTTAAGGATATATAAATCTATATTAATAATCTTTTGTCAAAGGACTATTATAGCACCGCCAACAACTAATCATACTATATAATATATCAATTAGTAATAGCTTCTTCTACTTTTGGTGAGATTACCTCTCTTTGTCAATTAATTGTTGAGGAAAATTAGGGTTTACCTCTCTCTTGAGAATATTGAACAGAGACTTAAATTCTTTTGTGGAGAGCTTAAAATGGGATCTTAGCCAATTAGCAACTCCTAGAAACTTTTGAAAATAATTGAGAATAAGTAAACTCTCTATCTATCTTTTCTTTTTTTTTGGATCCTTTATTTGTGCTTTTTTGTTGTTGTTGTTGGATATTATACGTATTTACTTTTCAATGTTATCTCCTCTCCCACTCTCCCCCAAAACCCCTTATCCCATACCCCCTCCTCCTAATTTTTGTGAGGGTGTGCTCCAAACATCCTCCCAGTCCCATCTCCCTGCTCTCGAATTCCCACACAGTAGGGGATCCAAACTTTTAGGGACCATGGCCCTCCACTGAACTCGGACATGGTCACCCTCAATTCCCTATACAGGTGCATGAGTCTCTCCCTTTGTGCTCTCTGGGTGGCGGTTTAGACTTTGGGAGCTCTGGATGAAACTTTTGATACTCCTTCTAGAAAGGACCAAAGCACCCACACTTTGGTCTTCCTTCTATGTGAGTTTTATGTGGTCTATACGTAGTTTCTTAGAAATTGTGAGCTTTTAGGCTAATATCCACTTATCAGTGAATGCATACCATGTATATTCTTTTGAGATTGGGTTACTTCACTCAAGATGATGTTTTCCAGCTCCATCCATTTGCCTAGGAATTTTGTGAACTCATTGTTTTTAGTAGCTGAGTAGTACTCCATTGTATAAATGTACCACATTTTCTGCATCCATTCTTCTGTTGAAGGGCATCTGGGTTCTTTCCAACTTCTGGATATTATAAATAAGGCTATTTTGCAGCCTATTTTAATAACTGTTCAACCTCTCCTCTTGCCCACCACCCACAGGAGATAGTGGAAGAGAAAAATTATTAGGATATGGAGGGACCTGTTTAGCAATAGTTCTTTGGGGGCAAGCTCAATTTTCGTCAGCAGTTCAGTTTCATGGCACACACCAAATACAACTCAGCAGCTACAATCCACTCTGCTCAGCAGGCAGACATCACACAGGAACTAGCAGCTATAGTCCAATCTTGAAGAAACTACAAGGCTCACTAACTCACCTGAGACTGCAGAGACAGCAAGAAGTCCCAGAAACCTCACAAACAGTTCTTTGGTGAGTTTCTCTTAATGAGGGCATTACCATAAGCAGACCTCGATAATGCTATGTAAGGTTAACCAATACACGTGTGTTGTTAGCGAAGAATAGCAAGTCAGAGCAAACCAAACCAATGCTCTCTTTACCACTGTGGGGTCATATTTATACTCCTTCATCACATGTCATTTCACGTGTTTGCTGTAGCAAAACATCTTTTCACCTGTGTCTGCTTCAGAAAAACATTCTTTCATGTTTCATTCTACTTTAGCAAGATATCTTTTTACTTTCTGCCCCAGTAAAACATCATTTAATATAAACGACTTTCCAAAGAAACTAGAAGTTTCCACCTCTCTCTCTCTCTCTCTCTCTCTCTCTCTCTCTCTCTTTCTCCCTCTCCCTCCAGACCTCCCTCCCTCCCTCTCTTTTTCCCTCCCCCCTCTCAGTCTTGCATACAACAGAGTAGACTTCAAAAACGTAGTAGATAAAAACATATACTTATGAGAAGGTTTCAGAAAAGCTAATCTAGGGGCAAGAAGGAGAAGTTTGAAAAAGATTGGCTACATTTATTTAAGACAATGAATGATTACTCTTTACACAAAAATGTGTTGATCTGTTTCTAATACAACAGCTTGCTTGTCAAGGGAAAGGATGAGCCTAAAATTCTAAGCTCTGCTTCATTTATGGTTTCTAGTGAGTAGATACAAAAGAAAGAATAGAAATCTCTAAAAGTTTCAAAGCCTGCCTTGGCATCTGTTCAAACACAACCAGATACAGGTAGGTGGGTGTCTTTTCTCCCCCTCCACTTTTCTGTCCCTCTTCACTGATTTAACATTTATTGTATATTATCTAAAAAGCACAGAAGCAGAAGGGAGAAAATGAAGCCCTGATCTTTTAGAATAGTGGTTGAAGTTAGACTGAGAGAACCACAAAACAGTGCTCCAAAAAGACACAAATTAGAATGATGCATAGTTTATGTAGGGCAGGAGCTTGGTTAAATTACATATGATACAAAATTTTATATGCTCCACTTCTACTTTCTATTTTACTAGCACATCATTAAAATTCACTGCAAACAATTTTAAGTGTTTCATAGCATTTCTTAACATGAATTAATCCCCCGATTTAATCATTTTTGTACAGTGAAGCTTTCTTTAAATTTTTCATTGTATAAATTAATCAGATGTATAGCCAATTCCAATCCTAACTGGAAAATCTTATGCTGACAGCCTGATCATCAAAACATCATGTTTCAAGGATAATGGAAACTGAAAAAATTCAACATAGTGACATAATTCAACTGTAATTGCATCTGTACTATATCCCATCATTATTGGTAGTCACAGAATGGAAGATCGGACTATAAAGATGCAGGTCCTTTAATGGGAGAAACATGCCTAAAGCCAAAGTTGGCCTCCTGTGTAGAGTGTTCCTTGTTCTGATTTTTATTTTAAGAAACAGTGGTACACATGGATATTCTAGTTGTTTAAAAGTATTCTATCAAGCAGACTTTAAGATTTAATTAGCATGATTGGGTTCACCAGCAGTACAAAACAGTTATAACTCTGTTATAAACAGTTATATATAAAGTTATATTCAAGCTAAGCAAGTTAAACCCTTCATCTACAGTTTCTTTCTTTCTTTCTTTCTTTCTTTCTTTCTTTCTTTCTTTCTTTCTTTCCTTCCTTTCTTCCTTCCTTTTTTCTTTTTACGTGTGTGTGTGTGTGTGTGTGTATGTGTAAATACACACAGAGGGTCTTCTGTGGGTCAAATCCAAGTTGGTAGGCCTGTGGCAGGTACTTCTACATTCTGCACCAACTTTCTAGCACCATCCTTTTCTTACAGTTTTGAAGATTTTTCTTGGTTGTATCTGACATCTTATTCTTGGTAGCTCTGACCTTCAATGGGCACATACATGTACATAAAAATGATATGCACGTACATTGCTCATGTGAGCAACACAATGTGTGAGGATGTTAGACCCTCTTTTCAGCTGAAGTGCCTTGCAATTATAAACCGGAAGTGAATGTCATAATCTAATACCCTTGTCATTGCTGCGGCCACAGGGTGTCACTGTTGAAGCATAGACTGACCAGCTACCTGCAGTTGAGCCAGGGTGTGGGCCTCTTGACCTCAACCCTTTACCCTATTCCCTCACTACACCCACTGCTGGCTTGAAAGTCTGCTCTCTAATTAAGCTCCTCTATTAGACACTTGTATCTGTGTTAGAGTCTCCAGCACTCATTACATACATATAAAGGACACACAGGTGCTCAAGCTACCAGTCTCCAATGGCCTCCAGGAGTTAACACACTGCTGATCTGAGCTTCCCTCTGCTTGCTGCTAGTACATATTCTCAGGGTTTAGGCAAGGAGTGAGGGTGAAGTACACTGCACTAAAGATAGCTTCATCTATTTTTAACTCTCTCAGCCATAAAGAATATTTTTCCTGGTGAGTGTGCAAGAGAGCTGGTTTACTAATCCAGAATGGATAAGGGATGGAATTTACTCCTTTCTTCTAACCCCTACCCACCCTGGAAAAGGGCTGAAGGCCTTTATGTTTTGTTGTTGGTTGTTTTTAGAACTGATTTGTGTGTGTGTGTGTGTGTGTGTGTGTGTGTCTTAAAAAGTCCAGTCTTCTCTTGGGAAAACGTTTTCTGTTAGAGAAAGGGGGCTGACATTATAGGAGTTGAAAAGAAAAGCAAGCAACCTTACAGATGCCTAGGGAAGAGGAAGGGGGGAGAGGGGGAGAGGGGAAGATGGGGAGAAAGGGAGAGGGAGAGGGAGAGGGAGAGGGAGAGGGAGAGGGAGAGGGAGAGGGAGAGGCAGAGGGAGAGGAAGTGGGAAGGAGGATAAGATTTTTGTAATTGAAGGAGAACTTGCTGGCTCTAAAGCAATGCTGTTGGTCCAGGTTCAGGGAATTGCTGTTAAACAAACAGATGTGTTGTAGCTGGTGAACTAGGCATAGGTGCTCTGCAGCTGAGGAGATGGACAGACCAGTTTTGAAGGACATGATGAACTCAAGTCTTCAGCCAGCAATGACTATATTTTGCTAATATAGGAGGAGAAGTTTAGAATAACAGAGTAGGAAGAAACAATGGCATTTATAGAGGCTGACACTCAAGGCTCCTCCTTTCTTGGGAGTGGACATTTGGATAAAGACCTTTGGGATATGGAAGATGCCCAGATTTTTCAAATATTTAAGGACATGTGGGAAATCCCCTAATTGATTAAGAATAGGCTCTGTCCAGACTCAAAGAAATAATAAACTTTTTATTAGCTGTGGATGTATGTCTGTATTCATATGTATATATGCATACATATGAATAGAAGGAGGGCTTTATGGAGGGAGAAGGGACCTAAAGAGAAAAGAGAAATAAACAAAAGAATGTTGGAACAACAAGAGAGGATAATGGAGGTAAGAGAAAATATGCAATATTTTCTGACATGTGAATCTGTGTATCATCTGTCATGTATTCATCTAACCTGTATGTATGTATGTATATATGTATGTATGTATGTATGTATGTATGTATGTATGTATGTATATCTAAGTATCTGTCTATCTATCCTGAAAACAGAATGGGTACTATTTGGGGAATAAAAGGGGACCAGCAGGAGAGAGAAAGAGGAAGTGGAAAAGGTAGTAGGGTAACTATGAGCAAATGAGCAAAGTACAATGATTATATGTTGTATGTGTATGTACATGTATATATATGCATATATAATGCCATATTGAAATGCATTGTACATTAACTGTACATCAACTACAATTAAAAATTAAAAACAGAATGGGCTTTGTGCCCATCTGGCATTTGGATGCCAAGCCTGATTACTCTTAGTGTGGAGACTTTAAACCACGAGAGGCTGCACCCTAATGTTGCACAATAGAGTTTAATCCTGCTCACAGGCATACATTCTCTATTCAGGGCTAAGTCACCCACCATGACCATCAGTCTATAGGACCAGTCTCAAAGTTTCTATTTATAATTTCTGATTCCTGAGGTCATATGGAAACTTGTCTCCTCTCAGGTAAGCTTTACTTTTTCTTTTTCTATTGACATAAACAATATAAATGGATAAAAAGTTTATTTGGCTTACAGCAAGACTGTAGTACGCCATTACAGCACTTCAAATCAAAGTGGGGACTTGAAGCAGTTAGTTACAGCCACTGTCAAGAGCAGAGATAGAATGGATGTAGACTCCCTAGTACTCAGCTTGCTTTCTCTTTTCCTATACAGTCCAGGATGCAGTCATCAAATACTGCTGTGTTCAGGAGATACAATTTCGTACAAATTAACCTAATTAGGATAATATCTCAAAAACATGCCAACAGACTACCTGATAAAGCCAATCCCTTATTGGGAATTTCTTTCTCAAGTGATTCTAGATTGTGTTAAGTTGACAATTAAAACTAATCCTCACACTTGAACATCTTGAGAGTTTTTCTTTATTCATTATTGTTCATTCTTTTGTGATTTCTTTGTTTATGTTTTATATCTGGTTAGATTAATTTCTTCTAGTTCTGATTGTTAGAGAGTTGTTGAGTTTATACCCCTTGTAAATTTAACCCTGCCTCTCTTGGAGCTACAACTTGGGCATGGGATCTATCTAGTTTTACTTGGAATTGAATCCCTTACTATAGACCCACTATTTCTTGAATTTTATTTTGTCATGATTGTTTGGATTTTGACTCTTTAATCAATTTCTTGTTGTCCTGTGGATACTTCTCTACTGGATCAACTATAACTAGTAGCCTTATTATCTTGTAATGCCACTGGATGTTTAACATAGTCTATAAGAAACATGGCACAATATCTGAAGTGTGATCATTTGGATACGCCTGCCCCCCTTCACAGGAGTTTTTGATGCATTCATCATCATAGCTTTAATATTTCCTTTTTAAAAGATAACTATTTTTATTCTTTGAATGTTATCTTTATTATTTAATATGTCTCTGAATCTAATTAGTGTTTCTAATATGCACATGAGGTGTGTGACCATCCACTGATACATAAACAACTTGATCAGTGGTCATGTTGTCAAAGGAGAATGGCTTTCCCTCAGCAGCTATAAACTTTCCATAGTTTTTTTCAGTATTAGTGGGGCCATGGGAGCCCCTCTGTCATCCATAGCATGAAGACTTCTTGACTTGAAAAGATGAGTGTCTTAGACTAGACCTATATTTATTTTTTAACTTGAGTGTTCAGATTCTTGGAAAATGATGAGGTTTTATACAATTCTGCTCAAAGTTAAGAATCATTGATGACATTCATAGTAGTCCAAAGGAAAGAAGACATCCCAGGGGTAGACCAATGGTGAATAAAGGGTATGCCGAAGAGAACATAGTCCTTCCCATCACATAAATTGTCACTTCATTAAAAACTCATTGTAAGTAGTATGTGTAATAAACCATAAGGTATCAACATGAAATGTAGATTCAGTTGTCATCAATAGATCCCTGTGTCATCTTAACAAAATGTCACCCTATAGCAGGATGAACAAGGCCAGTACTATCACTCATGCTAATGGTTTCATCTTGTCCAGCTGCATCCACTCAGTCTTTTTCATCCTTTCTGTTATGCTGAACTCTTCGCTATCAGTTTTTAAACGAACCTAGCTGCTTTTGTTTTAAGATTTCTATCACTTGCTAAATAATATCTACACAAGGCTTTCTTTTAGCTAGTTCACTGAATAAAGTCAATAGAAGTGACCATACTTTATTGCTTCTGAAAGAACTGCTTATTACACAAGCAGCAAGTAGCAATATTAATATGAATTTACGTGAGTCAGGGAAAAATTCTATAGGAATCAATGTTTGTGCCCTCCTAAAATTTGAATGGTGGCCTCTTGCCCCAGTTACTGATGGAGTGATATTTAGGACCATAATGCAATGCTATATAATCCAAAGATCATTTGACTCTAAGAGAAAATTAAGATGATTCGTCCTCAGAATCCTTAACCTTTATAGAGATTCAGTATGAAATTCTTTCCATGTTCCTTTCTGTATACTCTAATATGTTCTTTATTGGAAACATTGCCATTATATCTTCTGAAATCTTTGCTCTGTGGTTGTCTATTACCTCTCTGTCTTATTCGGCCTGGGCTGTTGCTAAAAAAAGATACCCATTATATTGGATGCTAAACTACTGACATTTATTTCGCACAGTTCTGGAGTATAGAAAGTCTAACCAGAGGTACTAATAGAGTCAGTTTCATGTGAGGTCTTTTATTTTCCTGGGTTTTGGCAGCCTTCTTCTCACTCTGTCTTTATATAATAAAAAGGCTTTTTATTTTTCCTTGAATAGAGACACTAATTTCATCATGGGAGTCACATCCTCATGACTTCACCTAAACATGATCTACCAGAAGCCCTACATTCAAATAGCATACTATTGGCTGTTATAAGCTGAACATTTGAATTTTAGGGATACACAAGCATCCAGTATTCCAAATTTCTTCCATACATACCCCAAATGCACGTCATTCTTTCTGGAAAACTCACACATCAACCTCAACAGCTTTTGAAGTTTTTTCATTAATAAATTTATTTATTTATTTATTTATTTATTTATTTATTTATTTAATATCCATTGTTGCTCCCTTCCTGGTCCCCCCTCACCCAGTCCCTCCCCTCCCACCCTCCTTCAAGAGGGTCGGACCCCCTGGATATCTCCCACCCTGGCATATCAAGTCTTTGCAGGGTTAGGCGTACCCTTTGGGGCCCTCAATCCTTCCCCCAACTTTTGCTTAAGAGTCCCAGAGCTCCCTCTAATGTTTGGCTGTGGGTCTCTGCATCTGTTTTAGTCACCTGCTGGGTGGAGCCTCTGAGAGGACAATTATGCTAGGCTCCTGTCTGCAAGTATAACAGTTTCATTAATAGTGTCACAAATTGGTGCTTGCTCATGGACTAGGTCTCAAGTTGGGCCAGTAATTGGTTGGCCATTCACTCAGTCTCTGCTACATCTTTGTCCCTGCATTCATTTAGACAGGACAAATTTTGGGTTGAAAGTTTTGTGAGTGGTGTCCTCACCCCTTCACTGAGAGTCCTGCTTGGATACAGGAGATAGCCTCTTCAGGTTCCATATCCCCACTGCTATGTCTCAGCTAAGGTCACCCACATTTAGTCATGGGAGCTTCCCCCATACCAGATCTCTGGCAAGTCCTAGGGATGGTCCACTCCTACCTCCACCAGCCAAAGATTTCCATCCATTCTCTTGACTCTCTGGTTCTTGCTTCTGTTTCTCCATATACCTGCCCCTGAGCTCCCATTCCCCTCTCCATTTCCCATCCCAATCAGTTCCCTCCCTATGTCTGACCCAGATGACCATTTTCTTCCCCCTTCTAAGTGAGATTCAAGGATCCTTACTTGGACCTTCCTTCTTGTTTAGCTTCTTTGGGTCTGTGGAGTATAACATGGGTATCCTGGACTTTATGGCTAATATCCACTTTAAGTGAGTACATACCATGCATGTCCTTTTGGGTCTGAGTCACCTCACTCAGGATGATATTTTTTAGTTCCATTCATATGTCTTCAAAGTTCATGATGTCTTTTTTAAAATAGATGAATAGTATTCCATTGTATAAATGAACCATATTTGCTGTATCTGTTCTGTTGAGGGACATCTGGATTGTTTCCAGTTTCTGGCTATTATGAATAAAACTGTTCTGAACATGGGACATGTGTCCTTGTAGTATGATGGAACATCTTTTGGGTATACACCCAGAAGCAGTATAGCTCATCTTCAGGTAGAACTATTTCTAATTTTTTGTGAAACTGCCAGATTGATTTCAAGAGTGAATGGATAAGTTTGTAATCCTACTAGCAATGGAGGTTTTGATCTTAGCTATTCTGATGGGCATAAGATGTGTTTTTAGGTTTGTTTGGATTTGGATTCCTCTGATGACTAAGGACATTGAACATTTAAGTACTTCTTGGCCACTTGAGATTCCTCTGTTCAGAATTCTCTGTTTAGCACTGTGTCTCATATTTTAATTGGGTTATTTAGATTGCTGGTTTCTAACTTCTAATGTCTGGCCTCTGTAGTATGTAGGGTTAGTGAAGAACTTTTCCCAATCTGTAGGCTGTCATTTTGTCCCATTTACAGTATCCTTTGCCTTACAGAAATTTTTCAGTTTCATGAGGCCCCATTATCAATTGTTGGACTTACAGTCTGAGCTATTGGTGTTCTGTTCAGGAAATTGTCTCCCGTACCAATGCATTCAAGGCTATTCCACCTTTTCTCTTCTATTAGATTTAGTGTATCTGGTTTTATGTTGGGGTCTTTAATTCATGCAAACTTGGGTTTTCTGCAGGGTGATGAATATGGATCTATTTGCATTAATCTATATGCAGATATCCAGTTAGACCAGCACCATTTTTTGAAAATGTTTTCTTTTTACCATTGTGTGGTTTTGTCTTCTTTGCCAAAAATCAAGTGTCCATAAGTGTTTGGGTTTATTTCTGGATCTTTAATTTGATCCCATTGGTTAACCTGTTTGTTTTTATGCCAAAACCATGTGGTTTTTATTACTATTGCTCTGTAGTACTACTTGAGATCAAGAATGGCGATTCTTCCAGAAATTCTTTTATTGAATGGGGTTGTTATAGCTATCCTGTTTTTTTCCCCATATAAAGTTGAGAATTGCTCTTTCAAGGTCTGTTAAAAATTGTGTTGGAATTTTGATGGGAATTGCATTGCATTTGTAGATTGCTTTTGATAAGATGGTCAGTTTTACTATGTTAATCCTATCGATTCATAAGCATGGGAGATCTTTCCATCTTCTGATATTTTCTTCTAATTCTTTCTTCATAAACTCAAAGTTCTGTCATACAGATCTTTCACTTGCTTGGAGTTGCATCAAGATGTTTTATATTATTTGTAGCTATCCTGAAGTGTTTTGTTCCCAAATTTCTTTCTCCATCTATTTATTGTTTGTATAAAGGAGGGTTATTGATTATTTTTGAGTTAATTTTGTATCCAGCCACTTAGCTGAAGGTGTTCATCAGCTCTAGGCATTCTCTGGTAGAATTTTGGGAGCCAATTAAGTATACTATCATATCATTCACATATAGTGATACTTTGACTTCTTCCTTTCCAATTTGTATCCCCTTGATATCCTTTTGTTGTCTTATTGCTTTAGCTAGATCTTGAAGTACTATATTGAATAGATAGAGCAGCCTCGTCTTGTCTCTGATTTTAGTAGAATTGCTTTAAGTTTCCTCCATTTAATTTGATGTTGGCTATTAGCTTGCTGAACATAACTTTTATTATGTTTAGGTATGTGCTTTGTATTCCTGATCTTTCCAAGACTTTTAACATGAAGGGATGTTGGATTTTGTCAAAGGCTTTTAAAGCATCCAACAAAATGATGATGTGATTTTTTCTTTCAGTTTGTTTATATGATGAATTACATTGGTAGATTTTTATATGTTGAACCATCCCTGCATCCCTGGGATGAGGCCTACTTGATCACGGTGAATGATATTTTTGAGTTTTAGATTTTTCAATTTTGTGGAATACAGAATTTTGATGTGTTTTTGGGTTTGGTTTGCAAGTATTTTATTGAGTATTTTTGCATCAGCGTTCATAAGGGAGATTGGTCTGAAATTCCCTTTCTTTGTTGAATTTTTGTGTGGTTTAGGTATTAAGGTGACTGTGGTATCATAGAATGAGTTTGGCAGTGTTCCTTCTGTTTTCTATTTTGTGGAATAGTTTGAGGAGTATTTGTATTAGCTATTCTTTAAAAGTCTTGTTAAAAGTCTTGTAGATGGTTTTAGTCTGTGCTAAAACCATCTGGCCCTGCAGTTTTTTTGGTTTGTAGACTCTTAACAACTTCTTCTATTTCCTTAAGGGTTATATGATTGTTTAGATAGTTTGCCTGACCTTGATTTAACTTTGGTAAGTAGTATCTGTCTAGAAAAATCACCTATTTAGTTTAGATTTTTCAATTTTGTGGAGTACAGGCTTTTGAAGTAAGATTTAATTATTTTAAAAATGTTCTCAGTGTTTATTGTATATCTCTCTTTTTACTTCTTATTTTCTTAATTTGGATACTGTTTCTTTTCCTTTTAGTTAGTTTGGCTATGGGTTTGTCTATCTTGTTGATTTTTCTCAACGAACCAGCTCTTGGTTTTGTTGATTCTTCGTACTGTTCTCTTTGTTTCTAATTGATTGATTTCAGCCCCGAGTTTGACTATTTCCTGACATCTACTCCTCTTGGGTGTGTTCTAGAGCTTTCAGGTGTGTTGCTAAGTTGCTAGTATGAGATCTCTCCTTTTTTTTTTTTTTAAATTTTGTTTTTTGAGATAGGATTTCTCTGTGTAAGCCTGGCTGTCCTGAAACTCACTCTGTAGACCAGGCTGGCTTCGAACTCAGAATTCCACCTGCCTCTACCTCCCAAGTGCTAGGACTAAAGGCATGTACCATCACTTCCTGGCTTCCGATTTCTTTTTGAAGGTACTTAGTGTTATAAACTTTCTTCTTAGTCCTGCTTTCTTTGTGTTCCATAATACTAGATATGTTGTGCCTTCATTGTCATTGAATTCTAGAAAATCTTTCAATTCTGTCTTTATTTCTTCCCTGATCAAGTGTTCATTGAGTAGAGAACTGTTCAGTTTCTATGAATATGTTGATGTTTTTATGAGTTTGATGGTGATCTGATAGGGGGTTATTTCTATCTTCTTATCTCTGTTGAGGCTTGATTTGTGCCCAATTATATGGTCAATTTTAGAGAAGGTTCTGTGAGGTGCTGAGAAGAAGGTATATTTGTGTGTGTGTGTGTGTGTGTGTATGTGTGTGTGTGTGCAAGGTTCTGTAGATATCTGTTACGTCCATTTGATTCCTAACATCTGTTAGTTTCATTATTATTCTGTTTAGTCTCTGTTTTAATGACATGTCCATTGGTGAGAGTGGGATTTTGAAGTCTCCTACTATTATAATGTGGGGTTTGAAGTATGATTTAGGCTTTAGTAATGTTTATTTTATGAATGTAGGTGTCCTTGCATTTTGAGGCACAGATGTTCAAAATTGAGTTGCTAGTTGGTGGATTTTTCTTTTGATGAGTATGAAGTGTCCTTCCCAGTTTCTTTTGATTAATTTTGGTTGAGAGTCTATTTTTATCAGATATTAGAATGGCTATTCCAGCTTGTTTCTTGGGTTCATTTGCTTGGAAAATCTTTTTTTTTCCAGCCCTTTACTCAAAGGTAATGTCTATCTTTGTTTCTGAGGTGTGTTTCTTGTATACAGCAGAAGCATGAATCCTCTTCATGTATCTACTTGTTTAGTCTCTACCTTTTTATTGGTGAATTGAGTCCATTGATGTTGAGAGATATTAATGACCAATTATTGTTAGTTCCTGTTATTTTGATGTCTCTGGTGGTACTGTGAGTGTGTGTGTGTGTTTCTGTTCTTTGGATTTTGATGTGAGATGATTAATCTCTTGTGTTTTCTTGAGTGTAGCTACCCTGCTTGTGTTGAAGTTTTCCTTCTAGTATCCTCTGTAGGACTGGATTAATAGAAAAAATATTGTTTAAATTTGGTTTTGTCATTGAATATCTTGGTTTCTCCATCTATGGTGAGTGAAAGTTTTGCTGTGTATAATATCCTGGCCTGACATCTGTGGTTTCTTAGGGTCTGCAAGACATCTGTCTAGGACCTTCTGGCTTTTAGAGTCTCTGGTGAGAAGTCAAATGTAATTCTGATAGGTCTGTCTTTATATGCCAGGCCCTTTCCCCTGGCAACTTTGAATATTCTTTTTGTGTTCTCTACATTTAATGTTTTGATTATTATGTGGCAGGAGAATTTTCTTTTCTGGTCCAATTTATTTGGTGTTCTGTAAGCTTCTTGTACATTTATAGCCATCTTTTTCTTTAGGTTAGGGTAGTTTTCATATATGATTTTGTTGAAGATGTTTTCTGGACCTTTGAACTAGAAATCTTCTCTCTCTTCTAGTCTTATTATTCTTAGGTTTGGTCTTTTCATAGTGTCCTGAATTTCCTGGATGTTTAGTGTAGAAGCTTTTCCGAGATGGCATTTTCTTTGATGTATCATTTTTTTCTATTACATCTTCTATGCCTGAGATTCTCTCCTTCATCTCTTGTATTCTGTTGGTAATGCTTGCGTCTGTAGCCCTTGTTTTCTTTCATAGGTTTTCCATCTCCAGATTTGCCTCTGTTTGTGTTTTCTTTATTGGCTCTATTTCCATTTTCAGGTCTTGAACAGTTTTTTTCATTTCCTTCTCTCATTTGATTGTATTTTGCTGTATTTCTTTATGGGATTTGTTTCCTCTTTAAAGGGTTCTGCCTGTTTGCTTGTATTTTCCTGTATTTTTAAGAAAAGGGATTTGTTCATTTCCTCTTTAAAGGCCTCTATTATCTTTATAAGATAAGATTTAAAGTCATAATCTTGCTCTTCAGGTGTGTTAAGATACCCAGGGCTTCCTATAGTAGGGGAGCTGGGTTCTGATGGTGCTATACCGTGCTAGCCTTTGTTGATTGTGTTCTTGCAATTGCCTTTAGCCATCTGGTTGTCTCTGGTATTGGTTGGCTTGTAGGCCCTGGGAGTAGCAGACTTATGGGGCTGGTAGTCCGAGGTGGAAGCAAGTTTCCTGGGAGGCAGAGCTTTGGCTGAAAGAGTGGAGTGCAGATCTTCAATTGCAGGTAGAGTTGTGGACCAGAAGATGGAGCACAGAAAACATGGGGCAGACCTGAGCAGACCTCATAGCTGCTGGGCTTTCCAGGGGGCCAAGCAGGCAGAGGATTGGGGAATGAGTGTCTCATTTGGTTTTCCTAGGTTGGGGCAGGCCTTCTGAGAGGCAGTCAGAGCTGTGGGTTGGGGAGTGGAGTGCATATACTTGATTGCAGATAGAGACTAGCAGGACTGGAAGATGGAGCTTAGAAAGGATGTGGCAGACTTAATGGCTGCTAGGCTTGCTAGGGGCCCAACAGTGAGGGGATTTACCTTTGAAGTTTTAACTTGTTGCATTTACCATTACACTCCCAACCCCAAATCTCAAGCTCATCATCTTATCTAAGTATTAAAACCAGACATAAGAAACCCTTGGGGTATAATTCATCTTGAAGCAAAATCCATCTTTCCAGATTTGATATGCAGTGAAGTAGTGATTAGTGCTACACAAGTCCTAATCCTAGTAAGTTGGCATGTTTACACATCAAAACTAGAGAACAATTCTCTTCAGGTTGATGCTCTGGTTTCTGAGCTGAATGAGTCATTGGTCTTGCCTCAGAACTCACTGGAACTACTACATTGTCTCCCAAGCTTTGTAATTTCTCCAAGACTTCTAATGGCCAGTCTGGTTTGCTAGGATTGAAACTGATATGATTCTTTGGAGCTAGTGTCCTCTGAAATTGAGGAATAGGATTCTGCTTTCCTTAAAATATGCATCTTGATAGTTCTTTTCAAGTATTGAAATATATTATATGAGCAGTCTAATGACTGCTCTGTGTTTTAGTTCTGCCTGACTTAAGAATTGGACAGCTTTTACTTTCCCTATCTTCCTTTCATCCTTAATTCTTTTTGGCTAGTCTATTTATGGCTTTTAGCTGAAACCTTTTCCTTTAATTGAAGGTATTGTTTTCCTTCTTTGTACCACAGGCTTCAGAGCCAGGTGGCAGGGTAAATTCTTATTTCTCATTACTACTTTTGAATCATTAAGCTTTTGAGAATTCTCACAGAATCTGATTTTTATCAGATTATTAGTAAGTCCTAAAAGCAAAGCCATGGCATACTCAAAGTAAGAAAAATTGAAGTTGTGTTTTAAAACATCATTTGCAAAGATGTAATTAGGATACACAGAGACCTTAAGAAATAGAGGAGTATGATTCTTTTCCTCAGGGAAAAAACTAGAGAGTTACTAGCAAATTCCATAACAAGGATCTCCTAATGGGGTAGACTGTATTCAGCAATCAGTAGTCTTCATCCAAGTGAAGCAACTTGCAGCAGTTTGGGGAATAAACATGAAGGACCTTGTCCTTCAAGTCTACTCAGAAGCTCCACTCTGGATTAACCATTGAAACCTCTCATTTGAAAGACTTGGGGACATAGACAAGGGACAGATTTAATTGATGGACACATGGTACAGTCAAGGACAGTCATATTCTCCTCTTACTGCTATAATCGACTGGACTCCTGACTTCTTTCCATCATTCAGTGATGATGTCTTTCGCATAACTTTGTCTTTCTTTTAACTCAAACCTTTCTCAGTGACATAAACATCCCTGTGGCTGTTCTACCAAATAAAATGGAATCTTGATTTTATGTTTGTTTGTTTATTTAGCATTCTCTTCCTGCATCCTCCCTGCAACTTGACCTAGGCAAAAATTGCATTGGCTTTAAAATTTTCATTTGTCTTAACTGGTGACCACTTCCACTCCAAACAAGCCACAGGCTCTAATTATCTGTAAAATTATAACTATAAACACCACTTAAAATTTTAGAGATTCCACCTCAGCACATCCTTTTTGCCTAGGAGACTACTTTATTGGAAACTTCTTTCTTAACTCAGAAAACCACATTTTTATTTTTATTTATTTAATTACTATTAAATAATAATTTATTTAAATATTAATCTATTAAATATTAATTTATTTAATTACTATTATTTTCTTGAAGTTCTTATTTTCTCTCCTTTCTATCCCTTGTAAAACTTAAGTCTGTAATTACTCTATCATCTAACTATATGCTCAGTGCTTAAATGTAGAAACCTAACTCTGACAGCAGGAAAGAAACATGGCTAATCATGTTGGCTTTCCTTTAAATAAACTGTAGAGAACTCTGTGGAGCCATTCATCTCTGATTAACACCTCAACTGACTTTGTCTTGGTAGATGTTTTACTCATTGTTTTATACTGTTCTCTTTCTCCATTTACTTCTCATTCTCCTTCCTAAATGTTCATCTCTTAACATTGTTCATTCAGTAGAACATTGTAATGACAAATTAGGAATTTATTCATTGTTTCACGCCAAGTCCAGAAAACTATGGGCACTTAAGCTGATGTCTTCTATCTTTACAGAGGGAGGAACTTAATTTTTCTAAGAGTTCAGTACCTTCACTGTTCTCTTGCTGAAGAGGAACAGCATTGTAAAAAGCCTTCTTTAAAGGCTGCCCAGTCATCCATTCCCACTTAATTTCATTTGGCACAAATGATAAGCATATTTCATATCCTCAATATAGACAATTTCCAAAATGTAATGACATTTTATAAAGAATCTTCTTCCTGTTTCTCTAATTTAGAGAGTTTATTGAGATGATAAAATTTTGTTAAATTGAATCATTCCCTATAACGTCTCTTATATTTATGTCACATATCTACTCTTCTTATTTAGGCTTACGTGATATTTCTCTAGATATTGTAATTCTTGAAGGTTAAATTAGCAATTTGTGAAAAAACAGTAGCCATATCCATCACAAATATGGTCACCACAATGTCTTAGTTAAGATATATGAGCTATACTTCTTGTTGCTGTTCCCAGTACTAAAAGCAATGTGGATTCGTAAAACCTCTACTATACAAAGATGGGGAACCTTGTTTTTGTTGGATTGCTGGAAGAATCTAGAATTCCTAATTTTAATGTACAAGTAAGATGTTTTGAGTAAAGATTTTTAAAAAATATTTTTTCTTTGGGTGATTGAAATGGAGTCTATAAAGTAATTTTCTTCACTTCTTATTCTGAGATATTTTCAACTACACATGAAATATTCTTGGCAGAGATAGTTCTTGGTGAACATATCAATTCCAGTAAAAAACAAAGGCAAAGATAAATCTTGGCAACCCATATCATTCAATAAAATTCTTTTCTATTCATATTTATTTAATTTCCTTTACCCCATGAAATGGGCATGCATCAAAGATTCTATTTATATCAATTAACCTCATTTAGGTTGTTGAATATTTGATCTAATAATCATTTACTTTCTTATATTCTCTATTCTTAATGTCTGAATAGATGATATTCTTTAAGTCTGAAAGTAAAAGCAGTCAGAAATCCATTTATCAGGATAATAGTGAAAAATGTGTTGTTCCAGGAATATTTTCTTTTATATGATGAATTTCTTAGTTAAGCATGATAGGTTCAGGTATCAGTAGTCTTTGGTGACAAAAGAGTGGGATTTTAAAAAATGATGCTGTGCACCAGAGCCACAGCTTTACATGTACATGCTAGGTAAACACTATGTCAGTGAGTTATATTCTTAGACCTTATTTTTAAGATTAATTCTTATTATTTTGTCCAGATTGGCCACAAACTCTTGATCCTCCTGTGTCTGCCTCCAAGCATAAATTACTAGTGCTTAAAGATGTTTCTTCAGCACTTATGAAACTAAAACTATTATCAATCTGTATAAAGAAAAAATTGTTAGTAATAGTATAACTACTTATTTTTATTTTTATCCTTTTTAACTTTCTTTTCTTTTTAATCGATCCACAGAAATTGTATAGTGTGATAACAACTCAACATGTTTATTCTGTGTGATGATGAAATCAAGGTAATTTACACTTACAACTTCTTATACATTTACCATTTATAATGCTTTAAACCTTCATGCTCATCTCTTCATGTTCTTCAGAAAATTTCTTCATGTTCTATAGAAAGGTTGTATTTATCCTATATTTCTGTAAAGAGCTAGAACTTTGCTCCATTATCTAACTGTATTTTGCTACTCAATATCCTTTTCTTTTACCCTTTACTTGTCTAATATCTATATGTCTAATGCCATTTTAATCTCTTGCTTGTGATAAACTTTTTAAAGCTTCCAAATGTAAGAAGACAGCGTATTTGTCTTTCTGTACCTGATTATTTCACTTAACATATTTTTGCCCATTATAACAGAATTGTCTTTTTTTTTGTGATTGAGCAATACTCTATGGTATTTTACTAACTCATTACTTTTCCACTCATCATCTTTTTTTTTCAGCAACAAAAATACATTTGAAAATGCACAAATATATAAACTGCATAAGAAGTCACAAGGGAAAATAAGACAATGGTTTGAAATCAAGTCCCATTAAAATCAGGATGAGACAACGCTATCCAATGTCCTGACTCTTTTTCAATATAGTGCTGGAAACACTAGCCTGAGCAATAAGGCAAGGGAAAGAAATTCAAGAATTACAAATAGTAGAAGTCAAACTAAACTTTCCTGTAGAGGGTATGATATTGTACATAAGAGATTCATACAGAGGACAATTGTTCAGGCATAAGAGCATCATGACTGCATAGATGACTCTTGAGAACACTGTGCATGTGATATATAAAAGAAGTGGACCAAGGGAGGTCACATCAAGTATGATCCCATCTACAGGGATGGAAAAAAGGGGTGGGCTCACTGGGAGACGGTTGATGGTTTTGGGTTACTTTTTTAAAAAATTTATTTTACTTACATTTTATTTACATTTCAGACGTTATCTCCTTACCCCATTCCACCACCCCCCACGCCTGCCCAGGAACTCCCTATCCCACTCACCTCCTCCTGCTTCTATGAGGATGTGCCATCACCTACCCCCCTTCCCACCTCCCCACCCTCGAATTTTCCCCCACTGGGCATCCAGCCTTCATGGGACCAAGGATTTCCTTTCCCACCTATGCAGACAGGGCCATCCTCCCCTACATATACAGCTGGAGCCATGAGTCCCTTCCTATGTGCTCCCAGGCTGACGGTTTAGACCCTGGGAGCTCTGGTTGGTTGGTATTGTTGCTTTCCTCATGGGGCCACAAATCCTTTCAGCTCCTTCAGTCTTTTCTCTAACTCCTCAATTGAGATCTCCTTGATCCGTTCAATCATTTGCTGTGAGCATTTGCCTCTGAATATGTCAGATTCTGGCAGACCTCTAAGGAGACAACTATGTCAGGCTCCTGTCAGCTTGCACATCCTGACATCCAAATCAGTGTCTACCTTTGGTGACTGCACATGGGATGTATACCCAGGTGGAAGGGTCTCCAGATGGCCCCTCCTTCAGTTTCTGTCCCACGCTGTCTCCATATTTGCTCCCTTGAGAATTTTGTTACTCCTTCTAAGAAGGACTGAAGCACCCACACTTTGATTTTCCTTCTTCATGAGCTTCATGTGTTCTGTGAGTTGAATCTTGAGTATTTCAAGCTTCTGGGCTAATATCCAATTATCAGTGAATGAATATCATGTGTATTCTTTTGTGATTGGGTTACCTCACTAAGGATGATATTTTCTAGTTCCATCTATTTGCCTAAGAATTTCTGGACCTCATTGTTTTTAATAGCTTAGTAATATTCCATTGTGTAAATGTACCACATTTTTTTTTAATCCATTCCTCTGTTGAAGGACATTTGAGTTCTTTCCAGCTTCTGGTTATTATAAATAAGGCTGCTATGAATATAGTGGAACATGTGTCCTTTTTATATGTTGGAGCATCTATGGGTATATGCCCAGGAGTGATATAGCTCAGGGTTAGGTAATGCTATGTCCAATTTTCTGAGGAACCACCAGACTGATTTCCAGAGTTGTTGCACCATCTTACAATCCCACCAACAATGGAGAAGTGTTCCTCTTTCTCCACATACTTGCCAGTATCTACTACCACCTGAGTTTTTGATCTTAGCCATTTTTACTGGTATGAGGTGGAATCTCAGGGTTGTTTTGATTTGCATTTCCCTGAAGACTAAGGACGCTGAACATTTCTTTAGGTAGTTCTCGGCCATTCGATATTCCTCAGTTGAGAATTCTTGTTTATCTCTGTACCCCATTTTTTAAATAGGGTAATTTGGTTGTCTGGAGTCTAATTACTTGAGTTCTTGTAAATATTGGATATTAGCCCTCTATCGGATGTGGGATTGGTAAAGATCTTTTCCCAATATATTGGTTGCCATTTTGTCCTAATGACAGTGTCCTTTGCCTTTCAGAAACTTTGCAATTTTATGAGGTCTCATTTGTCAATTCTTGATCCTAGAGCATAAGCCATTGGTGTTCTATTCAAAAAAATTTCCCCTGTGCCCATGTGCTCTTCCCCACTTTCTCTTCTATTCATTTCAGTGTGCCTGGTTTTATGTGGAGGTCCTTTATCCACTTGGACTTGAGCTTTGCACAAAGAGCTAAGAATGGATCGATTTGCATTCTTCTACATGCTGATCTCCAGTTGAACCAGCACCATTTGTTGAAAATGCTGTCCTTTTTCCACTGGACAAATGCTGTCCTTTTTCCTTTGTCAAGGATCAAGTGACCATAGGTGTGTCAGTTCATTTCTGGGTCTTCAATTCTATTCCATTGATCTTCCTACGTGTCTCTGTACCAATACCATGCTTTGTAGTACAGCTTGAGGTCAGGGATAGTGATTCCCCCAGAAGTTCTTTTATTGTTGAGAATAGTTTTCGCTACCCTGGGTTGTTATTCCAAATGAATTTGAGAATTTCTCTTTCTAACTCTGTGAAGAATTGAGTTGGGATTTTAATCGGAATTACATTGAATTTGTAGATTGCTTTTGGCAAGATGACCATTTTTACTATATTAGTCCTGCCAATCCATGAGCATGGGAGATCTTTCCATCTTCTGAGGTCTTCTTCAATTTCTTTCTTCAGAGACTTTAAGTTCTTGTCATAGAGATCTTTTACTTGCTTGGTTAGATTCACACCAAGGTATTTTATATTATTTGTGACAATTGTGAAGTGTGTCATTTCCCTAATTTCTTTCTCAGCCTGTTTATCCTTTGAGTAGAGGAAGTCTACTGATATGTTTGAGTTGATTTTATTACCAACTACTTTTTTGAAGTGTTTTTTTAAATCAGATTTAGGAGTTCTCTGGTGGAAGTTTTGGGGTCACTTAAGTACACTATCATATCATTTGCAAGTAGTGAAATTTTGACTTCTTCCTTTCCTATTTGTATCCCTTTGACTTCTTTCTGTTGTCTAATAGTGCTAGCTAGGACTTCTAGCACCATATTGAATAGGTAGGGAGAGAGTGGACAGCCTTATCTAGTCCCTGATGCCAGTGGGATTGCTTCAAGTTTCTTTCCATCTTGTTTGATGTTGGGTACTGGTTTACTGTATATTGCTTTTACTATGTTTAGGTATGGGCCTTGAATTCCTGATCTTTCCAAGACTTTTATCATGAAGAGATGTTGAATTTTATCAAATGTTTTCTCAGCATCTAGTGAGATGAGCATGTGGTTTTTTTCTTTAAGTTTGTTTATATAGTGGATTACATTGATGGATTTCCGAATATTGAACCATCCCTGCATTCCTGGTATAAAGCCTACTTGATCATGATGGATGATTGTTTTGATATGTTCTTGGATTAGGTTTGAGAGAATTTTATTGAGTATTTTTGCATTGTTATTCATAAGGGATACTGGTTTGAAGTTCCCTTTCTTTGTTGGGTCTTTGTGAGGTTTAGGTATGCGTGTGATTGTAGTTCATAGAACAAACTGGGTAGTGTTCCTTCTGTTTTCATTTTGTGGAATAGTTTGAAGAGAATTGATATTAGGTTTTCTCTGAAGATCTGATAGAATTCTGCACTAAAACCATCTGGTCCTGGGCTTTTTTTGGTGGGGAGACTTTTAATCACTGCTGCTATTTCTTTAAGGTTTATGGGACTGTTTAGATGGTTTATTTGCTCCTGATTTAACTTTGGTACCTGGTATCTGTCTAGAAAATTGTTCATTTCACCCAGATTTTCCAGTTTTGTTGAGTATAGGCCTTTGTAGTAGGATGTGATGATCTTTTGAATTTTCTCAGTTTCTGTTGTTATGTCTCTCTTTCAGTTCTTATTTTATTAATTTGGATACTATCACTTGCCCTATGGGTAGTCTGGCTAAGGGTTTATCTATCTTGTTGATTTTCTCAAAGAGCCATCTGCTGTTTTTGTTTATATTTTGTATAATTCTTTCTGTTTCTATTTGGTTGATTTCAGCCCTGAGGGATTATTTCCTGCCTTCTACTCCTCTTGGGTGTATTAGCTTCTTTTAGTTTTAGAGCTTTCAGGTGTGCTGTCAAGTTGTTAGTGTATACTCTCTCTATTTTGTTTTTGTAGGCACTTAGAGCTATGAGTTTTCCTCTTAGCACTGCTTTCATAGAGTCCCACAAGTTTTGGTATGATGTGTCATATGTCTATGAAGGTGATCCTAATGAGGACTCCTAGTAATGGAGATACGGAGTCTCAGCTGGCCATCTCTTATAGCTGGGCAAGGCTTCCAGTGGTAGGACTAGATTGCGTTTAATCAAGTTGTTGGCACAAAGAGTGCCATGGAAATCCCCAAACAACCCAAGCTGAGGCTAAACTGTGACCTTTCCTTCTTCCTAGGGACTGTTAGCCATCTGTGAAGACAAAGGGAGCAGAAGAAATGGATTGACTTCCAGGGTCAGCTTCAGTCAGACAGCTCAACTTAATTCACAGTAAACAAGGGTTGTATAGATCTTGGGGAGTGAATAGGGATTTTTAGGGTGAACAAATGTTATTGGCTAGTGTGGGAATGGTTCATTTACATGAATAGGAATTCCAAGAATCTGCTGGGCAGATTCTTATCAGGAGGAAACTAAACTTGTAATCTGGCCATAGGTTATGAGACTTTCTTCAGAGAAATTTTTGTGATTACAGGCAGGAAGGACTGATTGGTCATAACAGTGGGAAGGGCTGAGTGGAACTTAAGTGTTGAAACATGTAGCACTTACAGGAAGCTTTGTGAAGGGTCATCCTCTAGATAAAGGCAGGTACCTGTGCTTAAAGAGACTCTCCAGATAAGACCAAGCAGAGAAGAGGAAGCCCTGCTGAGAAAAGGAGTCTTCCATTTTGTGCAGAGCTGGGAGAGCTTATCTAGACATGGTGGACTGCAACATTAGTAGCAGAGCCTTTCAACACTAAGTAGTAATATTATTATATGGTAGTACCTGAAAAGGAAATTAAGAAAATGATCTTACTTCTACTGGCTTCTTAAGACAATACTTCAGAACAAACTTATTAAAAGAACTGAAATAATGTGCATTTAGAAAACACATGATAGAAGCTGACAAATATGTAAATAATTTAAAATCCATCCCATGTGCACGGATGGGAAAATTAATATTGTTAAAATGTATATATCAAGAGTGATTTAAATATTAAATAACATCTCTATAAAAGTTCCAATGACATTTTATGATGTAAAAAACTTAAGATCAGTGTAGAACTATAAAATACCATGTTACCAACTCAGCATTGAGTAGAAAAAGATAAAGCTGGAGACTTCAAAATATCTACTTCAAAATATACTGCAGAGTCGAGGAAATCTAAACAGTGTGGTCCTGGTGTTAAAATAGACACAGAAACATTTGTAACAGAAAGTAGAAAGTTCAGAAATAAATTCAGGCCTATACAGCCATTTGAGTTTTGGTAAAGGCACCAAGAGCTCACAATTAATAAAGAATAGTTTCTTTAATTAATGGCATTGGGACAAAACGTATAGCCATGTGCACCCAAGATTAGATTTTTAGTTCATATCGTATATAAAATTCATCTTAAGATAGATTAAAGATTTAAGCAAATGACAGAAAATTTTATTTACAAAGAAGTACATTCAAGAAATATATCATAAAATATAGTGATTATACTCAGTAATAAAGTACTTCATTCTTGAAAGTTGCCAAGAGTAGTAGATGTCAAGTAAATGCTCCAGGAGAAACAAGCATGGGAGGCAACAACTATGTTAATTAATTTTTGTTTATTCATTCCAAAATGTACACATTTCAGAAAAACATAAAGATAAATATAAACAAATTTATTAATTAAAATTAAATAAATACAAAAAGAAGACACTTTATGAATCCAGCAGTAGGCAAAACCAAAAAACATCATGTTAAAGGATAGTAGAAACCATATGACCCAACAGAAATAATTGTACACATGTCAGGATTTCATTTATGTGAAATCAAACAATTTAAACAGACATATCCAATAAAATATATTGTTACTTAGAAAATATGTGAACTTTGTATGAAACTATATGAAGATGTTAAAAGAGAGAATCCCAGTTAGAATATAGAGTGTAAAAATATCAATCTAGAAAAAATATTACATCAGTAGTAACAGATAAAGTAGCACTTATTGAAAAGGCCTTTAGTTGGGACAACATTCTTTTTTTTTTTTTTTTTTTTTAATTTTTTTATT
>NW_021604567.1:21582322-21586766 GCF_004785775.1 Grammomys surdaster | reverse complement strand
GAAGGACCGAATCACCCCCACTTGGTCTTCATTCTTTATGGACTTCAAACAACATTCTTAAATGAGAAAGCATTTAAAAACTGTAAAGTCATAACCCTGTGTACACTGAATGATAGTTTGTTCTGATGCACATGTAAGTTTTACCTAAGTTTATAAAAGAGATAAACATACAATTCTTAAGTACATGTAAGATATTTGCAAAAATAAGCCATATGTTGTTTTTAGAATGGAATACTGAGCAGACATAATAAATGAACTACTGATTCACACAACCATGTGGTGAAGTACCACAAACAACTGTGAGTGAAAAAAGCTGGAAGGAGTCTGTGGTCAGGGAGAAATGGATATTGAGCTTAGCAGGTGTTCATGAAGAGGCAGAAGTCATAATAATAGTTATCTCTGACAATGTACTGATTAATTGGGGTATATAATTTTTTGGATGTAATAAAAATTCCATTTCTTGATAAAGATACTACCTGTGAAAATTCACTGGTATTAGCATTAGCATGTGTACATTTTACATGATTATTATTCAATACAATGTTTACCAAAGTACTGAATTAAATACTTTTTGTTGGTGTGTGTGTTGGCCATAGGTCTATGTGGTATGTCTTACTCAAATGGTCTCCATCTTATTGAGCCATCTTATTGAGGCCTTAATTGTATATTAATCCCTCAAAAATGTCTTAGAACTTCATATATCTGGATGTAGTAAATTAAACTTTAAATGAGGATAACAATAAAAAGACAATGGTATATTTGTCAAGAATATGAAAGATAAGAGGTATAATTATGGCATAGCTAAAATAGAGAATTCATACATTACTCTCAACAGCTTAAGTATATCTTATAGATATTTCCCAATAATGTATATAATATTTGATAGACAAATGTTAGTTTGGTGAGTACAAGGATTAATTTGTCTTCTATTGTTTTTATTGAATTTTAAACTTTCTATAATTCTAATATGGGTAAAGGTTGTAGAAAGGAAGAGTAGACAATTTTTTAATCTTTGTGAAACTATTTAAAAGCTAAACCATAAGTATTTTATGGCAGGGGTTTGAAATTTTACCCATCCTTATATCTCTAATGAGGGTGGTTTTAAAGAGTTGCCCACAAAAATCTTTTTTTTTTTTGTGAGTAGGGCCCTGTCTTTTTGTTTATTTAAAGGAGACAAAAATCCACAATGAATTAAAACAAAATTAATTACAAACAATTGTGTTTATGTTTATTATTAATAATAATATTAGAGGAAAAATAGGATATTCTGAATCTTAGAGTTTCTATTTGTTAAAATTATGGACTGGATCTGTGACTTTCCAAAGTTCATATCTTGAAGTCCTAACTGTATGATGATATTTGGAGGTTGAGCCTTTGAGAGGTAAGTAAGGTTTATGATGGCCTAGGGGAGGGATTGAATGGTGGATCACATATTGCCTTAAAAGAAGCAATACAAAGTGCTACCTACCCTATCCTGAACAGTTACTATAAACTAGAAGGGAGTGAACACAAATGTTACTAAGTCAGGAAGGAAATCCTCATCAGAAGCAAACCTGTTGGAACTTTAAGACTTCCTAACCTCTAGATAGGGTGAAAAATAAAATTGTTCTCCCTAATCCACCCAGTTTGAGTAGGTTACCATGGTAGTTCAGGCAGACAACTGGTCTCATTTAGACAAAGATAAATCTTTTAAAGACTCAGAAAACAGATTTCTTCACAATCTTACATACTTGCCAAATTCTAATGAGTCAGCTGGATGTGTGCCAGAAATAAAATTGAACAAGCACGTGTGATATAGACTTGAAAATATTTTTTAATAAACAGAACAATTAATCCTTAAGTACATTAGCTACAGATCAGTGATTTATGCTGTTTTGGGTTGAATTCCATCCAATGCTGACTTTGGTACACTTACCATAAATATTGCTCATGTGCTGAAGATGCCAGCTGTAGGTTAGAGATGTGATGGCCAACAAGATAAACATACAAAGAGCTTAAATCTCTACAGTGACTAACACTCCACTTTAAAGGAATGATTGTATATGTATATGAATATGTACATATGTATTCACTCTTCATTCTGAGTGTAGATTCAGTATGACTAGCTAGCTTCCTGCTCCAGCTATCATGTCTTACCTGCCAGGTGCATGTATTTTTTTTACTATAAAGGACTCTTTTTCTTTGGAACTATTTTACACATTTCCACACAAGTACACACACATACACACACACACATGCACACGTACACACGCACACACACACGTGCACATACCCCCCACCACGAGTGTTTTAAGTAAGTGCATGATCTGAACTCTATGCTCGTCTTTAAGATACATTGTGAAAAATTAATTCTAAAATATCTACCTTACTGAATACTGCTGTATTTGTATATATTTGGTACATGTATGTATAAGTGTGCTTGCAAATGTGTATGTAGTATATATGCATGTGTACATGTGGAAGTGTATTTATTCAAGTGCTATCTATCTTTTTTTCTCTTTTGAAAAAGGTTTTTTTACTGATCTGCAGTTTACCAAATGAGTGAGGCTGGCTGGCATATGAACTCCAAGAATCCGTCTATCTCTACTTTCTCATCTCTGGGATTACAAAAGTATCACTATGCCCAATTTTTTTAAAATGTGGATTCTTGGGATTGAATTCAGATCGTCATACTTTCAAGGTAAGAACCTTATTGACTAAATTATCTTCTCAGCTCAATAGTTATTTGAGTCTTTCATAGTTATTTTATCATCCAACATAAAGAAGAATAAGTTTTATTTTGTGTTACAATTTCAGAAAGATAGAGTCCATCATGGTGAGGAATATATACACCAGGCAGGGAAGACATGGTAGTTATATCAGGAAACTGGCTAGTCATATTGAATCTATACTCAGAATGGAAAGGGAACAAGGGTGAATCTGAGCTATAAAGCCTCAAGGCCTACTCTCATTACTCATTTTCTTCAGTAATGCTCCACTTCTTGAATGTTCCAAATCTTTCTCAAAGAGTACCATCAATCAAGGAACAAGTACTTAAATTTGCAAATCTATGGGGGATATTTCATGTTCAGACTACAATCAGCTAAGTATCATAATATGCAGGGAAACTCTCAGAAATCTTGATATCCTTTCAAAGTGGCTGTAGGGAGCAACACATTTAGATATGACTTGTGTTGGCTTTTTGTTCTGGTAAGATATGTGATGTCAAGGGAAATTCTTTCATTCCTCTAAAGATCAAGCTACTATTGACATTATAAATAAACCAAGACTATGTTGTATTTTCTTAAGGAAGGTGACATTCTGCTTCCCTGATTGTGTCACACTGTGTAATCATTACTTGCAAAATATTGCATTGAGTCATTTGCTTGGTTTCTCTGCCTCAACTTTCTTATTTGTAAAACAAGGGTGGTAGGATTAATCTCCTCATAAGGTTGTGAGGAAAACACACCACAATTTGGGGCTCAGTAAATCTATTCTCTTCATCACTGTTGTCTGTTGTGACCATACATAACATCTTTGGCAGTAGCAATCCACCTTTCAATTTCTATGCTTTGTGTCCTAGGATGTGGGCCCACAAGACTGTATCATCTGCACTTTCTGTTCTCCACTTCAGTTGGGATTGGCAATGAGAAGTAGCAAATGGAGCACTGGGGACAGAAAGAAGACAGTTAAGAAAGTTCTGCCTCTGTCCTTTCTAATTCTGCACTTTGGTTGTGAGAGTAGCTTCTTCCCTTGATCCAAACAGCCATGATATCAGATTTATCCTTTATTTTGGCTATCTCAGAGATATATGCATCCCCTCATTTCTATCCACATACAAAGTGGCATTAGTTTTTCACTTTTGCTAGTGTCTAGGAATATTATCACTAGATACTGTTTTAATCCTATCCATAAAATTATAAATAATGTCCTCAATAAATTATCAGTTGTTAAACTTCTGAATGAAATGGACTTCTTGTGATTTGAATGTAAACATGGTTAAAAAGAAAACAGTGTCTGTCTCTCTTTAATCTTCCTGCTTCATGAAAAAAACGGCTTCTATCAATGTATTTTATGCTTCATAGTTCATACTTGTGTGTTTAGAAGTCACCATTCCTTCAGAACTTCAGTCAGTCTTCTGTGATTCAGCTTGTTTGTGTGAATAGTTCTTTGTGGCTATTTCTTCTTGGTCCTATGTGAATCTCAAGCGGCTTCTCCATAGGTTCATAGGCAGGAAATACAAGCATGCAATACCACGTAAAAAGGGTGACTATTTTAAGTTGGCCCATCATAAAATTCGTAATTTTGGCCTAACCAGTCAGTAAAAAAAAATCTCTACAAAAGACAAACAGCATCCCTCAAAGTAGACTAATTAGAAAAGAATGCTTTTCCTAGTGTAGGCTGATGCTGTCTTGCATACACACACACACACACACACACACACACACACACACACACACACACA
>NW_021604567.1:21567996-21582312 GCF_004785775.1 Grammomys surdaster | reverse complement strand
ACACACACACACACACACACACACACACACACACACACACACACACACACATACACACACACAGAGAGAGAGAGAAAGAGAGAGAGAGAGAGAGAGAGAGAGAGAGAGAGAGAGAGAGAGAGAGTCATTTGTACACAGAAAGAAACACATATTAGGCATTGTTGAAACTTCATTTCTCTTGTAATTTAAAATGCTAGATCTAAAATTGTTTCATTCAGTAACCACAGAAATTAAGAAATTGATTCCACATACAGAAAATGTCATTTTTTAGTATACTTCAAATCTAGAGAATAATGATTTGCAGCAGGAGACATGTTTTCTTAGAATAAGATACAACAAAATTTTATGTAACTGGGTCAATAATAGTATAGCTTGAAGAAATCTATAGAAAGTTACCATTGTTTTGATTTGTTCTTTGTCAGTATACTTAATCCATATTGAAATTTACATAGATTTAAGGAAGATTTAATGTATTTTTAAAATTGAGGCATGGATTACAAAAGTTTAGAGTATTTATATGATGGGTCATGTCTCATAGGTCCGAAGATTGCTCAGAGCCAGTCTTATTTGTGAACTGTTACCTCCTATCTAACTCAGAGACACAAAATGGGGTCCTTGGGATTCTTTCTAGGGTGGATATAGAGTTCAGGCTTTGTTGTCACTCACAGATGTGTGGGCTAGGATAACATCCATTTTGGTGGGAAATGAAGCCTTGTCCCACATTGACAAAAGAAGCACAATTTTCTGGGGACTTATGAGATTCCTGCTTTCCTTTGTATCTTTTGACATGTTTTTATTAACACATTCTTTGAACATAATAGGAGCAAAAAGAACATTTTTCTTATGTTATTTTCTATGCTTGTAGTCAAAAGAAGTAATAATTCGTTCTTCCTTCCCCCCCCCATTCTGAGTTTAGATGCAATTAAGAAAAATGGCCACATGAAAGAGAAAGATGAAAATAAAATTACAGATATTTTACAGACAAGGTTTTTTAACTATTAGTCAAAAAATAATGAATCATATCTTTTTATTGGATATTTTATTTACATTTCAGATATCATCCCATTTCCCCATTTCCCCCCTACCCAGAAACTCCCTATCCCATCTTCCATCCTCCTGCTTCTGTGAGGATGTGCCCCCTCCCACCCACCCACTCCCACCTCCCTGCCCTCAAATTCCCTCACACTGGGGCATTCAACCTTCATGGGACCAAAGACCTCCTCTCTCACCTATGTCAACAAGGCCATCCTCCCCTACATATAGAGCAGGAGCCATGGGTCCCTCTCTATGTGCTCCCAGGCTGGTGGTTTAGACCCTGGGAGCTCTGGTTGGTTGGTTTTGTTGTTCTCCCCATGGAGCCTCAAACCGTTTAAGCTCCTTCAGTCTTCTCTCTAACTCCTCCGTTGGAAACCCCGTGATCAGTTTAATGGCTAGCTGTGAGCATCTGCCTCTGTATATGTCAGACTCTGGGAGACCTCTAAGGAGACAGCTATGTCAGGCTCCTGTCAGACACTTCCTGACATCCACATCAGTGTCTGCCTTTAGTGACTGCAAATGGGATGGATACCCAGGTAGAACAGTCTCCAGACGGCCCCTCCTTCAGTTTCTGTCCCACACTTTGTCTCCATATTAGCTCCAGTGAGAATTTTGTTACTCCTTCTAAGAAGGACCCACACTTTAATCTTCCTTCTTCATCAGCTTCATATGGTCTGTGAGTTGTATCTCGGGTATTGTGAGCTTTTGGGCTAATATGCACTTATCAGTGAGTGCATACCATGTGTGTTCTTTTGTGATTGGGTTACCTCACTCAGGATGATATTTTCTAGTTCCATCCATTTGCCTAAGAATAATGTGGTACATTTACACAATAACCCAGCTATTAAAAACAATAAATTCATGAAATTCTGACAAAGTTTTTTAATTGATAGAATTCTGTATAAAAGAATTGGCTTCCCTCTGTCTGAAACTTACAAAGTTTGGATCTAGGGAACAAATAATATGAACCCAGACTCTAATGTCCGCATTTAGCTCTGTCTTGGTTTGGTTGTCACTAGAAAATAAAGAATATATTAAAAAATAGTTTAATTATGAAAAAGACAAAGAGAAAACAGATAATAACATGGTGATAAGTTCGACATTCCAATGAGAAAATGTGTCTTGGTCTCTCAGGGAAATTCTAAAGGGGATATAAAACACATGTTTCATCAATATTTCTCCCAAGAGACAAGAGGGCTGGAGTATTTAATGGTTGGGGAAATTCTTTAAGGGAGAATTCATTCTGAGGCTTTCTTGTGAGTGTCTAGGGAGAGGGAATTCTGTGATTTGGATAAAAATACTTCACACAAAGAGGTGGCGATATTTGTGACTAAAGGTCAACCACAACAGACAATGAAAAAGATGTGTTTAGGAACTGATGTCTGCTACAAACCCACAGAGTGTTTAGAGAAAAATTATTCTATAGATCTAGTAATGGGCTCTTGACTTCGACATACTGCTTTCAGTATGAAGCAGAACAAGCAGGGAAGTCTTTAAATTTTTTGATAGATGTGTCATAGAGGGAGAAGAGAAAGGGGAGTGAGACAAATGAGTTCAGAAATAATTTCTTGGACAGTACGGAAGGGCAGAGTGAGTAACTTAAGGGACTTTCCAGAATGGTCCCTTAAGGAAACAGTACAGTTTGCTTTGAGAAGGATCAATGTAATAACATGAGGGGAGAAGAAATCAGTTCTTCACAACTATTGTATTTATAAAAAGAGAGAAGGAATATGGTGAATGCGTAGTCAGGTATGGGGAAAGGGGTGCCTCCATGGGCCCATGCTCAGGCATCCCTTCCCCCAGATGGGTATAGTATAGAATAGAGTTTATTCAGGGCATGGGGAGGGGAGTTGAGAGGGTAGTAGAGACAGAGAAAGGGAGGGATGGAGGGGAGAAAGAGAGAGAGAGGGAGAAAGAGAGAGAGAGAGAGAGAGAGAGAGAGAGAGAGAGAGAGAGGAGAATAAGGAGGCGGAGGAGGAGGAGGAGGAGGAGGAGGAGGAGGAGGAGAGGTCTGTCATGAGCATGTGGAGAGAGAGAGGGGAGGGGAATGGGGAGAGAGGGGGGAAGGAACTAGAGGATAGAGTGAGAGCAAGAAGGCAAGAGCAAAAGAAAGCGGAGGGGGCAAGCAGCCCCTTTTATAATGAGTCAGGCATACTGGGCTGTTACCAGGTTACTGTGGGGTGGAGCTTAGACAAAATGCTAATAACGACTACAATGAAACTGTGATATTTAGAATTCTTAATTCAAATGTAACAATAGTTGTCACTGATAATAATAAACAAGCATTTAAACAACAAAAGTTTTCATAATTCTGAAAGAAGTATACATGATGAAGAGATTCTAAGGTCTCTGTACTCATATTGGTCTTTTTATGTGACTAAGTCTCTTTATGACCAACTCTTTCAATCTCTTTTCTATGAGATCTTCTTCCTGGAATCAAGGTTTTATCATCATACTTATAAAATTCGAATCTTATATAGGTTGCAGTTGAAGGGCTAGGAGCAGAACAGAGAAGGAAATGAGGGTGGCTAGATTTGACAGTAGAATGCTTTGTGCTGGTGTTGAGAATGATCAAGGGTGGTTTGCTAGAGGCAGGAAAGAGATAAATTGAAGCTATGGCAAGGAGAAGGAAGAGCAGCAGACTAGATAAAGCCACAGATTAATGGTATATATATATCACTCTTTTATCTTTCTAAAGTAATGCACATCTGTATGTCATTGTTAATATTATTATTAATATGAGCTCTACATCTAAGGAAGCAAGAATAATAAGCTGCTGTAGCGAATTCTAAAGAAAACGTTGTGGCTCTGCTGTGTCTAGAACATTGATGTTCCCCCAGAATCATTACATGAAACAAAATACCCAGGATAATGGCAATGAGACACAGTTTTAAGGGGACACTGAAGGTGGAACCCGATGAATGCCATAAGAGGCATTCAAGAGGCCAAAGGAAGCTTACTGTTCTCTTTCACTACACGAGAAGACAGAAGGTTCTAACAAATCCTCAATGGGTACTCTCAGATTCAAGTTTCTGTTGTTTTAAAGTTACCAGCTCATAATATCTTGTTATAGTAATGCAAAGGAATCAAGAAAGGAAAACGTTTCTTCTTTACTAGTTCAGAGGTAGGCAAGCTGTCCAAGGTCCTAGATTGAGTCTCGTGTATACCACTGCTCTCAGTATGTGATCCTATGCTTGCTGTCACAGTTGCATCTTGCCTTCTGGCTCATAGCAAGGATGGAATAGAAAAGCAGGAGCTACACAATTTCTTTTGAAGATTGTGAGGAGTTTGCCACATCACTCTGAACACATATCACAGGTCAGAATTTACTCATGTAATCATGTTTAAAACTGTTAATGGGGGCTGGGAATTATGTTCTCTGTCAAAGACTACTTCTGTGTCCTTCTAAAACTATGGTGATGAAGTTTATTACTAAAAGGAAAAATAAAAAAGCAAGTACTGGAATTGACAGAAAAAGCATACCAATTTCAGCTTGCCAAGTCTTGCTGACTGATTTATAAAAGTTATCTCATATTTTAATGTGTGTGTTATTTGTGTCCTGAAATCCTGATTATTATACTTACTTTTATATTTTACTATTTTGTCATTTTACTATGACAAACTGAGAGTACGTTTAACTTTAAAGTGAATTTTATAATGAGTGCCACACAATTTTACTGGAGCTTCATGAAAACACAGTAATTTGGCTTTTAAAGTATTTACTACAGATTTTACTATCAATCTTGTAAGTTTAGTATCTCCTTATTTTTATTCACAAGCATCCAATATCTGAATATCTTTTCATATTAGTTTTTATTTTTGCCAAGTAATATTGATTTAAATTTAATGTGAATGAGCAATAATTTGACAAAATTCCAAAATGAAACTTAAATAAGAGTCTGGAACTCAAGTCAACATGAAACAAATCTGTATGGATCTTTCTTGATCTAAAATGTAAATCTTCCAAAACATGGCTGAACTCCTAGAACACGTTTGGTCTCTCTTCTGTCACTGGAAATCTGGTTCACTTCATACCTTAGGATTGAATGTGGTACTCTCCATAGTCACTTTCAGAGTGGGTTTAGAGTTGATACTGGTTGCATGGTTAATTATGATAGCTAGGGCTCTTTAGAATTCTGTTAATCTTCTCTGTCCTAGATAAGAATGAGTCTTTTTTGATATTCATTCAACAATGTTACATTTTATTTCAAATGAATAATTAATAATGTATTAGTAGATATAGTGAAGAATTTTTAGATCTTCAAAAATATATTTCTTTTAAACCAAAACAGTACCTAGTATAATAAATTCTCAGTAAGAGTGGAGCAAAGAAATAAGTTTTCCTCCTATAAGTAACAAAGGAGACCATAGATATCTTTATTTTAGTCTTTATTCTTTATTTTATTTTAAATTACTTTATTTTAGTCTTAAATTACTTACTATATGGAAATATTTTTCTTTCATAATTCAGAGGAGATAGTAGAATTTGTAATTTCAAGAAATCTTGATTTGAGAAATACTATTTATACAAAGTTACCATAAATTTTATTAATTACCCAATTGTTATTCTATCTTTGCGCAAATAACTCAATTTTTCCAGTACCTTACAGTTGGTGAGTTTTCAGGACCCTGATAAACAATGCTTTTTACTTGATTATTTCTCTGGCTTTTGTCCAATGACACTTTATGGGATATTTTGAAACTTCAGGAAGACACTAAAGAATATTATAGAAACAGCATAAAATTGATTTATGCAAAATTAAATCTAATTGCTTGCTGTTGGTTATCTCATTCTTCTTCCTTTAAAAAAATAATTCCACTCTTCATTTTTCCCCCAGTCTTCTTCATAAGTGATTTGGCAGTATATGCTTGTGTTCCCTTTTTCTGTCTCCCAAACAATTTTAGACTGTGCTTAATCTTAACAATTGATTTAAACTGTAGTACGAGTTTATTTTTGTCACATAAAAGCATTGGCATTTGGCCTCCTAATTTCTTATCTTTAGTAGCGTTTACTCATCTTAAATTCTTGGTCTATGTTAGTGTAAAATTTATTAATGTTACCTCAAAAATATTTGTAACAAATTTTAGCATTTGGAAATACTTTGTAATTATCAGAACACTAGGGAATATGGAAGATGCTTATTATTTTTTATGGACAACAATAATAAAGAGATTTATTTTATAAGCTAGGCTCTTCAAACAATCTCCAAATCCATAAAGATTTATCTATTACACACTTACTACTGAAATGATAGTTTGATGGTAAAGGTAGTAGTTTTAATTTTTTCAAACAAATAACCTGGAATTTCTAAGCTAACAGCTAAAGATAGGGTTAACTCTTTAATGCTAGTTTAATGCATAACTTTAACATACTTAAAGGAGAGTGAGAGTGGTCAGTTTCTCTGGTCCTAAAGCCTCAGGTCAAACGTAGGACTTGGCACCAACTCTTATATTCTTAGTAGGAACACTGCTGTTTGTTGTATTGTTCTTTGTATCAGTCTGTACTGTCTTGTACATAATACTGTTGATTCCCTAAAAAACAAACAAACAAACAACAACAGCTCTGCCCAAAATCCTTAGATTTTCTGTGTAAATAGAATACTGAATTAGATTGTGCCCACTTTGTTGGAAGATACTGTAGTCTGTGTGATAGGAATAAAGAACTCAAAAGAGTGAGTTTGATGCTTATTCAATTAGCAGGCAAAAATAAGCCACTGGTTAGATCATGAGCTAATCAGAATACTTTCTGTCCAGAAAAGTATTTCAAGGGAATGGACTGTCTAGAAAAGGCATAAATATTGTCCTGTACACATGACCCTCCCCACTAGAATATGCTTTTCCATCTAGAATTTTGTGCTTGTCTTTTTACTAGACTGTTTCTAGAAATGTGTATTTACTATCCACATGTCTTATATTTTCCCATGAGCATGGTAAGTGGGAGTCACATCCCAGAAAAGAAAGGGACCTGAGTTTTCCTTAATATCTAATAAGAGTTCATGCTACTTATGAAGAGTCGGTTTTGGTTGTGTGCAAAGGCATTACACTCCTCCTCTATATATTTTCTAAGGTTTACTCATAATTGCTAGTTGTAATTTTAAAATTCGCTTTTAGCAGAAAGATATGAGGCTGGCTCTAAGAGCCAGCAGCAGGCCTATGAGCTGGGCAAGGAGGAAGAGGGTCTCTGGGGTTGGGCTGGAGCAGGGCTGGGGTTGGTGGAGGGGAGCGCTTCCGAGGGGTGGCACACACTGCAGTGACAGTCCCTCCCAAGGCTGGTTGAGGCACCTCACTGGTGACGGGTCTGAAAGCACGTGGCTACGTCATGGAAAGCCAGTCTTTTCAATGCAAACTTCAACTCCTCCTCCTCCCTCTAATGCCTGTAACTCACAGCCGAGGCTGGGCGAGGAATCTGGAGGGGAGATTTTCCTCATGCTTACGGTGGCTGGAGACTGGAAGGAAGAGTGTAGGGAAGGAGGAAGGAGATTTGTGGCGCTTTCTACCTACTACAAGACTGAAAAGGGGAGGGGGCACCTACATTACATCTTCTCTTCGTGATTGAGAACTGCAGGTTCAGCCTGATCCTACGGAGCTCTGGCGATTGCTTATTTAAAAAAAAAGAAAGAAAGAAAGAAAGAAAAAATTGACCGCGGGAGAAGGAAGGCTCAGTCTTTGGCAGCCAGACTCATCTCGGAGGTGGTATTGGTGTGTGTGTGTGTGGTGGTGGTGCTTTATTTTTTCTTTCTTTTTTCTTTCTTTTTATTTTTCTTTCTTTCTTTCTTTTTTCTTTTTTCCCCCTTCTCTCCTAGGGGCTACACAATGGCAGTCTTCTCTCGCTAAGATGAATCCGGCTTGCCTTCTGCAGATCCGCCCATCCTCAGTTTCATTTAGTAAAAGGCTATGATTTTCTCTTTGGGGATCTTTTGTGCATTACTGTTCTCCCTGGTTAGTTCTGGTCTCGGTTGGGATTTCTTTGCTTTTTTCTGTTTGGCTTCATGTGAAAAAGGATTTTTTTCTCTCCAACCCTTTGGTCATGATCCAGTGGTGATCAAGAGGGGATAAATCATTCACCCTGGCCGAGAAAAAACAATCGCTGAGAAGTCTCAAAGAGATATACCACGTGAGGGGAAAAAACTGGGAGAAGATCCGGAATATTAACGTTTTTCCTATGGTAAAACCGGTGCCCCTCTTCAGGAGAACTGATTTCAAGTTATTATTATGCAACCACAAGGGCCTCTTCTTTCTCAGGGTGTCTAAGCTGCTGGGTTGCTTTTCGCCCAAATCAATGTGGTTTCTTTGGAACATTTTCAGCAAAGGAACGCATATGCTGCAGTGTCTTTGTGGCAAGAGTCTTAAGAAAAACAAGAACCCAACTGGTAAGCAAAGCATGCATCATATTCTGTTTTTCCTGGTAATATCCGTCTGTTGCTCACGGAGCTAGGTCTGCAGTTTTGCTATGCAGGAGGCCAGGGAACATGCAAGGAACCCGGACAGTGTTGCATACAGAGGTGTTGCATGAATAAACAAGTAGCCACCGCCGGATCTGCGTCCTCCCGACCCGAAAACCGTGATCAACAGCTCTTAGCTGTGACACAATTCATCATTAGGAGGGAGGAGGAAACTTTTTTTATCCCCCCACTAAGTGGATGTCTGGTGGAATATCGAAGGGCTTATAGCTTATGGCTGTGCCAGGAGAAAGAACCAAGAGCTCGCCTTACTTCTGCTCCTCCAGGGACACAGCTTTAGACTTTCTGATTAGCTTGCACAATATTCGCCACCCCATCACCTTTAGCAAAGTAAAAGCGCCCCCTCTCTCACGGCCTGGATCCTCCGTCAGCCCCCGCCTCCCTCCCCCGTCTAGCTCTGGGTGCTATTAACTCATTCCCTAGTCTGCCTCTGACACATCAGCCTGAGAACACTGAACACCGGAGCAGGGCTTGTGCCTGGAGGAACCAGGATCCAGAGGACAAGCCTAACCCCTCTAGTATATGCCATTTAAGTCCCTTCTTTAAAAAACCGGCATGGAAACCTTATGTATGGGTCCCACACTATGTGTGTGTGGACCAACAGAGGGTCCCTGCCTTATGCCTCCTGGCGATCATGCGCCCTATTCCAAAGGGCTTCAACCAGAGAAACTTGCAGTATATTACATAAGAAATGCAAATGCAGGTGATTCGGGGAGCCGGGTCCCAGGGGTTTACTTTCCAGTGTCTATCTAGTCTGAGGCATTTGGGAGCAGCCAAGTGGGCGAGCAACCCTCAGGCAGTCAGGCCGGAGGGCTGCCTGGTGGTGGCAGCTGTGGCAAAGGAGCCTGGGTACAGCCTTTCTTCAAATCATTCCCGCTGTCAGTCAGGAGTGTGCATTATCCCCTGGCTGGGATACGGTGGGAAAAGACCTGGAGCGGTTTTGTGTCTGGAGTTATGCTGGAGGGGCGGGGGATCCGCTGTCCTGCAGTGACAGCGGGCGATGGAGGCTGCTGAAGCTAGCACTGCGGAGCACTAGATCATAGCTCTCCGCGGCCGCCCTGACACCTGGAGCTCACAGCCGGCCACGGTATCCAGAACTCCCACGACTGGGCAGCAAGTGGCTGCTGTCTCCCAGCCTCTGAACACAGCAAATGTAACAGCGCCTGGATGATGCGCTTGGTGGGGGCTGCAGTCCGTGGCTGCAGGGAGAATAGAGGAGCGTGGGTGGGCGGGGATGGAGGCAGTGGGTGTGGAGGTCGAGGATGCTTTGCGGCCACCACTTCTGCAGCAAAAAACAAGGTGCCTGCGAGTTGTTAAGAGTGCTGAAAAGGGCAGATGTTCCTGTGCTCAGACCAAGGGAAGTTGCCCCTAGCTGGGCCGCTTAGGGGACTGTGGAGGCTCTGGGAGGAGCTAGCTATTGGCTTCCAGGAGGACTCCCCACTGCAGTGGAATTGTTGCCTCTGTCCTACAACCCTATTCCCTGTGTTCTAAATCCACTCCTTGCCTACCAACCTCCGTCACTGTCCCCTGTCTTTTTACCCTTCTTTTCTTTAACTGCTCAGCATTTAGCAACTCTGAAACGATGTTCCCATCCTGAGATTTGTCCAAGGGGACAGCAGATTGAGGTGTAATCTTACCTTGGCATTACTGATTTAGCCCCGAGGTGTACTCCCTGCCATTTGGCATCTAGCCTGACACCAACTATGCCTGGTTCAAATAATACCCAATTACATCTGCAGCAATGGTTCATGGCCTGGACATGAAATAGTTGTCTGCAGGACTTCCCAAAGTGGGACAGGTCAAAGGCTGTAGTTACAAGGGAGGGGCTACTACTTCACACAGTAAAAATAGTAGCCTTTTGAAGCGCTCTTGTGTTCTGTGAAAAGATTTAGTTCTCTTCTGAGAACGGAACACAGTAAAAAGTCTTTCTTTTTTGAGACTTGGCCATTTGTCTAGGGACCCCAAACTCAGCCCTTCCATAATATTGGGGAATGGGAAATAACTCAGAGGCAGAGAAACAGTAAGCTTGTTTTCAAGACCTTTATATTTTTATTGTAAATAATTTTATTGGAAATGCTGACTACCCCTGCTCAGTTCAATATCTTTTTATTATTAGACTTGCCCCTTCCCATTCACTTTCATCTCTCTAGGATAGTTTCCTTTTTCCAAAGTGCTTTGGAAGTCGTTAAACAAATGATTATTTATTTTAGGGAGCAATTTATTTTGCAGCTTATATGTGCTAATGTACTTGAGGGGTGAAGTGGAGGGGTTAACCCACGATGTGTCTGACAAAATAGACGACTATTATAAAAAGATAGTTAAGGCTCTGATTGCCAGGGATTTGAGTCTAAACTGGAACTCAGAGCATTTAGGGGAAAAAAGTGTTAAATTGTGCAGCTCACTTTCAAAAGACTGGACTCAAACCCATGCCTGCCATTTCCTTTGAATATTGTACTTGGTGAGGTCTATTCTCCTGCTATTAACATGAAGCCTAGAATCATTTGCAACTTTTTGATCCCAAGATAGTAGTACAGCTAAGAATTTAATTGGGTAATTAAAATAAAACAAGGACCAAAATCCTCTTAACTGTTAAAAACAAAAAGAACAGATTGACTACCACCTATTATGTTATCTTAAATCTACAAGGAAGACAATTAACTTGTTTCAAACTAAAAAGCTTGACAGAATGCTGCTAACCACTAGGGAATTTGTTGCAAAGCATTCCTTAATATTTCAGAGGCAGATTTTAGGTTGGTTCTTCTTCCCAATATTTGCAAGTTTTGAAATAATTTACTGATTATTTTCAGCTTTGAAATCCTCAACAATTGTGGGGAGTTGGGCTAAAGATTCCTGAGAATTTTAGATGTGTGGATTTAAAGGTGAAATTTATTCATCAACTCAGAACTTACTAATCAGCTCCATGGTATTACACTGTGCTATGTGATAATCTAGTGAGAAAAGAATGTGCAGTATGCATTTGGGTTACATTAAAAAAAACAAAACACAATAGCTTAAACTTTTTTGAATATAAAGTAAATCTACTTTATATTCCATATGAAATACCATGAAAATACCTAGTATTTTATAGCACAGTGATTATCAGGGAACACATTTGGATGTATACATGTGCTCAAATGTCCCACTTTCTGTTATTTTCCTAGCACAGCAATAGCTGTGCATTTAGAAGGAATGTTACCTGCTGTAGCTTTTGCTGTGAGTATGAGTCATGCAAGGTGACTGTATTTTAGGCAAATCATTAAGTAGGAATAATAAGTACAAGGTACTTTTTTTTTTTTGGCCTGGAGGAGGCCTGTTATGTTTTCTTGAACCAGAATAATAGTTTAGAATGACCAATGTGTATATCAGGCTTGTTTAGAAAATAAACTAGGCCACTGTTCTTGAAGCAAAGAGTGATAAAGTAATAAATATGGTTGATAAGTACTAAGGTTGTGTCGTTGCTGTCTGTCCAGATTTGTAAAACCAGTAAAGGAGTCAGAGACTCTTTCACATGTTGCATCCAATAACACAAGATCCCCAAGCCTCCTTATCAATTTTGGAAGTTTTGGAAAACTCAGATTTTAAGATACATTACAATGTGTGAAAGTCTTCTTTAGTACAGGTGTCTGTGGTGGGAGAATATGTAGGAAGCAGATTACCTAGACATAGCTTCACAGAGTGCACTGGGAACATTCCATAGACTCATTGCCTTTGGTGTTCCCTTTTCTAAACTCAGCCTCATCTACTGAGTAACTTAGCCACAGAACCAGGAGAGGCTGATAGCAGTCATTAGCACCTTCTGTTTCCTACTGGCATTGATATCTTTAAGCCCCACTATTTTTTTGTTTTTGTTTACTAATTGTTTTAGGTCCCAAATACCTGGTATTCTAGGGCAATTCAGTTACATATACATTTTAAAATGTTACCTGCATATAGGGATGTCACATCCTTTTGAAGTGAGAAAATAGGGAGATTAGGAAGGAAATATGAGTAAGCACCCCCTTTCCCCTTCTTCTCAGCCTGTAGTCTTATCCTGGGGTCCCGTAGAGCTAGGTCAGCTACAAATTGGCAATTCTAAACACCAGGTGGGCAGAAAATGAAAACATCAAATTCAGATAGCACGACTGGAACAGGAAACAGGTGGAAGGTTCTTCTTGTAATATTTTAAAACTGAATTGGGTCTGGAGTCTGTCCAGAAAGTTCTAGTTATTGAGGTAAAGTGAGTTATATAGAATAATTCCACTTTATGAACCAAAGGTGGCATTTTTTAGCTAGGCTAAGTTATGAATTTCTAGAAGAGTGGATTTTTTCTTTTCTGTAGGTTGACATCCAAGTTAACAAGTATAAAGTCAATGCTTAATAAACTCACCTTGAACAATGTAGATTATGTTCAAATGATGCATTACTATTTGAATGTGCTAAAGCTAACTCTATACTGTGCTTCACATTTTCTACAGTGGACTTATTCCTTTATAATGTTTGGATCCAGCTTTCCATGCTTTAGCAAGACATACATTGGAAACTTTGGGTTTTCATACAAATGGTAACAAGGACAACCAATGTTTTTACTCTTTTATATAGTTTGGAATCCTACTTAATTCATACTGACTAATAAGTTTTATACAAATACCGTGTGTATGTATCAAAATTGATACATTTATTCCAAATAGTTTCTCATGCCTTAGAGGGAAACAGTTGAGACACTTGAACAGTGTGGTAGATATTTTGCCTCTGTGAAGTTTAAACCAGTCATTGCATTATGCATAGGGTTGAAAAGCAAACAAGCATACACCATTGAGACCAACTTAGCCATACCCTCGGGTCGATGTGGGTTAGAGACAGATCTACTCACTCATCTACCTGCTAATACTTAGTCTACACATTTTTCCTTAGATTTTTAGTTAGTGCACCATGAACCAGATCCAGCTGTGAGTTAACCTTGGGCATTGGAGAGCACAGGATTTTCTGAGGGAGACTGCTCAATTTCTCAATATACTTCCTAACATGCAGTTACAGAATTTTGCTATTATATTTTGGGAGGGCCACTGAATCTTTATGTTTTCTTGTGTATTTCTCCAGTTGCTACAAAATAATGCTTCTACTTTAGTCAAAAATGTAGGATGATTGGGAAGTGAAAAGGAAGAACTACTAGGATTTTTTTCAAACATGGAAGTCAAAAGGCAGAGAATCTGTTTTATAGAGATCACTACAGTGGTGTTGGACACTACTGCATTTCCTGTTTCTTGACAAAGCTTCTGCTAGTTATGGCAGAAAAAATGTTACAGTAAGATGAATAGTGAAAAGTTGATGGCTTTAAATCCACAGCCTTGTGCCACTCTCAGTTGGTTAAGTTAACTCAGTGTTAATTTCCTTCCTGAATGATGAAAACAAAACTAAACACACAAACATAAGTAGGGAAGCACAAACAGCAGTAACAGTGTCAATATCCAGCTCTTTGTACACCTGGGTGATTTTATAGAAGTGTCCTGAATCTGAAAACTCTGAAACCTGTGGTCTATTCCTCACACTTGAGCATTCTCTAAGAAAACTAAGTCAAGGGTTAATCAAATTCTTTCTGTCAACCTTGCCCTTAAAATCAAGAATGAAGGCTGAAGGCTCCACCAAGGTTCCACATGAGGCAGGGCTGGCTTCATTTTATTATCTGGTCCTTGTTCCTTTTTTTGTGGAAGTCAAGTGAATTGTTTCTTTCTTTAAGGCAATATCTGGGACCCTCTTTATGGCCTGACTTTTTCCTTCCTTCCTTTCTCCCTCCCTCCCGCCCTCCCTCACACCCCCACCCCGCCCCCCCCCACCCCCCCCCGGG
>NW_021604567.1:21559782-21567896 GCF_004785775.1 Grammomys surdaster | reverse complement strand
TTTCTTTCTTTCTTTCTTTCTTTCTTTCTTTCTTTCTTTCTTTTCTCTCTTCTGTCTTGTCATTGAGTTGGCAGCTGTCTCGAGTGAAGCCTTCTCACTTCTAGCATTCTGTTGGTTTGTAGTTTAAAAAGCAGTAACTTCCCTATCTTTTGGCTCTGTATACTTCCAACCACCAAATCATTTTTGCTTCCTTTAGCCAGGAACCACTTCAGTAGGATGGAGGATGCTAGGCCACTGTGCCTTTGGAATGAGAGGCTTGGAGTTTGTATCAGGGACAACAAAGTTTGGTAGAATCTACAGCTTTGGGCAGAGGCCTTTGGCCTCTAGAGAACTGTTAACATTCTGTGCAAAAACCTAGTCTTAAAACTCTGTAGTTCTGATCTGTTCACAGCATAGAAACCCTTTGGAGATCTAGATGAAGTTGGTGACCAGAACAGGCTGCAAGAGGCAGGCTTCCTTCTGATCTGACCCAGTAGTCTCATCCCTTCTAGGCTTGAAGGGGTGGTGTGTTGAGGTAGTTACCCTCACATTTATCCTAGAGGGCTCTGCTAGGCTGTGCAATGCAGCAGAAACAGCTTGCCTGAGCCCCAATCCAGGGTAGTTTCTGTTGCCATGGAGATGACCTCTGACCCTGAGAGCTTGAGTGGTCCCTTTGCCTGTGCCTTGATTGCTATGAGAACTGCAGTGGCCAGGATCCTGGCACTGGAGCAACTTGGAAGCAAGGACCACGGAGCAGCCACTTTGCCCTCTCTGTTCTAGGACTGGAGCATGGTTGTCTTGTGGAGCTTGCAGGGAACTATGGTCCCAGCCTACAAGTAGCTGCCCCTTCCTGCTCCTCTCACAGGCTGCTTTAACGAGAATGTGGTTCAGAAGGGGACTGGGCTGCCTGCTTTTTAACAGGGACTGAAACTGGGAGTCTTTCTTGGGGCCTAGTTCTGGCCTCAGTTTCTGGGAGAGGCACGTACATTTCTGAAGTTTTCTGTGCTCCAGTCTGGTGTGCAATCCAAAGAGTTTTGATTAAAAATTTCAACACAGAGCCACTTTACATAGTTTTGAGTTCTGAAACCTTTATATTCCACTCACTACAACCCTGTCCCCTTCCCTGTGTCTTTCCTGGACTATGTTAACAGCATTTAAGCTGTTAGTGATTATCAGATGTGGGACCACCTTGAAACTCATGAACTGCTTTCTCCTCTTCAGAGTGTGCCAACTCCTCATTGGAAATACTAGTGACTGTTGTAAAAGCTGGTTTATAACTGTAGGGACAAATAGGCACACCCCTCAGCCCTGGAGGAATAGACTGCAGCAAGCTTTTGAAGCATTTTCTAGAGCTGTGTGCTTGCTGTTGAGATGATTTTACAGTTGACCCTTTCTGTCTCTAGATGCACTTTCCTAGGGGATTGCCAAGCATTTCTGAAGGATGGGATGTATGCTTTTCCCCCCACCTTTCATCCTCTTAGGGGTAATGGTAATAATAACATTAAGTTCAAAATACAAACCAAACCCAAACCAAACCAAAGCAAACCGAATCAAAACAAACCAAAACCCAGCCATAAGTTTAAAGACTTTTCAGGTCCACTTCTAACTCTGAAATTTATAAATTCATTCAGGACTAAAGGCTTTTTGTTAAGTACACATTATTTTCCCCCTCCATTTCTTTCCTTTGCCATATATTCCATGCTGGTCCAGACTTAGAATTCTCTTGCCACAGTATGCAGAATACTGGCATTAGAGGCAGGTGCCCACCACATTCAGCTATTTTCTAAAATTAAGAGAGTTAAAATGTTCTTCTGTGCCTCAGGTATTGTTGCAGGAGCCGGGTGAAGAGCTATTTATTGTGTGATGAACTTTGGAGTAGACACAAAGAATTGGGTTGGTTCTGAGGGTTCAACACTTCTCTGCTTTAGGCAGAGAAAGATAGGCCAAGGTTCAACCAAAAAAGGATATAGAAGGCTTGCTGTAGGGAACAAAACTGAACTCTGATGACTGGCTAGGAGTTAGTCACCAGAAAAATGCTCAGAGTGAATTGATAAGGAAAACTCAGCAGCATGTTTTAAATTTTGAGCACATAAAAGTAGTGCAAGGCAGATGGAGGGAGAGAACTGGGAGAGGAGTAGGGAGTGCAATGAAGGATTCAGGATCAGGTGTGGGGAAGGAGAGATGGCTAGCTGGCCGTGAAAATCTGCAACTGATGGGATGAGGAGGTGGGGGGACATCTCCAGGGACAAGAGACCTGGGATAAGGGAGGCACCTGAGAGTTGTGCATACCAAGAACTAAGCTAAGGATAGAAGTTGAAAGGAGGGAGTGGAAAATAGTGCAGTTAGAAGGTAAAGAACAGATCCTGTGTAAATGTGACTCAGATTTACTCTTCAGTCAACTCTCATGCTGCAGTGTGGAAAAGAGCTTTGAATCAGATTAAAGAAAGAGCACAGATGAAGAAATTATTGTTTTATGAGACGCTGTGGTCCCAAGTTAGGCTCCAGAGAGGGAGTAGAGTTAGTTTGAGAGAAAACTAAATTTGGAAAGGAAGTTGAAGGAGTCTAGAACTTTCTGCCTGCAGGCTTTAAGCCTTTGGTAATTTGCATCAGTATATTACCTTCACTTTGGAACCTGTAAAAGCTTCCCAGACTTCCCTATTGAAGATCTAAGGAACTAAGTAACAAGTCAAAAACTTTGATAGGTTTGTAAGTAAAAATTCAAACACTTCTGGAAATAATTCTATGGGATAATGAGTTTATTTTTCTTGACTTTTTTCTCTGAAAATATTAGGGATGGAAAAATGATTTATAATAAAGTCAAGTGTCTTTTATGGTTATATATAGTTTTTGTTAAAATCAGGCATTTTTTGCACATATTTTGGCTGATATGAGAAGCCAAGTAATACAATTAAAAGCCAGGTTTTCAGATGGATTGCTTCAGATTGGCAAGAAAGGAGAAGGAAATGAAAAGCTTGTTGGATTTATATATGTAGTGTACTCTTGCTTCCCCACATGCAAATGAAAGTGCTTGTAATTAAAATGTCTTTCCCCCTTCTGTAACATTTTGTTGTCTGAGCAATTACAGTGGATTACTGAAGTGAGCCATAACCTTTTCTGCAAAGCTGTCTCTTAAATAGAGTGTAGCTTAGGAGGATTCACCATCTCTATTCTTCACATTTCCTATATGAAATACAGTACTGAATTGTACTTAAAATGCAAAAATAAGAGGGTCTAAAGACCAAAACAAAAATAATATTCCTTAATTGTGGTATTAAAATGAAAACAGTCTGAACCTTGTCTTCCTTCATTGTGTTCCTGTTGAACATTAGGTGTTATAAGTATTAAGCAAAGAAAGACTATGTTTGCTAGGAGACCTTACTTAGTTTGCTAATTAAACACTCAACATTCACCATCATTCTGCATTACAGTTTTACTCTTACGTAAATTGAAATAAGTAACCCAATATGTTAAAAGTATTCCCTTTTATCATTAACATGGTTCATAAGATTTAGATTTTTTAGATTTTTATTAGCTCAAAAATATTTTCCCATTTACAGTGGTAACTGAATCAAGTAAAATTCTTGGCAGATCATATACATAATACTAGATATTAAATAGAAGAAAGATGTTTTAAAAATTAATTACATAAAATATAAAAGTATACATTTTAGAGGGTACTATGGCATGTTTGACAAATATATGTGATAATATAGGAGATGCTTTGAATGAATGATTGAATGAATGATAAATGTTAGAAATAGTTTAAGGATACAGGAAACAATTTAATGTGGGATATTCTGGCTTATCTTCTATTGCTATAACCATATGAGACAAAGTAATTTACTGAGGAGAAGTTGGCAGTTGGTGACTGTTGGGAGAGCATGATGAAGGAAATAGAGGATTTAGAGGCAGGAGATAGGGGCTTAATATCATATTTTGTTGTATACATATATGAAATTCTCAAAGAATGAAAAAAACACAATAAAAATTATTAAGCTCCAGAATAAATCTTCAGGCTGGTAATGAAAAAATCTGAGTATACAGTGAAGTGATTTAACTCCAAAGCAAATACCCTTAAGTATCTACACTGAAGCTGCCTCTTTAAAAAGCACGGTAGGCAATGTGTGTGTCTTTGTGTTTTATGAATCATTTTGACATAAAGCTGAAATGAGCTGCTACAAACTCAACTTTTAGAAACCTGAAGAGTTTAATGTTATTTTTGATAGTTATTTTAAATTTATTAAAATGCAAATTATTTATAGCTTGATGTATTTTTACAATTGTGGGTTATAATCATGGCCAACAATCTAATCAGGATTTAGACCATCACTGATCACTCCAGAAAAAATTTTTCCTTTCACTTTCAAAAGTGTTCTGACTTCTCTGTCTTTAAGTTACAGTCAAATAACCCATCACTAAATCACAAGATCCTCACATTACATTGTTTGTTTCTTTCAGGAGGTATAATGCTTCTTCTGAAGCAAAACATAGCCTGTGATCCTAATTAATTGAGGGATCTTTTCTTAGCCGAATACAAGTGATCAAGGCCTGAGAACAGGGATTCTGGTGACTCCAAGTAACTTGTTCATCTGTGGAAAAGATTGTATTAACTTTTATAATCACAGAAAAGGAGAAAATCATGTTAGGACATTTAGCAAATACTGGGTCAGTGGATGATATCAGGTTTTGGATGTTATAACATTTTTTTAGCTTTAGGGCTGGTGGGAGCTAGTAGGAGACTAAACATTTCAAAAGTTTTATAAGTAGTAACAAGGGTGTTAGGTCAGATACAAAGTTGAAAGTAAATGGCTAATAGGTGGGCTTAAAAGTAGCAAAAGACAACTTTGGCTCCATCTGTAACAATCTCAGTTGTCACAGTGACCAATGATAGAAGTTCTAGGAGTTAATTACTCTGCAGGATCTCCAGCTAAGAGTGGCTTCTTCAGAGAGTATCAGTTTATGCTTTTGAGATTCACCTGTTTCTTTGCTGTTATACTGGTAGGTTTGAAGGGGAAAACTTTGGTGTTTACTTGGTAACTGTAATCTTCTAATTGTATGGATTGAAATTAACATCTGTAAGTTGTCAGGAACAACCAAGGCTCAAAGTGTATGAAATTTTCAAACTTATTACAGGATACAGAGCTGCTAGTGTAAGATAGGAACCTCCTGGGACACATAAAAAGGACTTTATTACTCAGGAATAACAGGCAGGCTGGGATGCATGCCCTCATCATCACCTGTACAAGGTGGATCTGTATAGCAGCTAGGATATATATTTAGGAAACCACAGGATTTTAGGAGGCTTCTAACAAATATGCTTATCTTAGGAAGGCATTATGCTTATGTTCCTAGTGAAGAAACAATTATGTCCTCACATGATGGAGGAGATACTATCCCTTGATTCCAAGATGGTTTGCCTAATGTATCCTTGCAAGGATTGTCTAGTACAGAAGCTGTTACAGAAGCTTGGAGATCAGGTGGGTATCTTGTCTTTAAATCTGTTTTCAGAATGGAACTCTTTTATGTCTGTGATTTGCAAGACCTTCATGACATTCTCTATGATTTTAAAGCATACACTGAAGCCATAGTCCTACTGAAATCATGGATAATGTGTTGAGTTTTTGAGGTAGGATCTGTAGAATGTGGCTGCACTCACGGCCTTCATAGTCAAGAAGGTTGTTATGTGCATTCTGACATAGTTTGGGGCCTTATTGTTAGGTTTGACAGCCTTCTTTTTTAATTATTAATTACTCTACTTATTTATATTTCAAATGCTGTCCCCCTTGCTGGTCTCCCCTCTACAACCCCCCCCCCCAACTCCCACCTCACACCTCTAGCATCTACCTTCTCTGTGGCAACATGCCTTTACAGGACCAAGAACCTCCCCTCCCACTGATGTCAGATAAGGCAGTCCTTTGCTATATATGTAGTTGGAACTGTGGACCAACCCAAATACACTCTTTCGTTGGTAGTTTAGTCCCTGGGAGCTCTGTGTGGTCTGGTTAGTTAATATTGTTGTTCTTCCTATGGGATTGCAATCCTCTTCAGTTCCTTCAATTCTTCTGCTAATTCTTCCATTAGGGCCCCCAGGCTAAGTCCAATGGTTGGCTGTGAGTATCTGCATCTGTCTTAGTCAGGTGCTGGCAGAACCTCTCAGAGGACAGTCATACCAAGCTCCTGTCTGCAAGCACTTCTTGGCATCAGCAAAATAGTGTCAGGGTTTGGTGTCTGCAGATCTGATGGATTGCAAGGTGGGGCCTTCTCTGGATGGCTTTTCCTTAAGTCTCTGTTTCATTTTTTTTGTCCCTGCATTTCCTTTAGACAAGAACAATTATGGCTTACAGATTTTGAGATGGGTGAATGGCCCCATCTCTCATGCCTATATCTACTGGAGGTGGTCTCTTCAGGTTCCGTCTTTCTGCTGTTGGGTATTTTGGCTAATGTCATCCCCAAGAGGTCTTGGGAGCCTCTTGCATCCCTGTCGTCTGGATCTTTCTAGTGATTCCCCTGTCTCCTGGTACTTATTTCTATTCACTTTCCTGGCCCTTTGGACTTCTCTCCTGTCTCTTTCCATACCTGATCCTGCCCCCGCTTTTTCCCTTTCCCTCCCCTCCCCCATTCAGGTCCCTCCCTCCCTCTATCTCCCTTGATTATTTTGTTCCCCCCTTCTAAGTGGAATTGAAGCATCCACGCTTTGGCCTTCCTTTTTGTTAAGCTTCATATGGTCTGTGGGTTGTATGGTGCATATTCTGAACTATTGGGCTAATATTCACTTATCAGTGAGTACATACCATGTATGTCCTTTTGGGTCTGGGTTACCTCACTCAGGATGATATTTCTTAGTTCCATAATTTGCCTACAAAATTCATGAAGTCATAATTTTTAATAGCTAAGTAGTATTAGATTGTATAAATGAACCACACTTTCTGTATCCATTCTTGTTGAGGGGCATCTGGGTTGTTTTCTGCTTCTGGCTATTAAAAATAAAGCTGCTATGAACATTGTGAAGCATGTGTCCTTGTTCTTTGTTGGAGTATCTTTTGGGTATATACCCAATAATGATATAGCTGGGTTTTCAGGTAGAACTATTTCCAATTTTCTGAGGAACCACCAGATTGATTTCCAAAGTGGTTGTACCAGCTTGTAATTCCACCAGCAAGGGATGAGTGTTCCTCTTTCTCTCCATCCTCACAGCATCTGCTGTCTGACAGCTTTCTAAATAAAGAGAGAAGGAGCTTTGATTCTTCACAATGTGGAATGGACTGCTATTCACTTATCCCTCTGGTAGCCACTTTCCTCTTGGCAAGATGATGTTTCTACTGAAACACTCAACAGGGAAATGTCAACAGGTTATTTGAACACAACCACCCTTTTACCAATTTGTAGCACATTGCATTAGTGCTTTTCTCAATGTGACCAAATATCCGAAAAGAAGTACCTCAATGGAGAAAAGATTTATTTTGTCTTATCGTTTGAGGGTCATCATAGTGGGTATCATGAGGATGCACAACATACTGTATCTGCAGTTAAGAAGCAGAGGAGAATGAATACTAATGGTCCTTATTCTCTTATTTCTAATTAATCTGAGGCCATGGGATGGTGTTGCTCACATTCATAGTGTATCTTCCTCTTCAGTTAAACTTCTCTGGAGATTCTTTTCCAGATACAGAGATGTGTATCTTAGGTGATTCTAAAGTCCATCAATCTGACAATATTAATCATTACAGACATCTTTTTCTGTAGTTACTTAAGGTGCTATTCTGGCTGGCTATTGTTAGTGGAGACATACATTAAGAAACAGTTTACCACAGACACACTTTTGGGAATCAGTGTTTTTTTTTTATACTCTTTCTATTACAAATTTGAATTTATATTAGGGGGTCAGATTTGTTTTAATGTTTGAAATGGTACAACATTTGTAACATATTATTTTAAGAATGATAACTTGTATTAAAGAGCAAATCTTACAATTATCTAAAAATAAGGCTTTAAGTTAGAAGTTATAATCTATGATTTAGAGCTACAATCAGAGGCCCTAAGGCTGATATGCACATGGACACACACACACACACACACACACACGTATATGTATATGTATATGTATATGTATATGTATATGTATATGTATATGTATA
>NW_021604567.1:21545880-21559772 GCF_004785775.1 Grammomys surdaster | reverse complement strand
GTATATGTATATGTATATGTATATGTATATGTATATGTATATGTATAAGAATAAGTTCCTTTTAGGTGGGATGGTGGTAGAACAATGCGTTGGGAGCCAGTGAAACTTAAGTTCAAATTTTCTGTTGGATGAATGAGTAGTGATTGAATCAAACTTTTATTTTACTTTTTTGCAAATTAGAGAGAGAGAAATAGACAACTACATCCCTGCTTATACACTGAAGGCCTAAAATCAGCCATAGGCCTAAATCAGCAATAGGCCTACCATACATGTATACTAACACCAAGTCTTGGGTCTCTGTGGATAAACACTGAAACAGATGATTATAAGCTATTGTAAACAGGCAGTTTTTGTGACAATTTACCAGCCTGAGTAGTCATAGACTTTGTAAATAGGTAGCCTTGGCACATATTACCAACTTATATAAGGACAAGTGAATCATAGGCAGAGTCATAGTGACCTATCCCCTGAACCCTCACCCAGCCAATACCCTGTTCCAAAAAATATCTGTATTCCCCCTGAATACCCACGCTCCAGTGTCATTCCTTTCCCCATGTCCTGCCTTTTTGTGTTCATAAGCCCTGTGTGAATGAGTATAAATTACAATTTGAAAATAATAATAATATATATATATATATGTATATATATATATATATATACACACACACACACACACACACACACACACACAACTAACTGCATAACACCACAGGACTAGATACTGAGGTATTAAGAAAAGGGCCTGACTGTTTTATCTAAGTATAACTGAATAAAAAATACAATGTGAATTTTGTGCAGATAAAGATTCCACATCAGATCATGGTCTAATCTGTGTCATCTGAGTAAGTGCCTATCGCCTTGCCCATTCCCTCAGGTGCCAACTGACTCCTGAGAGACCAAGTAAGGATGTTTAAGGTCATTCAGTTAACTCTGAGACTTGTAGCTTTCCTCTTTTATGCTTATTAGTCAAAACAGACAGAAGTAGTATATATCTCTGTGCTCTTTGATATCAGCTGATGCTTAACTATAGTTTTCATTATAATGTTAATATTTTAATGGAAGACAAATCTTTGTACTTCTCTTATTTTGAACACTGTTGAATGGTTTAAATGCAATTGTGTATTTTGTTATGGATGATTTTTATCAGTCTCTATTTTAGAATTATGTTAGAAGTTGGTACTGATAATATAATAATGTAATTAATAATGCAATGGGTGCACTTGTAGAAAAGTAGTTTTCAGGCAATAATACAGTATGTTTATTTCTTATTATATTACATACATTTATGGCAAGACCGGCCATAACTACATAATGAACAGTGACATGCTACTTTAACATAACATCTCACAGATTAAATTGTAGTTTGAACTTTTCTAAGATTCAGAGAAACACTAAGCAATTAAATATACTTATAGTTATGACTATAAGTCACTTGGACATTTCTGTTCTCATCTCATCTGCTGGCCATCACAATCTTTTACCCAAGAGAAACACTGATACAGGGTCTGTATTAACAAATAATTTAAAACCAACAAAAGCTCAGATGTAAGTTGGTACAATTGTTCTTAAACTTATGACAATGAAAAACATTGTAATTATTATACTAGACAGTTTTGTGGCTCTCAGCTATTCCTGAGTTTTGTTTTGTTTTAAAGACAGGGATTTACCATGTAGCTCAAACTGGTCTTGAACTAACAATTCTCTTGTCTCAACCTCTTGGATACATACATTATGGATGTGTGATAATTCTTTGTCCTTCTAGGTGGTCTGCCTGTAGTTTGATAGAGAATACACTGTGCAAAATGTCCTAAGTCTCTAAACTTACTTTTGCTAAAGCTCTTGTTTTGAGACAGCATCTTCCTATGTAGCAGTGAAGGGATAAACTGATTTTTTTTTTTTGCCTTCTTTGTTCTTCCCCACTCCCCTTTACCTCATGTCATTGACACTAATGTCATAAGCTCCTATTCTTTGACTAAGTTAGAGATGGATTTAGACTAAATCAAGAGCTCATGGCTACTCTTGGGATCTGAGAATAAATTCATGTGTCAGCTTTCTGCTACTGTAATAAATATCTGAGAAAATTAATGACAATCACCTTATTAAGAGAAAAGGTTTATTCTGGCTTGATGTTTTGGAGCTTTCTGACCATGGCTGGTCAGACTTGTTTCTTTTAGCTAGGCATCTGACTGGGGCAGAAGAAGACAGTGGAAAAGAGATACTCACTCCAGTGTTAGGACATGTACCAGAAAAAAAGGAAGGAGTTGGAATCACATTATTTCCAGTATGTCCTAGTGATGCAAAGACCTCCTCTTAAAAGTTCTACCTCCTTCTAGATTAAGCCTTTATTACTTGGACCCTTGGGAAACACTAAGTTCCAAGCTATAGCAGCTGGGCACAGTTTTAAAGGAAAATGAAGTAGCAAATATTTATAAAACAGGTTGTAACCAGAAACTGATTTATATTCCACAAAGCTGACTGACAACATTTGTGGGGGCTATCATTAGTTGTAACTGATGCTGACAATAGAACCCAGGGCCTCACATGATATACTCTACCACTGACCTACTTCTGTAGCATTTTGTTGTTGTTGAAATTTGTTTGCCTAGAACAATACCATCTGAGGATTCTGTTTCCTGTACATCTTTGATGACATTTGTTACCATCCTTTTGATTTATTCATTTTAGTGAGTGTGAATTTGTATGTCTCTATGGCATTTGGTTGTGTTTTCCTAATCACTATTCTTCAAAAAGAATGGCCTTTTGTGTATCTTCTTTGGAAAAATATTCACTTACATGTTTTAACATTTTTAATTGAGCTATTTATTCTTTTAGTTTTGAATTGTATGAGTCCATTATATATCCTAGACACAAATTTCTTATAAGGCTTATGATTTATAAGTATTTTTCCCTTTCTGTTTATTTTATTCTCACAGTTTTGATGTTTTCCTTTAAAGCATTTTGATTTAGTAAGGTATAATTTATCAATTTTTTTTTCTTTTTCTTTTTTTTTTATTGGATATTTTATTTACATTCCATATGTTGTCCCCTTACCTCATCCCCCACCCACCCAGGAACCCCCAATCCCCTCACACCTCCTCCTTCTTCTTTGTGGATGTAACCTCTATCTACCCCCCCACTCCCACCTCCCCACCCTCAAAACTCCCACCCCCTGGGGCGTCCAGCCTTCATGAGGTCAAGGATCTCATCTTCCATCTGTGCCCAGCAGGGCCCTCCACTCTTATATATTCAGCTAAGGCCCTGGATCCCTCCATAAGTGCTCCCAGGCTGGTGGTTTAGACCCTGGGAGCTGTGGTTGGTTGGTATTGTTGCTCTCCTCATGGGGCCACAAATCCTTTCAGCTCCTTCAGTCTTCACTCTAATTCCTCCATTGAGAACCCCATGATCACTTCAATGGCTAGTTGTGAGCATCTGCCTCTGAATATGTCAGACTCTTGAAGACCTCTGAGGAGACATCCATATCAGGCTCTTATCAGCATGCACTTCCTGACTTCCACATCAGCATCTACCTTTGGTGACTGCACATGGGATGGATACTCAGGTGGAAAGGTCTTCAGACGGCCCCTCCTTCAGTTTTTGTCCCTCGCTTTGTCTCCATATTTGCTCCCTTGAGTATTTTGTTGCTCCTTCTAAGAAGGACCGAATCACCCCCACTTGGTCTTCATTCTTTATGGACTTCATGTGGCCTGTGAGTTGCATCTTGGGCATTTTAAGGTTCTGGGCTAATATCCAATAATCAGTGAGTGAATACCATGTGTGTTCTTTTGTGATTGGCTTACCTCACTCAGTATGATAATTTCTAGTTCCATCCATTTACCTAGGAACCTCTCAAATTCATTGTTTTTAATAGCTGAGTAATACTCCATTGTGTAAATATACCACAATTTTTTAATCCATTCCTCAGTTGAAGGACATCTGGGTTCTTTCCAGCTCCTGGCTATTATAAATAAGGCTGCTATGAACATAGTTGAGCATATGTCCTTATTATATGTTCGAGCACCTTCTGGGTATATGCCTAGGAGTGGTATAGCTGGATCCTCGGGTAATGCTATGTCCAATTTTCTGAGGAACCGCCACACTGATTTCCAAAGTGGTTGCACCATCTTGCAGTCCCACCAACAATGGAGGAGTGTTCCTCTTTCTCCACACCCTCGCCAGCATCTACTATCACCTGAGTTTTTAATCTTAGCCATTCTGACTGGTGTGAGATGGAATCTCAGGGTTGTTTTGATTTGCATTTCCCTGACGACTAAGGATGCCGAGCATTTCTTTAGGTGCTTCTCGGCCATTCGAGTTTCTTCTGTTGAAAATTCTTTGTTAAGCTCTATACCCCATTTTTTAATAGGGTAATTTGGTTGCCTGGAGTCTAATTTCTTGAGTTCTTTGTATATATTGGATATTAGCCCTCTATCAGATGAAGGATTGGTAAAGATCTTTTCCCAATTTGTTGGTTGTCGTTTTGTGCTATTGACAGTGTCCTTTGCCTTACAGAAACTTTGCAATTTTATGAAGTCCCATTTGTCAATTCTCGATCTTAGAGCATATGCCATTGGAGTTCTGTTCAGGAACTTTTCCCCTGTGCCCTAGTGTTCGAGGCTTTTCCCCACCTTCTCTTCTATTAGTTTCAGTGTATTTGGTTTTATGTGGAGGTCCTTTATCCACTTAGATTTGAGCTTTGTACAAGGGGATAAGAATGGATCAATTTTCATTCTTCTACATGTTGTCCTCCAGTTGAACCAGCACCATTTGTAATAGAATTGAAGACCCAGAAATGAACCCACACTCCTATGGTCACTTGATCTTTGACAAAGGAGCTAAAACTGTCCAGTGGAAAAATTTATCAATTTTTTATTACTCATATATGTATATGCTAGTAAACATATACTAGCTATACCTCAGAAACTCCAATTTACAAAGATTTAGCTCTAAATTTGTTTTGGAGATGTGTAAGCTTTACATTTAACTCTAGCTTCTGTTGTGAGTAAATTTTTTGCATATAGGATGAAATATAAATACATTTCTTTAACATGTTAGCATTCATTTGTTTAAGGAATGTTTGAAAAAAATAATTCATGCTGGGTAGTGGTGGTGCACGCCTTTAATCCCAGCACTTGGGAGGCAGAGGCAGGTAGATTTCTGAGTTCGAGGTCAGCCTGGTCTACAGAGTGAGTTCCAGGACAGCCAGAGCTACACAGAGAAACCCTGTCTCAAAAAAAAATTCACAATGATATTTGGAAATCTTATTCTGAGTTGATAGGAACCAAAATATTTTTTCTTTATTTCTAAAACCACTTTTAACTAATTTTATCAAAAATGATCTAACAACATCTTAGTATTTCAAATAAATAAATTATGTCTAATGGACCTACAGTAGAGATACTGTGAACATTTTTTATGGAAGTGCATGCCTACTTTTACTATATCTTACTTCCACATGCAGTGTGCAAGCATTTTCAAGAAATCAAATAACACATGCTTAAGTCCATTCAGGATTCTAAAAGAACATACCTTAGACTAGGTGTTTATAAAAAACAGAAATTCATTTCTCAGAGCTCCACAAGTAGAAAAATCCAAGGTTGAAAATGTTAAAAGTACATCATCTCATGAAGGCTTGATCTAGGATTTAGAGATGAAACCTTTTTGGCTGAATCATCACATGATATAAAGAAAGATCAAGTATAAAAGATGTTTCTTTTATACTTACAGATCTCTGTCTTGGAGGCACATGACCTGATCTCTATCTGATCATCTCCTAAAAATCCCACCTTTTCCTACTACTGCATTGGGTATTAGAATTTTGAGATAACATAAACATCAAGATTGTACCAAGTGCTTAGACTATTTGTAGAAAGTGAACAGGTATAAGTAATTTTTATAGTCATATCTGCAATTCAAAATTACTCCAATTGTTCGTACTCATGTTTGTTTTTAAGGAATGGGCATTTCATTAGTATACAGATAGTAGGATACTATATTTACACTTAATTTTTCTAGTTTTAAAGGTTAAGCTATGAAGTTCAAGATTCAAAGAGATACAAATCCCACTTTCTGTATTTAAATTTATCTTAATTCACTTATTAATTATCTCATGTAAGACATGTATATTCCTTGATATGAAATGTTATCTAAATTGTAAGAAAATCACATCTTCTGCTAGATTTCTATGTTTTGTGAATAAAAAAAAATCCACTGCTATGTAGGAGATCAAAGCTGTGTTATCACTAGGAAGACCCTTCTGAAAGCACCATCAGTTGATGAATGATGCAGATGTACTGTGTTATTATATGTTGATTTCTTTTGTATTATGTATAAAAATACTTGGTTGCCTAGGCTATGCTCTGGGGATTAAGAGAAGGGATATTTACTGTTGTTTGAGCTATAGTACTTAATTCATAGCCCCAACATCAGTGAAATGCTCAAATGGGATGAGTGATAGATAAAGCTGTGAGAGGCCTCACTGATCTTAGTTTGATTTTCTTAAAGAGTATGTCAAATGAACTCTCCAAGGTAGACTTCTTGTTTTATGATATTAATTTTTTTCTTTTCAATTACATCACTAAAAAAGAGAATCATGGTGTTAGATGACTTTCACTCGATTGTTCTGATTTATTCCTCCTGCTTTGTTTTTTTCATTCTGCCAATATCTCACTCTGTAGCTTGGTTTGTCTTAGAAGGCACTTTAAAATCTAGCCTCTAATTCAGAATTTTCCTGTCTTAGCATTCTGATTGACAGGACTGAAAGTATAAACTTGACATCCCAATTTACTTCTTAACCAAGGAATATACCTCCCAAACTTTAGAATGGTAGAGATTAGATGAATATGTTTATATGTTGTTGTTATCTTTGTGTTAATCATTTCATTTAGCATCAAGAAACATGGAATGCATAATTTGAAAATTGAATTTGTGTGTGTGTGTGTGTTAGAGAGAGAGAGAGAGAGAGAGAGAGAGAGAGAGAGAGAGAGAGAGAGAGAGAAGCCACATAATCTAAATGGATTGGTAGATCAGAGAGGCAAGCAAGGGGTACTTCTATTTAATTTTATTTTTCCTGTGGTAAAACACTGAGTGGGTTTGCTTAATTAATAAGGTATATTTGATTTTCTTGAAAGTAATAGTGTAAATTACTTTACAAATGTCCATCATAAACTAAGAAGCAGAGCTGGAAGTCCAAATAAAATAGTTTAATGATGGTTTTTGATGATGCTGATATAATGCTGAAGGATAAAACACTTAAAATTCTGAAATTTGATTTTGCATTAACAGAAAATGTGCTGTAGAACAGATAAAAGATTCAGCAGTTTATTTTTCACACCCTATAGATAAGTCTTTTGGAGCAGCTCCTACCTCAATGCTGTATACTCCTTTGTCTTGTACTTGCCCAAGTGTCCCCAACCCTCTTGATCTACATGAATTAATTTTGTCAGATCCTATTTTTGGGTCACTAAATATCTTCTTTAGATAATTATTGTTGGATGGTATGCATTTCAAAATTCAAGTTTTATCCCTCTTATTCTCATTGGTAAAAACAGCCTTTGGAGTTAAGTTTTAAAATTCTGTTTATGATTTGTCTGTGCCTCAAGGTTCTTTTTGATTGCTTTGCTTTTGATAGGAGAGAGAGTAAATACTACTTTACCTATTTGCAGGGATCAGTAGAGAATACATATAGATAGAATAACTAATATAACACCTAGCATGTAGATCTTTATTTACTAGCTATTTTCTCCCTATTTCTTTGTCAGTAGTAATGTTAGTTTCTTTGTTGTATTCTCTGGTAAGAATGAGGCTTATGCTAAAATTGACATTAAATTAATGTTTTAAAGCCTTTTACATGCGATTAATGTAAATAAATGACAATGGAAAATAAATTTATTTTTAATGACTTGTTTTTGATTCTGGGGATTGGATCAAAAGCTTTGTATATGTTAGAAACACACAACCAAGACATAGAGTCCAATAAATTTATTTTTAAATAAAAATTTAAAGAATAGTTTTAAACTCACAGCAAAACTGATAACAAAGATTTTTCATACTCTCTATGCCAACACATGTGTTGACATCCTCTATCAGAGTAATCCATTTATTACAAGTGAGGAAAATGTATTTAAGTATCATCATATAGAGTCCAATGCTTACATTTGAGTTCATTCATGGCATTACATGCTTTGTGGGTTTGAACCAACTCATAAAGTTCTCACCATTGTAGTATATGTAGAGTTTTCTTCATACCTTAAAAATATTTGTGCTTATAAAAATTTCTAAACAAAGGTTAAAGGTAGATACATTTAGAGGCTTAAGAAAGTTCATGTTCTTTCACTGAATCTCATTTTGCACTTTTTAGACTTAACTGGTTTTTTCACCTATAAAGGCTTACTGCACTTGTGATTTGTTGGTCCCAGTGGACTTGCTGCAAGCAGACAGTTTTTCTAATACTGTTTCTGACCTTTTAAAGAACATTGTCAAATATATGTGCTAGAATATTCATACATCTGCTGTTTTCACATATATTTTCAAGACATGTATTAGTCATGCATGCATGCCAAAATGACAAATTTTGAGACTTTAAGTAAATATCTACACACTCATATCTTTCCAATACTGTTATCTTCATCATTCATATTCCATAATTATTTCAGCCTAATAGAAATAACCTCAGGTACTGAAGTAAACGTCATGGATAATTCCCTTTCTATGATGCCTTTTGTTCTAGTTACAAATTAATGAAGCATATTTAAAGTAATCATTTTTATCATTATTTTGCCATATGAGAGATTCTTGTTTTCTTTGTCTTTGGATCAGAAAGAATCTTATTTATGGCTTTGAGGTCTTTTGCTTTTTAATTTTCCTCTGTGGCTCCAGTTTCTGCCTAACTCCTGCTATTAGTGATGTTGCTCATACCATCAGATTCTTTTTCAATTATTTATTAAATTTTTAGTCCTTTCCTTTATTCTTACTTGACTATTTTGGGTTCTGCTATTTATTTATTTTTCCTTTGGGGAGGGGTGTTCAGGATAAGCTATCTAGATGTGTGAAGTCTAGCTTGAATTGCTTGTTTCACAGTTTCCATGGAAAAACTCTTTATCTGTAAATGAACATTCCATCATGATAGGAGATAGTGAATGGACTTTGTGAATGTAATTCTCACTTTAGCTTCAGGCCACTGGGAATATTCCTTATCATAGGTGCTAATTACTTATGGATGACAATAGATTTTTCATGATGATGCTGATGATAAATATATAGCAAAATGCTTCAATTTTTAGAAATAGCATCAGAAGACATTCTATTAATTAACCATTGTCAGTTAATATGATTTAAAGTTATGGAGATAGTTCAGTCGGTATAGTAATGTCTCTGTGAGCATGACCTAAATTTCACCCTCATAGTCCACATTAAAAGAGGCTAGATATAGTGTATGTATTTGTAATCACAAAGTAAGGAAGTGAGGACAGGTGAATCCTGAGATTCTCTGCCAGCTAACCTAGTCAACTTGGTGAATTCAAGATCAGATACTAAGTCTGTCTTAAAAAACAAGATGGGTGGTATAGGAGGAATGATTCGGGTGGTTGACCTGTGACTTCTACATATGAATGCACAGATGTGTGTATAACTTTCATCCTGAAAAATATGATTTAAATGGTACATGTTAAGATAGTCTGATTCAAAAATTGAGTCACTTTATTAAATAGTTGACTTAGGATCTAATCTTATAAATGTTTTTAGAGTCTACTGGTATAGTCTAGGCTGGATTGGGTTCCTTTTCTTTGCCAGTGAAAGAATTAAAAGGCAGGAAAATATGAAGAACAACAGGCAACAAGAAGAGAAATCTCAAGTACTGCAGATAGAGTCAGCAATTAAGAAAGGCATTTATTGGGGTTGAGGGAATCCACACATGCATCAAACAACAGAGACCCTCTGTGAAGCACAGGGGTGACTCAAGAAGCCAAAACATCCAGCCTCTTATCCAGGCATGGGAGTTTTAAAGTCTATGAAGAATTTTTTTCTCCTAATTTAGGGCAGGTCAGTTTGAAGACAGCTGATTGGTTTGCCCAGAACTGCTGCTGTGTGATGAGTCCTAATCAGGTCAGAAGAACTTATTGAATTGATATATTGGTGTATAGACAGGAAGGTGTGAGAGGTCACAGATGGTGGGAGACAAAAGCCTGGCAGGAGGTTGAGGAAAAAACTAGCTATCTTGGAAAATCACCACTTTTATTACCTAGCAATGGTTCCTATTCCTATGTGGCTACCAGGGAGTCTGTCTAACTCCCAGTTTCTCACTATTAAGTTTGATTCTAAGAAGGTATTTATTACTTTTTTGACTATTGAACTGATTTACTTACTTGAATTCTATAGTATTGTTTTTCCAGGAAAGGTTATGAAGAGGAGATAAATTCCTGCAACCTGAGTTCTAACCCCAGAACCCCTGAAGTGGAAAAAAAGAAATTTGTTATCAAAATAAAATAAAATAAAATAAAATAAAATAAAATAAAATAAAATAAAATAAAACAAAATAAATAAAAAAAAAGAAAAAAAAAAGAAATTTGTTCTCTGACCTCCACAAATGTGTACCTGTGCGCACACACACACACTAAGGTGGATGACATTGACATTTTGTTGATTTCAGGTTGGCTTTCCTCAAAACTAACAACTGACCATCTTGTATGGGAGAAAACCAGGTTTCCATGAGTGGAAGATAATCCCTGCTCCAATTGTTGGGGGACCCACATGAAGGCCAAGCTACACATCTGCTACATTTGTGTAAGGGGCCTAAGCCCTGCCCTCTTTGGTTGGTGGTTCAGGCTCTGACAGTCCCCATGAGCTCAGAGCCATGAGTGGAGTTTGGAAGATATAATTTCAAAATGAAAACAAGAGTTTATACTAAGAAATACACCTTCCCAGATAAGTAGTCTTATTGTCTGAAATTCAAGTATTTATTTTAAAAAGATAGGTTGCATATAGTCAAACACCACACACACACACACACACACACACACACACACACACCCCTTCCCATTACACACATCTTTTTTTTTTTTTTAAGGTTTTTCGAGACAGGGTTTCTCTGTGTAGCCCTGGCTGTCCTGGAACTCACTCTGTAGACCAGGCTGGCCTCAAACTCAGAAATCCTCCTGCCTCTGCCTCCCAAGTGCTGGGATTAAAGATGTGTACCACCACTGCCCGGCACACACACATATCTTTTAAAGCCTTATTTCACCTACATTATTATTAGATAATTATATATTAGGTCAAACAGTTGACTCTGTAGACTTTAATGCCGCCAACTAACACAATTTATTATCACACTGAACACTGGCTTTAATTTGATTACAGCTATATATAGTGTTAGAATCAGGGGACAAGGAACACAAAAATTTAATCCTGCTCCCAGAACAGCACCTGTCTAGAACAGTCCTGAATCTAGTAATCTAGATTAACTAAGTCAATCAGTGGACGTAGATTTCATTTAGGGGCATAAGCATGAAAGTAGGGAGGCAGGGATGTTACTTTCAGCTGGATAATAAACCTTTACTATTACTCTGCATTTCTACTTCTACTTGGGTATACTCAACTGAAATGGTTGGCCAGATGCTGTGTCTTATTTAGCCTGTTTTCCTTGAACTCTGGCTCTGCTACATGGCTCTGCCTCTCTAAACTATGCTTTATTTCTAGTAAACAAACAAAGGATTAGTTTCTTGAAGAAGAATTTAGCAAATGAGTGCTTTTTGATCAATACACTATCTTATCTCAAAAACTGTCTTGTTGAATCAACTTAATTGACCAGCAAGCTTTGGGTAAATTTATATAAATTACTGGGAATGTAATAAAAATTACATGAACTACCAATATTACCCTGAGTCACTTTAAAACATTTCACTTTAGTCTTGGTTGAGGACCTGACTGGCTCCTACATAAGATTCCTTTATATTCCATATATTTGTATATGTATGTATACATATATGTCATCTTTTAAGAAGTTTAAAATTTCAGTTATGCTTATTTTTCTCAAGAAAATATGTGAAGTACAGACTTTTGTACTGAAATAAAAAAAATTAATTCTGTCTCATGACACCCTTTTTTTTTTGTCAGTGGATATAATCTTAGCCTTTATCCTTATATACGTATTAACTTACAAGTACCAACAAGCTCTCTGTTTAATCAATTGATTATCCAATGCCTTTAGGAGTGTAGTAGAGAATCAGTATATAGCTAGTAGATGAACATATGAAATGAGTTAACTTTCACCTCTTCAGTATATGATCAGAACCTGAGGAAGAAATGCAAATCATAGAGACAGTCTCTTTGTTGTTTAAAACTTCGTCTAGGAAAACAATAAGATTATAATAATTTATTTTGAAGATTATATCCAATTCAGATTTGATCCAATGCAAATTATGCTAAGATCACATGGATGATTCACCTTATACTCTCTGAGTTAGAGACATTGGACATGTCATCAAGTCCAACTTTCCCTCCCTTGCTTCCACAACAACTTTATGCTTCAAAAGGAGGACGACTTTATATAGTACAAACGATACACTATGCATTAAATTAATGTACTTTATTTTTCTGTATAATCTTTTAACTTATTTGACATTTGAAGCTTATTTAAAATATTGTTTGATTATGAATTTAGTTTTACGTAAGTGCATTGTCAGGGATATCAGTTGGTGAGATCTTGTTGTGATCCTGGAGCACAGTACTTAAGCTTGACCAGGTAACCTCATAGCTAGGGTGGAAGAAGAATTTGATGTTGTGATATTCCCTTGGCTGCTGATGACAGTAGGATGCTGTTTATCATGACTCAGCTACACTTAGAGGTTGACTCTACGTACAGGAGAGTGGGCTGGGCTATTAGGTGGCGACTCATTGGAAAAAAAAATGTGTCTTGTTAGTGGTGCCCAGCTCTTACTTCCCTTCATTTTTGGCTACATAAGGGAAAACAGAATGGATTCTGGTAATTTATTTCCTCACCTGTACTGAAGAAATGGAGAGAGCAAGAAAATTTGTTCTATTCTCTCTCTCTTTTTTAAATGCCACAGCAGACATACTGGCAATTGCTGGGAGCCCTTCAATGAAAGACAGTGACTAAAAATCACCTGATTATAGCAATCCACAATGTGTCTGAAAATCTACATTTCACTGACATCAGCAGTGATAGACTGTGTGACTTGGCCAGGTGAAATTTGACAAGCTTTTCAATGAGGTATGGATGAGCTGTACTAGACTGTTAAGAGCACATTATAAACCTATGATGGAATCTCTCAGGAGTTAAAAGTGTGATGGCTACTGCCATACAAAGCAGCTGGATTCTTTTAAAGGAAATGATTCTCACTATTGCCTCTTACTCATTTACTTAACAGACCCAGTTATATCCCAGCCTTTTAAATTATTGGATTTAGAGACCACACAGTGGTCATTGCACATAGTTCTTTTTGTGAGATAAAAGAGATGACTGAAAAAAAGGTAGCATTTACAGGCCTTTAATTACATTAGACAGGAGGCAAACTTGAGCTAGGAAGATAAATGGCTTGGTAGATGAGTGTCTTCAGAGAAGGCAGGAAGGACCTATATCAGATCTCTAGCACCCATATGAACAACTAGGCATGGAGGCATGCTCCTGTTGGTCTGATGCAGGAGGGCAGAGACAGTTGGAACCTAAGGGCTTTCTGGACAGCCAATTTTGTCTAACTGATGAGTTCAGGTTCAGTGAGGGATCCTGTTTCAAAAAGTAATATGGAGTAGTGGTTGAGGGAGACAATTAATGTTAGATGTTTCTGGCTTCCACACATACATGCCTGGACAAGTGCACTGGTATATATACCTATCTCTCTCTCTCTCTCTCTCTCTCTCTCTCTCTCTCTCTCTCTCTCTCT
>NW_021604567.1:21495012-21545870 GCF_004785775.1 Grammomys surdaster | reverse complement strand
TCTCTCTCTCTCTCTCTCTCTCTCTCTCTCTCTCTCTCTCTCTCTCTATCTCACACTTATAGAAACTGATATCCCTCCCCCATATACAAAGAGGTGAAGTGCATTTTCTTTATTTGTAAGCAAATAATGAAGGTAATTCTGAGATGACGTCATTTTCAGAATTGGTATGTCTTTAAATGAAGCTATCTTCATTACTGACAAGCAGTTGCATTTATTAAGTATAAACTATGCTATTTTTGCTGGAATTACAAAATAAGCCGAGTCTATCAGTTTACCAGGGATACTGAACTTGGAGTATAAAGGTACTATGGTTCCTATGAGAGAAAAAAAGACATTTTGAACCACTTATGGTCACATTTGGGGAGGGGTGAAAACCTAAATATTTATTATCTTCTTACTATGTGTTGTTAGAATTTTCATGACTTTTATCTCCTACACCTTTGAAAGTGATTCTGTGAACTAAATTTGAATCTAGTTTCTTGCTAATGAGATGGGTGGTATTCAGAAGATTCAGGGACCAGTAGTCATCTATTATGTGTTACATATTGTTAGGAACTTAGCATATGTTTTTAAAATTTTATTCTCAAAAGAGATACCATTATTTTACATCTGTGAGTTAGAATAGTCTAGGTTATATTGTTATAACAAGTAGACCCCAAATCACCATGGCCTAGGAATAAGACATTTTACTATTGCTCATATCAAGATCACTATGGTGCCCATGACCTTCCACAGTGAAGGTTAATGGAAATGTCATAGCTCTGTAGTGACAGCTATGCTTCTCAGAATGTGGGCTTACATACTGAACAAGAAAATGTAAGCACAGACTAGCATATGAGCTTGCAAGGCTTCAGCTGAGAAGCCTTATACAGTTATCTTCATAGCCTATTTGCTGAAGCTCTGCCTACAAGGAACTACATCTCCATCATCAAGATGGGAAACATTAGAGTCATATGTATAGAGGTGACCATCACTGGTCCTGGGCTTTAAAGATGGAAAGGATAAATTTAGATTGTAGTACTCCATTTTATGCTTATTAACTGATAAATTTAGTTATTATAGTTTGCTCTAAGCTGGAAGAGTCTTTAGGCTCTCCAGCTTACCATGACAGGAAGTATATCTGTGGTAGCCAATCATCAGTGTGGTTTCTATGATTTGACCTCCTGTGTATTAAATAACATATTATTGAAATAGTGTGTGACTTTTGAGCCAGTCATGACAGATAGTGGCTTCACTTTGTTCTCTATTGTACTCTGGAGAAACCCAGCTGCCATCGTAAGAGGATGCTAAGAGCGGTCCTGTGAAGATCTCCCATGGCAAGAAGTGGAGGCCTCCTGCTAGCATGAAGAGCCAGCATGCCATCTGTGAGAGTGAGTCATCTTGAAAGGAGAGGCATCAACATCAGTCTTCAGATGACTGAGCTCAGGTTGATTTGATGGACTTGGACAGCCAAATATCAAGAGCCAAGTTATAACCACTTACTTAAGTTGCTCTTGAATTTTTTTGGCCACAGAACTGATGTTTTAGTTGACTTTATAGAATCATTTGTTCTGTGAAATTATGCTTTAAATTCTTAGTGTCCCCTAAAGGCTCATGTATTGAAGGGTTATAGTGTAGTTTGGCTGTGAAACCCTTTATAGTCCTCTGTATTTGAATACCTGCTTTGTAGCTCGTTCTGTTCTGCTACTTTAGAGGTTGTAGAATCTTTGGAACAAGTGATTTAAATGGAAGTAGGTCGCAGTGGGCCTTTGAAGGATAAATTTGTTTCTGATTTTGGCTTGATGTCTCTTCTTCCTAGTTAGTCACCACATGAACAAGCCTTTGCCACATGCTCCTGTCACTATGACCTGTGTTATGTTTTCCCTATAATGATGGGACTGCTTGTAATTCTTCTGAAACTGAAGTCAAAATAAATCTGTTCTGTGCTACTTGAGAGATAGTGAAAACTTTGTGTAAGACCTGTGCACTTGAAATATAATATGAGATCTTGGCCATTTCTTTTCCTCCCTTACTTCTTGGCCATGAGGCCATGGTTTGCTTTCCTTTGCCCTCCTACCTCAGTGTTCTTACTCATCAGAGGTCCCTAACCAGCAAGGCTAATAGATGAAGTACCAAAATCTTCAAATTTATGAGGTAATCAAACATTTGTAAGTTGATTTACTCAGATGAAATATGACTAACAACTTTGTTAATGGATAATAATACCAACCCTATTTGGATTGTATAGTGTGTATACTTTTTTCAGACTCTTTTGCTTTATGATATTATTTTCAAATGAGCAGAATTATAGAGTAGTACATTTCACAGTGACTGCCACATAATACATAATGACTTTTGACTTGTAATGGGGATTATGAATGCCCTAATAGATGCTTTGTAAATTGAATATATCCCAACTTGAAAATGCTCTAAAGAATTTAACCTACAAAACATAGCTCAGCCTTCCTAAAGCATGTTCAGAACACTCACATTAGCTTATAACTGGACAAGATAACCTAATAACAAGTCTGTTTTCTAACAAAGTATTGCATATGCCAATTTATTCAACAGTATGCTGAAAATGAAAACACTGATTTCCATTCCATCCTAAAGTAATCAGATCCTAGATGGAGCTGCTTCCGAAAGAAGATTACCAGCAGTATGTTATAAAACTTTAGTTGACTGTCTTAACACCTGCTATAGTGGTTGTGGACCTGCTCAACATTGTGGTCTATATTAAAACATTTTATACTCTACTACTTTTGAAGACAGACATTTTAAAATTTATTTTTCAAAAAAATCTGTATTTTTCTGTTTTGAGATATTGCCTGTTTGAGATTATTTTATATTTTAAACTACACTGTGATATTTTGAGGATGAACATATTAAGAACATTTTTATTAATAGTTTATTGTCAGGAAAAGACAAAACATAGGAACCTCTGTTTTTTGGCATATAGGAATGCATTCAGTTCCTTTCTCTAAGGCAGGAGAATAAACTCCATGAAAAGTAAAGTTCTTCAAGAGAGAGCAACAGCCTCGTTACCACTGGTTCCTTGATGGTCAAAGTATTCAGTTCTTCCACACTTGCATCATAGACTTCTCTCTGTCCTGAGTGCTAGGCCTCACCATTGCTATCTGATGGTACTATTGTTGATACTAAAAGATTATAATTTCAAACAATGGATATAATGAAGTATTATAATTCAGTTTATCAAACAGTTGTAGTATCTTTATTAATATATAGTGTCTTAGTCAGGGTTTGTATTCCTGCACAAAATACCATGACCAAGAGGCAAGTTGAGAAGGAAAAGGTGTATTCAGCTTACATTTCCACATTGCTGGTCATCACCAAAGGAAGTCAGGACTGGAACTCACACAGGACAGGAACTTGGAGGCAGGAGCTGATGCAGAGGCCAGAGAGTGGTCCTCTTTACTGGATCACTTCCCCCTAGCTTGGTAATCTTGAATTTCTATAGAACCCAGAACTACCAGCCCAGGGATGGCACCACTCACAATGGGCTAGGTCCTCCCCACTTGATCACTAATTGAGAAAATGCCACACAGCTGGATTTCAAGGAAGTATTTCTTCAGGAGAGGCTCCTTTCTCTGTGATAACTCCAGCTTGTGTCAAGTTGACAAACAAAACCAGCCTGTATATATAGTGCTTTAAAATTTTTAAGTCACTCCTGTTTTACTCCTGAATATGGTATATCTTTCTGACATAAATCCTGTCTTTGGGATTCTTGCTTCCTAGTGTAGCAGTGATAAAGGCTTGGACCAACTGTGGTCAGAGTCAATTGTCTATGTAAAAGGTGAGAGGATATTATTTCTGTTCCATGACTTTGGCTTATTATCTTTTTCAAAATATTTGCTGTAATGAACAACCTAACATTTTCTTAATAAGAACTTTTCTTCAGCTTTCTGAGCTCATGTGTTCCCTTTTCTCTCTAGCAAATGCTCTCTGTATGGTTTATGTTCCTAACTTTCTATCTTGGCTTAATTTTTCTGGTAGGACAAATGACAGAAAGAACATAATTTACATTAGACAAATATTCCTAGAAACATGATCATCTCACAGAAACCTAGCCAACTTAGGAGAGTGATGAAATATACATCACATTCATATATACAAATTTTATATATTTAGATGTGCAAAAACATAGATGTAAATTTTCATTTATACAATGAATCTTTATAATAGGCCAGAAATAGTGAACCTTAAAGAAGACTAAGGCTCAGATCTATGGAATTTAGCAAGGTGGGTATGACTGAGATTTGACTGTCTACATTAAAAGAACATTTAACAGATTTTGAAAGACTAAGAAAAACTTAGACTCAAGGACAATTTCCCATACACCGTTCCTTTGCTCTTTTTCAAGTCCTTGTCCTCTTGTTTCATTAATTGTGGTTATATGCATATATGTATATGCACATGCATATATAACTCTATACATAAATATAACCTGATTAGTCTGTTTAATGTTACTCATGTATATGTTTTCAGAGTTGAACATTTAGTATCGAATAATCAATTGGTGTGATCTTACCTAGAAAAGACTATTTTTCTTTCTCTCGCTCAGCATTTCATAGTTGCCTGTAGTTTTTTTTTTTTATGTAGAGGTTGAGGCTTCATGAGCTTTCTGCCTTTTATGTTAGCATATCTACTGGTCTTTGTTTATGGTTATGGTCATGTCTTGTTCAGAACGTCATGCTGGTAAGACTTTAAGGGGCTAGCTTCTGACATTCCTAGGAGACACTTTCATAGAAAACTCTATGTTCCTCTAGCTTTTACAGTCTTTCTGCTCCTTCTTCCCTGAGATTAATATTCAGGAATATTAATCCTGAATATTAATATGATATATTGTAGATATATCAATTGTAAGTAAGCTCCACATCTCTATGTTTTGATTCATGTTTTCTGTAATGTTGCTTGTTCAATTGCAAAGAGAACTTTTCTTGCTGAGGGATAAACATTATTTTTAAATGAGAATTTTAGTAGATTTTATGAAAGTTATGCCATTCATAAAGGACAAGGTTAAATCTGGAGGTTCCGATTTTAGACATGATTAAGGATTTTTCTAGTATTAGGAATTCTTTAATTATGAGGCCCACAGATGACTGTACAGGACCCTTGAAATGATGCCAGGGACACAAATGCTTATATGTGATCTTTTCTGACTAGAAGACCCATACTTATGTTCTCACTGGAGTCAGGACTAACAGAGTTTAAGGACATTTTTTTTTATTGTTGATGCCTGTCAGACTCTTGTGACTAAAAGGATGATGATGTGGAAGGGAAGAGTCTACTTTATACTTAGATAATGGAAAACTGCACCCACTCAGGTAAGGAATACTGAATATGAAATCAAGAGAAAAAAAGCAAAAGTGTAGATTTTAGATAAAATTGGAAGGATTTTATTATATTTTATACTTTATTTAATTCTCTCTGGAGATGGACAGGGAGCTCAAAATTAGAATGAAATATATCAATATTTTAAATTACAAAGAAAGGTTAATGCTAATCCTAGTTAGGAAGAAGGGCATAGTTTAAGCCTTGGTCACACGAATGTTACAAATAAGAACAGGCATTGAACTTTACCACATAAGTAGGGTCTCTGGCCTATTTGGACAATTATGGAAAATTGATTTTTCATTCTTCTGTAAACAGAGAAGAGTGAAGATTTTGTTTTTGTTTTTTTTGTTTTTTTAATATAATTTATTTATTTTTTTCAAATTGTAATTTATATTCATTCACACAGGGGTTATAAACACAGAAAGGCAGGATGTGGGGAAGGGGATGACACTGAAATGTGGGTGTTCAGGGGGAATACAGATATCTTTTAGAACAGGGTATCGGCTGGGTAAGGAAGGGTTCAGGGGACAGGTCGCTATGACTCTGCCTATGATTCGCTTGTCCTTATCTAAGTTGGTATTATCTGCCAAGGCTACCTATTTACAAGGTCTATGACTAAAGAGTGAAGATTTTATGGTTTCTGAGCAATGGCTGTGGGGGTGCTGTGGGTCTTGGGAGGACAGGTGATTTTTGATGCAAGCTAGCTTTGTTATTAAGAGTCCATCTCTGCTGTTACATGATCAGAAGCCAGAAAATGATCCATTTTTATTCTTTAAGTAACATGCTTTGTTTAATCATTCAACATACAGAACACTCAGGAAAAAAGATTGGAATATGACCCAACTCTCACTAGGACCTTAGAAGATACCATTGGAAATTGGAGTCAGTTGTTCATTGTCTACAGTTATTCCCTAGTGATCCAGGTATCATCCGGGTCTATTCCTCAATCACTGTATAAGTTACTTCCTGTAAATAGGTCGTGTGGTGGAAAAAGTCTTACTAGCTGGTTATCTTTAGGTTCCTTGTAATTCCTTAAATGTGTCTTAACTTCTCAGCGGTTAGTTTTTCAAAGGGTTTACACAACATACAAGCAAATCATGGGATCATTTGACCAACTCCAGCCTGTCCAATTTTATATTTTATTTAATTCTCTCTAGAGATGGACTGGGAGCTCAAGATTAGAATGAAATATATCAACATTTTATTATATATATAATATATATATATATTATATATATTTTATTTTTTTCAAATTGTAATTTGTACTCATTCACACAGGGGTTATAAACACAAAAAGGCAGGACGTGGGGGAAGGGGATGACACTGGAGCGTGGGTGTTCAGGATTAGGGTTAGGGTTAAAGTTTTAAATTACAAAGAAGGGTTGAAAAATCAAACCAAGGTGCATCTCATTCCACTCTTTTCAAGAAGAAACTTTGTATTTAGTTGAGGAGTGAGTCAGAGCTGAAGATTATCCCTTCCATCTTCTCTTGTCCTTAATGTATTCTGAAGTTGGGTTTGATGATGGACCTCATCGTCCAACCAGACCTCCCTGCCTTACATACCATCTTCTAGTAGAACCCAAAGCCCAAGGTATTAGAAATGGCTGCCACAATATCTAATGTCCCAGCCTGTATCTGTACTCTACTTTCCCCTTGTTCTGGTTAGACTTTAGAAAAGGACATTTTCTTTATCCCCATTTTCTAGTCTACTTCGCATTTGACACTGAGTGCCTTGTTATGAATTCTATCTTGTTCTTATCTAAGATCTTTCAGTCTCCCCTTCCTATAGACCCAGCTACACATTACTAATACATGTGCCTGCAGGTGGGCTAGGACAGGAAATTCACAAACAATACTCATCTCTGCTTCAATATTGGTGGCTAACCTGTGTAATCTGGCCTCATTTCTTCGCCCATTTTGAAACTTTTTATGCTTTGAACATTTTGAATATTTTTCTTAGAGCTAAGTTAGTTTTCTGCCTTCTCCATGCTGCCTTCCCTAACTCTGTTTTAACATAACTGCAAAGTTTGACAAAAGGCAAGATCTAGACCTCTTCCAATGAGGATATTGTATGCAGCTCATCTCATTTATGTGATTGCTAAGACACAGTGCCACATACTATTAATTATTGTACAGAAATGAAGGCAATGAGTAGCCAATCAATATTTGTATATGCTATAGATGCTCTGGTAGCTTATAGCTGTTTAAATTTTGTTTTAGTTGGGTTTTAAAGGCACTATAATATTTTTGGTCTACATGATATTTTTACCCCAATGCAGTCTACTCATTCTGTGTGTTTTCCATATATTATAATATCCTCTCCATTATATTTAAGTCCAAGAAAAATGGTAAATATAGAGAGCAAATTGTTCTCCCTGAGGATGGCGTGTGTTTCTCAACATAAAGCTAATTTTGGTTTATTTCCCTTCTAAACTACTATAGCATTTTCCAATGGATTTATGTTTAGGATTTTAGAAATTGAGCATACAGAGACAGTGAATTTTCTTCTTCCTGGCCTACCTAATGCAGATATTTCATTTCATAGGAGAATTTCATCAAGACATGCAGAACTGAAATGAAATTTTTATATGAAAAGGCAGTGTGTAACTTTAAGCTATTTCTTTTGTCAATTGTATTTTGGCCAACTTCTAACTAATTACTTTTTCTTCCTAAGGGAAACTGAGTGTCAATAGAGTTATATTTTTAGTAAAAGAGGGGAATGCAAAAGTGAAAACTAGCCACAGATATATAAATGCATTTCTAGGGTTGACAGACAAAATGAAAATACAGGAAGTCTGTGTTTCACAGCCATGTGAAGAGGGATATTAAGGTTAAGGTCAAGCACCAGTTTTTGGTTCTATGCAAAGCACATATTCATGTTGTTTGAAATGTAACAGGTGAACAAAATCTTATTCAAATCTGACTAATTGTCTTAGTTCCATTTTCAACTAATTTTAAGTGTCTGATTGACATGTTCTATATGTCAATATTCTATGACCATGGTAATTCTTATAAAGGAAAGCATTTAATCCATTGTCATCATGGTGGGAATCATGGTGGCATGCAAGCAGATGAGGTACTGCAGATGTAGCTGAGACGTCTGTATTTGCATTGGCAGGAATCAGGAAGAAAAATAAATTGAGCCTGTTTTAATAGTTTGAAACTCCAAAGCTGACCTCCTAGTGGCACATGTCCTCAAAATATACAGTATCTACTCTAACAAAGCCACACCTCATAATAGTGTCACTCCTGGTGACCGAGCATTCAAACTATGAGCCTATGGAGGCTGTTCTTATTCAAACCATCACATTCCACCTTCTGGCTCTTATAGCCATTTCATAAGGTAAAAGTGGATTTAGTCTAACTTCCAACATCCTCATAGTCTATAACAACCTCAACACTGTTTAAAAGTCAAAAGTTCAAAGTTTCTTCTGAGACTCATGACAATCTCTTAAATGTAACCTCCTGTAAAATCAAAATAAAAAGCAGATCATAGAATTCCAACATACAACAGTACTAAATATGCATTACCATTCCAAAATAGATGAAATCAAGCATAGTGAAGACAAAAGCAAGAATAAAAGCCAGCTGAGCAGACTCCAAACCACATCTCCATGTCTGTTGTCAAAGTTCTCTTTAGATTTAAATTCTTTTCATTTATTGACTGTACTTCACTTCTTTCTCTTGGGCTGGCCCCACACCCAGACTGCAGCTTTCCTTGGCAGGTGTCTCAAGACTCTGGCACTTACAACATCTTAGTGTTTCCAAGCTACAATGTCCTCTCTAGGCCTCTATGCAGGAACAGCTCTCCTTAGCCACGGAGGAAGATTCCATAACCTCTTTCTTGCATCCTTGATTCTAAAGTCAGAGCCACATAGCTGAAGCTGACCAGTTCTGCTTGCCGTGGCTGGAACAAGTCACCCGCATTTAAATACATTTCCACTAGTTTTCTATTTTCAATGGTTTTCTTTGCTGCCTAAATTGGTCCTGGGATTCACTCTGGGTAGACTAGGCTGTCTTCTAATTCAGAGATCCACTTGTCTCTTCCTCCCTAGTGCTAGAATTAAAGTTATATACCACCCCACTGGTCCCAAAGCTTTTCTTTAATTCCTTTCACAATAATCCAAATAATATAATAATAACAATTATATTATTATTATTGTCAAATAATCCAATAATCCAAATAATTGGATTCTTAACTATTTGAAGTCTTGATCAGAGGCCACTCCCTTTATCTCATTTAGAGTCAAGCTTTTCTTTAAGCTTTTTATTTCCTTGAGCATAAGACTTAGCTTTGTCACATTTACTGGTGCTCTTTTTTTCAAATTGTACATTTTGTAGTTTTCCTTGGTTAGCTTGCTTCTTTCATTGTAGATATACAGAAGGGTCACCACTAATAGCCTCATGACAGAGTCAATATGAGGCTGTTCTGAAATCTCATCTGCCAGTGCTATTAATCCAAAACTCTTTAATTTGGCTTCAGGCAGATTTTTTGTTTTGTGTGTATTGATATTTTGTCTGCATATATGTCTGTACGAGGTTGTTAGATCCTTATAAACTGGAGTTACAGACTGTTGTGAGCTACTATGTGTGTTCTGGAAATTGAACCTGGTCCTCAGGAAGACAGACAGTGCTCTTAACTCTTGAGCCATCTCGCCAGCCCCCCAGGCAGATTTTTTTTTTTGAACAATGAAAGAAAAGAGCCATATTCTTTAACAAAATATCACAAGAATGTTCAACAATGCTGATTACTAATATTCTTCCCCTCTTAAAACTCTTGATTGAGGCTATCAAAATCATTATCATTTTCAGTACCACTCTCTTTCCTGCTTCTACTAGTATGGTTCATTAAGATCCATTTAAAGTATCACTCTTAGAAAGGAAAGTATTTAATTGGGGCTTCCTTACAGATTCAAACCTTTAGTCCATTGTCATCATGGTGGGAAACATAGTGGTTTGCAGGCAGACATGGTGCTGCAGTGGTAGCTGAGAGTTCTACATCCAGATCAGCAGGAAGCAGTAAAAGAAAAATACACTAAACCTGGCTTGAACATTTGAAACTCCAAACCTGACCCCACAGTGGCACACTTCCTCCAAGAAGGCCACATCTATTCCAACAAGGCTATACTATGAGCCTATGGGATCCATTCTTTTTCAAATGAAGAAAAAGTCCTTCAATTAACATTCATTATATAATATCAGGTGAACATTTACATCGGAAAAATAAAATGTTATCATTTGAATCCTTTTTAATATCTTCATTATTGTGTTAGTCACCTTCCTATTCCAGTAACAAAATGCTGTATATAATTAGCTGTATATAATGCTGTATATAATTAAAGATGAAAGGTTTGTTTTAGTTACAGTTTCAGTTAATGTCTTATTAATCTTAGGGCTATAGTGAGGCAGCCTATCTTCTCAGGGAATACTTGTTACAGTGGAGATGGTGACCTTATGATAGCCTGAAAACAAAGAGAGGGGAAAAAGAGGAAGGAGCTAAGGTTCTCTTATCAACTTCAAGTTGCCTGTTACCACTTATCCAATTTCTATTCAATGGCCTTCACCTCCTAAGGGTTTCATTACTTCTCAACCACTCAGTGGTCCAGAAACTAAGGCTTCTATACACTGGCATTTGGAAAATACTGGTGCAGACTGTGACAGTTGCCGTAAACAACTGATTTGTAAAATATGTTTCTATAGACTGTGTCTAGATTGGTTTTGTGTCATGCAGGTAAAGATTTGCTCAAATATTCCAGCTGCGTTTTAGGTGGAAAAGAGGTAAGAAAACACACACACACACTATGCCATCAGTAGACTGAAAACATCAAATTTTAAATGAATTAGGCATTGGAAGCTAGTCCTTGTTATGCTCCTTGACCTTTGATAATTTGTTACCACTACACTGCTTGGACTTGCAAAGATAGCATTTACTTAAAGATTATATTAGGAAATTCTGTAAGTTCTCTGAGGGTATACATATGACTGGGGTATAAAATCCTTATAATGAGGATGATTTCGATGTCTAAAAAATGCCAAGATCTAGTTTAAAGTGGTCTTCAGTAAAGGTTGTAGATGTTATAAAAGGGGCTTCCTGTGCTTGATGTAGATGACCTCTGACTCTCAGAGGCTCTACTTCAAGTTATTATGGCTTTACAATGCTATGAATGTGATAAATGCTAAGTAGTAACAAAACTTGAAAATTTTGAATTTTTATTTTTTCCTAGCCTGGTGACATGGAGATGTCATGCAGCTCCATGATTGAGGGAAGCAACTACATTACTGTAGCATGCTATGATGTCAAGATATAATATTCCAGAGCTTAGTGTTGCTCAGTGTATATTTGGCTCATTATATTTTCACTTTATGGTGGAGTTTTTAGGAATGGGACTCCTTTGTAAGTCAAAGAACATCTGTGAGTAATGTGTCCCTGAGACATCATGTTTATGTTCTGCTTAGTATTCTTTCTGTTTTACATACAGCTACTAGGAATCCAAGGCTTTAAGCTACAGTTAAAGTATCACTTTCAATGGCAAACAGCTACTATAATTTTTTTTAAAACAAAGCTTAAGTTTTATTCATCAGAAGTTAGATTTTCCTAGCTTGAGACCTTCCTGTTGACAAGCAAACCAGTGGACTACCCTTGGTGTGAACACTTCCATTCTGGTGCCTCTGCTCATCCAATTGTTTGGTCTGTAATTGTGGTATAATTACTGTTCACTATAGAACTGTATATCTTCCTCTAGAAAATGATGGATCAGATATTGAGGGCATGTGCACATTCTGTTCTGAACCCATTTTCTCTTATATACACCACAGTCTCCTCATGTAGAGACAAGAATAGTAACACAAAAATGTCATTTATCAAACAGTTATATTTCAGAGACTTCTGAAAGCATTTTACAGCATCAATTCATTTTAGTTCTTCAATGTCTCCCTTACTGTTCCCATTTTACAGGCTCTGAAATTGAAGTAGGGAAAAATAACACAATATAAATACCCTAGCTTAGCTTATAGCTGGTGGGTCAAGATTGGAATTTAGGCAGTTTGACAACCAAAGTGCTGTTTCAACTACCACCCTGAGGTTTTTGTTTTCTGGTTTTTTTTGTTTTTTTTTCTTTTTGTTTTGGTAGAAATAATGACTCTCGAATATCTAGTTGTTTCTGGCCCTCAGTGGATACTGCTGATTTACCCTGATATGAATACTTGGTTGGTTAATTGACTTACATGGCCACAGTGAAACACTGCATGTACCTGATAAATAGCCTTGCTTGAAATGTGAAGAATTTTCTGTCATCAGAAGTTAGCTATTCCACTTAAAAAAGATCACTGTGGTGAAAGTCATCCACTTACTACCCAAGTTTTATGATTTAAAGTGTACACTGGTCCTTGTTCCTCTATTGCCTTCTACAGGGAACTTGTAATAATAAATGAACCTTTCCATATATAATCACAATCTATATAGATGAATCTCTTTCTGTCTTCACATATGTGCATATTTTGGACACATAGACAGATTTTTTAGGCTAAGGTCACATTTTAATATTCTAGAAGTTTCCACAATTATCTTTCCATTTTAGAAGTCTGTGTTGGAATATTGAGAAAAATCTCATTTTAGAAAGCAATCACTGAATAATCCAGAAAGGAATCTTTGAAATAGAAATAACAAATCCCACTTAAAGTAATATATAATTTTAGAGGCTCTCTTCCCATAAGGTTTTGGATTGTGTCCTAGCAGTGTGACTTGCTAGGGGAGTGGGCAGTATCTCTACCTGGGGTGCTCAGGTGAAGGAAACATGACTTTGGCTGTATGTGCTTAGACTTCTATTTATCTTGTCTCATGGAATGCTATATTGTTATCCATGCAGCAAATTCTTTAGGTTTATCCATTACTAATACCAGATTTTCTGTAATTCACAGGTTTGTCAATGGTTCAGCTTAATGAGCATTATATGGTTGATTGGTTCATTGTCCCACTATATTTTTTATCAGTTAAGAGGTGGGAATAAACTTTCTAAATGCTATGTCTTTAAAGATCAGAAAAGACAAAGGTTATAAATTTATGTCTAACAGCTTCAGAGTTCTTTCCACTGAAGGAATTCTTCCAACTTATATAAGGCTGTTTGGTTGGTTCTTAAAACTTTTTACTTCAGTAGAGTATAGTGTTATGTTAATGGAGATAGTGCTTTCTGCATCTGGGTTTGAATTCATCAGAGATGGCCAGGACAGTCTGTAGCTTCTTAGCAGACTCATTGATATCTCCTTCTTTGACCTTGGTTGATATATTCATCATTTTCTTTCTTTCTTGTTTGCTTCTTAAACATCTGTTATGACTTATTGCCAGATAGTGAACCTATTCTGTGAAAAGTTCTAAAAATAATAATCCTGAGCAAATGACTTCAAAGTGGCACTATAATTGATGTGCTAGAGGGATGGAGGCCTATGCTAACTAACTCCATGGTTACTATGACTATAAAGCTTCATGAAGCATTAGCAATGCAGATTGTACTTGACAAGGAACAGAAATCTTAGGACTGGATTAGTCTAAACATAATTTTTGCTTCATTTTTTTGTTGTATTGGGATAAAGACTTTTTATAATTTCTATAAAATCTTAATAATTAGTACAAATAATATATTTAGGTTTTCGCACAATGGCTTTCATCTCATGAAAACATAAACTATAACATGCTAGCACAAAGTATAAGTGTGTATCAACAGAGTAGACCATGTATAGTTCTTTTATTTTTACAAAATAATTAATGTAATTTGACTAAAGTTAGGGAATGTGCAAATTGTATTTGTTTGGGCAGCAATTTATCATATCTTGCTCTGTGCAAGGATCATCAACTTAAATAGGTGTTAAAGAACCATTTTGTCTTTATCAAGACTCTCAGCTTCTGTCATCCATGCATAAGAGAATATCTAAGGTTTACATCTGAATTTCTAATTAATCTACCCACAACACAGAATCCAAGCAACTTTATACAGAGGCCTTTGTCATTGTGATATATGTGAAATTCAAGGGATGCACATACTATTTTAAGTATGTTAATTGTGTTAATTGTACTTAAGGTGCCAGATGGATCTGCTCCTTGGTTACTGACCATGCTTCATGAAAGTCTGTATCAGGAAATATGTTAGGTTTTTGCTTTGCTATTATTACTGTGTCTCACCACTCCTATCACTCATCTCTTATTCAGCATTTATTTGTCCCCTTTGAGCAAGAGGTCTTATATACTGGGGTTTACAAAGTTGAAAAGATATGTTTGTTTATTTCTTTCAAGATAGTCACTGGTTATGAAGCAATGGGTTAGGAAGTTACCCAGATAGGCATAACATGGCAGCTTTTACAGATGGGTTAACTCTTAAGCTAGGTCCTGGATGATGAACATATTTCACACACAAGTAAGAAGAAAGTTTTTTCCCTCTGAAAAATAGACACAGGGGTGTGTTCTACTAAGTATGTTAGGAGAATGACAAATTATTCTTTGAACACTGATAGTGAATTATATATATCACATATAATTGGGATGCTGTTTGATGGGCAGGAATTTTCTGGAAGGAAAGAAAACAGAATGACATCAAAATAGAATGAAATTTAAGTAAGCCTCATGTAATGAAGAAAGTGAGTTTAGGCTCTGCCTGTTGGTAGAAGTGGAATCCCAAGAAGGGTTTGAAATAGATAGCGTACATTCAGGAAAGATACCTTATCTCTAAGATAAAGAAAGGAGCTAGAGTGTCATCAGTGTAGGAAGGGAACAGTTAATTAAGAGTCTATTACAATTGATAGTCCAATTGGGAGTCCAGGAAATAGGGATGTGTTTTGCAAGATGAAAGGATGGGAGTATATAGGTGACTGACTCGATATGGAAACAGTGGTGGTAGGAATGGAAGATTGAATGCGACGTAATTGTGCCCAAAAGTGTCTGAGAAGGAATTAGGGAGAGGACTTTTTGTTGGGACATTTTGAAATTGAAGGACCTCTGAGGAGAGGTCAGAGTTTTCTATTGGATAACTGGAGTCTGGAAGAGAAACCTAATCTGGGGCCTAGCACTGGAGTGATCACAACCGACAGGATCACTCTGGAGAGCATATCACAAGAACACAATGGGTGCATATACTGAACCTCTCTGATAATAGGATTTAGAAGCTGTATAGTGGAGGGAATCCAGCAAAGATATTGAGATGCAGGAAAGGGAGAACAAGCAGTGTACCTGGCTGGCCTTGAACTTACAGCAGCATTCTTTCTGTGACTAATGACTACTGTATTTTAAATGTCATCTTTCAGTGCTTTGTAGACTATGCACTAGATTCCAATTATTTCAGATAAGATTCTTTAAAATGTGGGATTCTGCATTTTCATGTGGCATCAATAAAGGAGAAAAAGGAATGTTCAAGACACTGTCCTTTTTTTAACAAACAAACAAACAAACAAACAAACAAACAACAAAGACTTGCAAAAGCAGAGGGAAAGAGGGGTAGGCTTTAGAGTACTCTATTATGAAATAAAATATTTTGACAGGAAATATTTATCTCTGAAAGACACATTGTTCCCCCCTATATCTTAAAAGAAGCCCCATGGTGTGTGATGGCTACTAGTTGCTGATGCTTTGTCTTAATTGAGAGTTGCAAGCCATTAAACCACTTGTATCTTGAATAGCTAAAACTTCCCCCAACTTTTCATCAATGAGTCATCTGATTATGCTACTTTGTGTATAACCCTGCAGGTATTCTATGAATATTTAAAATTTATAATTAGTTGGAGATATGTGTGAGTGTGTGTTCATGTGTGTACATAAGTGTATATAAGGATAGATTCTCATTGTTTCATAATTGTAAAATCTTTGAACATGTGGCTTTTAATAAATACTGAAGTTGCTTTAGCATGCTAGAGTATTGGCCATATTTATACAATATTGCCTTATAGAAATGACATATTTTTAATACTCACATGTAGGTAGATCATAGAACAGTTTTTCTCCCTGACCAGATGTCACTAGAACTTGCATTACTCCATGTAGTTGTTTGAAATGTTTCCAGAGATTCTTTGGCATATTTGTCTTTCAAATGATGAAGCAGATTCTCCTCCCTTCACTGTGGGCTGGATGTAGTGACTTCTCTCAAACACAAGCAGTAAAAGGAGTGACTGAGTAGCTTTCAGAGACTGGATTAAAAATGTCTTACTCATGCTCTCTTTTCTTCCTTTTTTCCTGGATCACTGGCACAAAAAAGCCAATTTTGCTGTCTTGAGATCATTCAGGCATTCTTGGGAAGGGTCCACAAGAAGGAGAAAATAAACTTCTAAGACACTTGTGAGTGAGCTGCTTGAAGCCCCAGATATCTGTCCCACTGGATAACCTATAGTACCTTCATAGAAATCAAGTCAGAACTGCTCAGCTGATCTGAGTCTGAATTTTTGGCTCACCAAAGATGGCATTTTCTTCTTACCACCTGAGTTGCTGTAAGGCTCTGTAGGAGAATTTGATTTCTTTTCTTTAAATTTGGATTTAATTTTATCATACCTAAGACATGATGCCATTCAAAAATTTGCCCTTTGTGATTTTAGTTACCTAAGATCAACTGAAGTCTGAAAATACTAAGTGAGAAATTCAAGAAATAGCCAATCCACAAGATTTACATTGCATATTTTTAATGATTTCATATTTTGCTATGTACTGCCTGCAATATGAGCAAATTATCCCTTTGCTCAGTGCATCCACACTATATATGCTATATTGCTATTAGTTAGTCTGTAGTTATTTCAATTATGGGATCAACCACAATTTTATCATAGTTCTTGTGTTCAAATTTTCCTTACTTTATATCTCTTTACAGTCCCTTAATAAAGCACAGCACAAGATTTGTACTGAAGTTTGAGTATGCCAACAAGAAGCTGTGAAGTGCTTTCCATAAGTGAAAAAGAAAAGGAATAATGTTTTGAAAAAGTGATGTGAGGGAAAGAAAAAGAGTGAGGAAAGACCACACATGTTAAATTTTTGTACAGGATGTTATAATAATTTCTATTTTATGGTTAGCTATTATGTTCTTGCTATATAAATAACTTTGTAATAAGCATGTGTTCTTAAGATTTGATATTAGCTATGGTTTCAGGTATCCACAAGGGGGTCTTGGCACATATCTCTGTCAAAAGGGGGTCCCTATTTCTTAAAAAATAAAACCATAGTCTTCTTGGATTCACAGCATGAAGACAAACTATGACAGATAGGAGAGTGAGAACAATGGCTTTCTTGCGAAAAGAGTTGACCAATTCCAAGAAGTTTTAGGACAGTGCTATTTATAGCAATCGATGAGCATGGGGCTGGTTGGGATTATAGGTGGTGCACTCTCCACAAAGGAGTGGAGGTGGTACTGATGGAGAACCATCTTTCTTTAGGAAAAGAGAATATCTCTGAAAAAAGGTTGGTTAGAATTACCTGGCATTTGCATCTGGGCATTGGAGCACAAGGGAGCTGATGATGCATCGGAGGGAGTTTTGTATAAAAATGGCTGGAGCATAAGCCAATCCTTAATTTGACTGTATAAACTTTGATATTTCTGCCTTGACTTTTTTTCAGTTCCTATATCGTTGTTTTGTACATAAACACATGAGGATGGTCAATATTTACTTGTCATCTGACTGGTCTTACCTGAATGTTCTCTGAATAAAGTTCAGGGAAGGCAGCTTGATTTTTGCCTCATTTTATGATGTGGTATAAGTAGTCCATAAGTTCTTGGACTTGTTGAAAGGAGTATAAAATTAATTACTTAAGAAAGACAGGTAGAGCTTAAAAAATGAGATATAATTATAATTCTTACTTGGTCCTGGAGCTTGGAAGGCTGAGGCAGAAGAATTGCTGCAAGGCTGATGTCCTGCTGGCCTACATAGTTAGTTACACTGACAGGCCCAGGCTACATAGTAAGTCCATGTTCCAAGAAATACAACAAACAAACAAATAAACAAAAAACAAATAAGAAATAAATTTCTATTCGATTTGGAAGCATAGAGAAGCAAGCCTGTCTTTGTTTTAAGTATGACCGTTAAGATGCTTGGAGCTTATTTCTTCCTACTCTTTGGAGAGAAGAACTTTTGAGTATGGCTTTGGTGGGACTACAGGCAGTTACATAGTTGTCTGAATTAGACTGCCTGCTGTTTGCTGTCACATAGAACTCTGGTAATCATGGTATCAAATTATTACTACTAAACGTTTTCTTTCTTTTTTTAAATTAATTTCTTATTGGATATTTTATTTACATTTCAGATGTTATCCACTTTCTCCATTTCCACCCCACCCAGAAACCCCCTATCTTATCCCCCTCCTCCTGCTTCTCTGAGGATGTGCCACCACACTCCCATCCACTCCCATCTTCCTGCGCTCAAATTCCCCCAAACTGGGGCAACCAACTTTCACGGGACCAATGGCTTCCTCTCCCACCTGTGCCCGACAAGGCTATCCTCCTCTACATATACAGATGGAGCCATAGGTCCCTCCTTATGTGATCCCAGGCTGGTGGTTTAGACCCTGGGAGCTCTGGTTGTTTGGTATTGTTGCTCTCATCATGGGGCCCCAAACCCTTTCAGCTTCTTCAGTCTTCTCTCTAACTTCTCCATTGGGAACCCCATGATCAGTTTAATGGTTAGCTGAGAGCATTCACCTCTTTATATGTCAGACTCTGGCAGACCTCTGAGACACTTCTTGCCATCCACATCAGCATCTATCTTTGGTGACTGCACATGGGATGGATACCCAAGTGGAACAGGCTCCAGACAGCCCCTCCTTCAGTTTCTGTCCTACACTTTGTCTCTCTATTTGCTCCAATGAGTATTTTGTTACTCCTTTTAAGAAGGACCGAAGCACCCACACTTTGGTCTTCCTTCTTCATGAGCTTCATGTGGTCTGTGAATTGAATCTTGGGTATTGTGAGCTTTTGGGCAAATATGCACTTATCAGTGAGTGCATACCATGTGTGTTCTTTTGTGATTGGGTTACCTCACTCAGGATGATATTTTCTAGTTCCATCCATTTGGCTAAGAATTTCATGAATTAATTGTTTTTAACAGCTGAGTAATACCCAATTTGGTAAATGTACCACATTTTCTGTATGTATTACTCTGGGTTCCTTCCAGCTTCTGGCTATTACAAATAAGGCTGCTATAAACATAGTGGAGCATGTGTCCTTGTTATATGTTGGAGCATCTTCTGGGTATATGCCCAGGAGTGGTATAGGTAGGTCCTCAGATAATGCTATGTCCAATTTTCTGAGGAACCGCCAGACTGATTTCCAGAGTGGTTGCAGCATCTTGCAATCCCACCACCAATGGAGGAGTGTTCCTCTTTCTCCACATCCTCCTCAGCATCTGCTATCACCTGAGTTTTTGATCTTAGCCATTCTGACTGAAGTGATTCTGACTGGAATTTCAGGGTTTTGATTTGCATTTCCCTGAACACTAAGGATGTTGAACATTTCTTTAGGTACTTCTCAGCCATTAGAGTTTCCTCAGTCGAGAATTCTTTGTTTAGCTCTATACCCTAGTTTTTATTTGGTTGTCTGGAGTCTAATTTCTTGAGTTCTTTGTATATATTGGATATTAGCCCTCTCTGGAATGTAGTATTAGTAAAGACCTTTTCCCAATCTGTTGTTTGCAATTTTGTCCTATTGACAGTGTCCTTTGCCTTACAGAGCTTTGCAATGTTATGAGGTCCCATTTGTCAATTCTTAATCTTAGAGCCTAAGCTATTGGTGTTTTCTGTTCAGGAACTTTTCCCTTGTGCCCAAGTAATCTAGGTTCTTTCCCACATTCTCTTCTATTAGTTTCAGTGCATCTGGTTTTATGTGAAGGTCCTTTATCCATTTGGACTTGAGCTTTGTACAAGGAGATAAGAATGGACCAATTTACATTCTTCTACATGCTGACCTCCAGTTGAACCAGCACCATTTATTGAAAATGCTGTCCTTTTTCTACTGGACAGTTTTAGTTCCTTTGTCAAAGATCATGTGACCATAAGTGTGTGGGTTCATTTTTGGGTCTTCAATTCTAATCCATTGATCTTCCTGCCTGTCTCTGTACCAATACCATGCAGTTTTTATCACTATTGCTCTGTAGTACAGCTTTAGGTCAGGGATGGTGATTCCCCCAGAAGTTCTTTTGTTGTTGAGAAAGTTTTTGCTATCCTGTTTTTTTTTTGTTATTCCAAATGAATTTGCAAATTGCTCTTTCTATCTCCATGAAGAATTGAGTTGGAATTTTGATGGGATTGTATTGAATTTGTAGATTGCTTTTGGCAAGATGGCCATTTTTACTCTATTAATACTGCTAATCCATGAGCATGGGAGATCTTTCCATCTTCTGAGATCTTCTTTGATTTCTTTCTTCAGAAACCTGCAATTCTTGTCATACAGATCTTTCACTTGCTTTGTTAGATTTACACCAATGTATTTTATAGTATTTGTGACTATTGTAAAGGGTGTCATTTCCCCAATGTCTTTCTCAGCCTGTTTTTCCTTCAAGTAGAGGAAGGCTACTGATTTGTTTGAATTAATTTTATATCCAGCCAGTTTGCTGAAGTTGTTTATCAGGTATAGGTGTTCTCTGGTGGAGGTTTTGGGGTCACTTAAGTATACTATAATATCATCTGCAAATAGTGATATTTTGACTTTTTCCTTTCCTATTTGTATCTCTTTGACTTCTTTTTGCTGTCAAGTTGCTCTAGCTAGGACTTCCAGTACTATATTGAATATGTAGGGAGAGAATGAGCAGCCTTGTCTAGTCCCTGATTTTTGTGGTATTCTTCAAATTTCTCTCCATTTAGTTTGATGTTAGCTACTAACTTGCTATATAGTGTTTTCACTATGTTTAGGTATGGGCCTTGATTTCCTGATCTTTCCAAGACTTTTACCATGAAGGGATGTTGAATTTTGTCAAATTCTTTCTCAGCATCTAGTGAGATGATCATGTGGTTTCTTTCCTTGAGTTTGTTTCTATAGTGGATTATGTTGATGGATTTCCATATATTGAACCATCCCTGCATTCCTGGGATAAAGCCTACTTGATCATGATGCATGATTGTTTTGATGTGTTCTTGGATTCGGTTTGGGAGAATTTTATTGAGTATTTTTGCATCGATGTTCATAAGGGAGATTGGTCTGAAGTTCTCTTTCTTTGTTGTGTCTTTGTATGGTTTAGGTATGAGCATAATTGTAGCTTCATAGAATGAATTGGGTAGTGTTCCTTCTGTTTCTATTTTGTGGAATAGTTTGAAAAGAATGGGTATTACATCTTCCTTGAAGGTCTGATAGAATTCTGCACTAAATGCATCTATCTGATCCTGGGCTTTTTTTGTTAGGGAGACTTATAATGATGGCTGTTATTTCCTTAGGGGTTATGAGACTGTTTAGATGGTTTATCTGGTCTTAAATTAACTTTGGTACCTGGTATCTGTCTAGGAAATTGTACATTTCATTCAGATTTTCCAGTTCTGTTGAGTATAGGCTTTTGTAGTAGGATCTGATGATTTTTTGAATCTCCTCAGTTTCTGTTGTTATGTCTCCCTTTTCAGTTCTGATTTTATTAATTTGGATACTGTCTCTGTGCCCTCTTGGTAGTCTGGCTAAGGGTTTATCTATCTTGTTGATTTTCTCAAAGAGCCTTCTCCTTCCTGGTTTTGTTGATGTTTTGTAAATTTTTTTTGTTTCTACTTAGTTGATTTCAGCCCTGAGTTTGGTTATTTCCTATCATCTACTCCTCTTGGGTGTATTTTCTTCTTTTTGTTCTAGAGCTTTCAGGTGTGCTGTCAAGTAGCTAGTTTATTCTCTCTCCAGTTTCTTTTTGTAGGCACTTAGAGCTATGAATTTTCCTCTTAGCACTGCTTTCACTGTGTTCCATAAGTTTTGGTATGACAAGCCTTCATTTTCATTAAATTCTAAAATGTCTTTAATTTATTTCTTTATTTCTTTCTTGACCAAGTTATTAACTAGAGTGTTTTTCAGTTCCCACTTGTATGTGGGCTTTCCATTGTTTTTATTATTATTGAAGACCAGTCTTAGTCTCTGGTGATCTGATAGGATGCATGGGCTTATTTCAGTCTTTTTGTATCTGTTGAATCCTGTTTTGTGACCAGTTATATAGTCTACTTTGGAGAAGGTACCATGAAGTGCTGAGAAAAATGTATATTCTTTTGTTTTAGGATGAAATGTTCTATAGATATTGGTTAAATACATTGGATTCATAACGTCGGTTTTTTCACTGTATCTCTGTTTAGTTTCTGTTTCCATGATCTGTCCATTCCTGACAGTGGGGTGCTGAAGTCCCCCACTATTACTGTGTGAGGTGCAATGTGTGCTTTGAGCTTTAGAAAAGTTTCTTTTATGAATGTGGGTGCCCTTACATTTGGAGCATAGATGTTCAGAATTGAGAGTTTATCTTGGTAGATTTTTCCTTTGATGAGTATGAAGTGTCTTTCCTTTTCTTTTTTGATTACTTTTGGTTGAAAGTCAGATTTATTCAATATTAGAATGGCTACTCCAGCTTGTTTCTTGGGACTGTTTGCTTGGAAAATTGTTTTCTATCCTTTTACTCTGAGGTAGTGTCTGTCTTTGTCACTGAAATGTGTTTCTTGTATGCAGCAAAATTTTGGGTCCTGTTTATGTATCCAGTCCGTTAGTCAACGTCCTTTTATTGGGAATTGAATCCATTGAGTTAAGAGATTTTAAGGAAAAATGATTGTTCCTTCCTGTTACTTTTGTTACTAGAGGTAGAATTATGTTTGTGTAGCTATTTTCTTTTTGGTTTGATTACTTTCTTGCTTTTTCTAGGTTGCAGTTTTCCTCGTTGTGTTGGAGTTTTCCTTCTATTATCCTTTTTAGGGCTGGATTTGTGGAAAGATATTGTGTAAACTTGGTTTTATCATGGAATATCTCGGTTTTTCCATCTATAGTGATTGAGAGTTTTGCTTGGTATAGTAGTCTGGGCTGGCATCTGTGTTCTCTTAGGATCTGTATGATATCAGTCTAGGATCATCTTGCTTTTATAATCTCTGGTGAGAAGTCTGGTGTAATTCTTATAGGTCTGCCTTTATATGTTACTTGACCTTTTCCCTTTATTTTTTTTAACATTTTTCTTTGTTTTGTGCATTTGATGTTTTGACTATTATGTGATATGAGGAATTTCTTTTCTGGTCTGGTCTATTTGGAGTTCTGTAGGTTTCTTGTATGTTAATGGGCATCTTTTTCTTTAGGTCAGGGAAATTTTCTTCAGTAATTTTGTTGAAGATATTTACTGGCCCTTTAATTTGGGAATCTTCACTCTCATTTATACCTATTATCCTTAGGTTTGATCTTCTCATTGTGTCCTGGATTTCCTGGATGGTTTGGGTTATGAGATTTTTGAATTTTGCATTTTCTTTGACAGTTGTGTCAGTTTCCCATGGTATCTTCTGCACATGAGATTCTTTCTTCTATCTCTTGTATTCTGTTGGTGATGCTTGAATCTGTGACTCCTGGTCACTTTCCAAGGTTTTCTATCTCCACGGTAGTCTCCCTTTTGGGATTTCTTTATTGTTTCTACTTCCATTTTTAGATCCTGGATGGTTTTGTTTAATTTATTCATCTTTTTGGCTGTGTTTTTCTCACATTTTTAAGGGATTTTTGTTTCATCTTTAAGGGTTTCTACCTGTTTACCTATATTCTCCTGTATTTCTTTAAGGGAGTTATTTATGTCCTTGTTAAAGTACTCTATCTTCATCATGAGAAATGATTTTAAATCTGAATCCTGCTTTTCTGGTGTGATAGGGTGTCCAGGACTTGCTATGGTGGGAGAACTGGGTTCTGATGATGCCAGGTAACCTTGGTTTCTGTTGCTTATGTTCTTGGGTTTGCCTTTTTGCCATCTGGTTATCTCTAGCACTACCTGCACTCACTGTCTCTGACTGGAGCCTGTCTTTCGAGTTATCTTGCTTATGTCAGAACTCCTCAGAGTCTAATTGTCTCTGTTATCCTGTGATCCTGAGCTCCTGGATGGAAGAGCTCCTGGGACTCAGGCTGCCTCTGGGATCCTGAAATTCTATAATCCTGGGCATATTAGAGCTCCTGAGAATCTATCTTACTCAACTGCTCTGAGTGCAGCAGATTCTTCACTTCTCTGAGTGCAGTGTTTCTTCTTCTGCTCTAGTGTTGTGGTTCCTCTGCTGCTCTGAGTGCAGTCATTCTTCTGATGCTCTGAGTGCAATGGGTCTTGATATGGTATCTTCATGGGAGCGGATAAGCTAGGAGTCTGCCCCAAGAGAAAGGCAACATATAGTTTCAGAGGTTTAGTACATTATCATCATGGCAGGGAGCATAGCAGCATGCAGGCAGGTGCTGGAACAGTATCTAAGAGCTATGTCCTTACCAGTACTCAGAGACTAAACATTTTCTATGTGTATGCTTTTTTATTCTAGCCCACATTCATACTTGCCTTCCTTTGCTTTTTTCATGTGCACATTTGAAAATAGCAGGGTGTAATTCAATGTGAATACTTGATTTATTTATTTATTTATTTACTTTTGTTGGTTGTTTATTTTTGCCCTCTTAACTAATAGACTTGACTCTGAAGGAGACAAATAGAGTCTATTTATTTTATGAGAAAACTGATTAGTGAAAGTATTCATTTGAAAATACTTGACATGTTTTCATCAAGTAATCAGAACCTGTCCTAATTTCACCCAGACCTGTGGCTTTATAACACAGTATATTTAAGTAAAATCATGAATCAACCTTATTCAAGGCTTAAAAATATCTCCCAAGGTAAAGCCAACTTTCTGTTTTTTAGCTTTGAAATTTTTATTGATATAAAAGAAGAAGACAAAGGGAAGGAGGAGGAAAGAAGGAAGGAAAGAAAGAAAGATAGAAAGGGGGGAGAGAGAGAACTGTTTCTACAGAAATATATGTTTTTACCATCTTGGAAGAACTAAAATTTTCAGATTTTGTGACTCTCCTCCAAGTGGCATTGTTATGGAAACTATCTTATCAGTTTGTTTAAGATGTTATGTCAACTTTTAGGAACACAGCATCAATTCTCTTTGAGGACTTTGATGATATGCACGGTTCACATGGAGAAAACAGCCAATCGGGATGGGCTGTTTCTCATGAAGAATCAAAGATATGAAATGTTCTGAGCGTGAAGAGAAATTGACTTTATCACAGCAACTGCAATTTCACAAGCACAGGTGAAACCTATTTTGTCTGGAGGAACCAAAGAACTATGATGATATTCGAGGTGCAATCTTGCTCGCTGTAAAAATAGCCCCAGGTTTTGGTTTCTTAATAGTACTATTAATACCTTGATCTGGAGAGATCTTCATTGGGGGAGGCTGTCCTGTGACTCTTAGAACATTTAATAGCATCCCCAACTTCTAACCAATAGCTATTAGATTTAGGTAAAATGCTGTCTTTATGTTCACAGGGAGAGGCAATTTCTGGGTGAGACATAGCATTTGCTAAAACAGGGTTTTCTAATCTGTGAGTTGCAACCTCTTTGGGGGTCACATATCAGATATATTGTATATCAGATATTTACATTATAATTCATAACAGTAGCAAAACTCAGGGAGAAGCAATGGAATGATTTTATGCTTGGGGTCACCACAACATGAGAAACTGTATTAAAGGGTCACAGCATTAGGAAGGATGAGAACCACTCTGCTAAAGGAATGAAAAAAATGGCTAGAGAAAAAAGACTTTTTTATGAGGTTACCTACACAGATCCACCTTTAAGACATTGTTTCTCAGGTCTTGAACATCTCATAAGTTTCATGGTGTCTTTCTTCATGGATATCTTCAGAAGTGATGGGATCTGAACTTGTGTGGCATCAGAATCATTCAGATGGCTCATGAAGCCACAGAGTAGACTAGTACTCAGCTTATGGTCCCATAAGCTAGATGTGTGTAGTCTAAGAAAGATAACACATCTCTACCTAGCTGCTATGTGAAGATAAAGCTTGTCCAAGAGACCATACCTTGAAAAATCATTGTTCTAGAACCATCTCATCTTGGCACTATCTGACATTGAGATTTATTTTTTCTTTTTATTGGATATTTTCTTTATTTACATTTCAAATGTTATCCCCTTTTCATGTCTCCCCTCTGGAAACCCCTTATCCCATCTGCCCTCCCCCTGCCTCTATGAGGGTGCTTCCCCACCTACCTACTCACTCCCACCTTCCTGCCCTGTGGGATTTCTTCATTACTTTTATGTTTCTTTATGCTCTGCCTTGCTTTCTCTATATAATCTTAGTAATTCTCTTTTATGTAAGGTTTATATGCCTCCTCCCTTTTCATTACACACTGGGGATATTTTTTCTTTATTTCAGCATCTATGAAACCCGCTTCCCCACATACTGAGACAGGTACCATCTTTTACAGCTGTCTGTTTTTTTTAAGGAAACTGATTTTCTAAGGGTGGGCTATCTCCAGAAATAATCATCAATCATTTGGGGTTAACATTTTACTAATTGGAAAATAGTAACACATTTTAAGAATATATGACATGTAGGCCTTCCTATGAGCAGTAAGTAATTTCTTAGAACTTATTTTTCTAAAGGGGACATTTGAATTATTTTACATAAATGTATATTTTTACACTTACCCACATCAAAGTTATCTGTGAATTTCATGCCCACTCACACATTTCTATGTGACATCCTTATCAAACTGCATTTTATTGTTGGGGAAAGAAAATTCAGGGCAGCATGTATTCTTAGAGATGGTATTGTAGCTTGTCTTTTCATTAATTTTTAAAACAGCTGTAGATTGGCTCTTGGAAAGCTATCATTGTTTTATCCGTTCGTGTGTGTGTGTGTGTGTGTGTGTGTGTGTGTGTGTGTGTTGGGGAGCTGAGTGTGTCATAGGTCAGAGGACAGCTTTGTTGACTCTGTTTTCTCCTAAATCTTTCATTGAATTCCAGAGATTGAATTGAGGTCACCATTGCACAGAAAGCACCTTAATGTTGGGCCATCTTGCTGGTATGTTTTATCACGAAATCAGTTCCGTTGGACTGCTTGATTAATGGTTCCCTTGTATCCTTCTACTTCTGTCTTCCTACCTCTGAGATTACAGGCAACTGCTGTGGCCACTGGCTTTTGAAAAAAAAATGGGTGCTGAGGATGGAGTGGATGTGCTTATGCTTACACGCAGCTCTTTGCACAGTGAGCACCTTCCCAGACTAGAATTGCTTTTGTGTTCATTTTCTTGGTTTAATGTTTCTGTATAACTCCAAGACCATGACAAATCAGATTCACTTTCCAATTTTGCTTCAGTAGTAGACTACTTGCTCTCTTTTGCCACTTGGGTTTCCTAGGCCTGGTTTTTCTTATGGAGCTGAACCTGGTGTCTTACTCCAAAGCTCCCTGTAGTACTATCACTCTGGACCTTGCAGTCCACGTATGTGGATTGTGTTTCATGGTCAGGCCCTATTGGGTTGCAATCAAATGCTGGGGCAATTTCTCTTTATGCAATGTTACATGTGAAGTCATTGGTTTCTGTAGTGGTTCTAGCTCCTTCCGATCTACTTGTTCTCTAATATCTTCTGACTGAAAGCTTAGCACATGTCTACTTTGCCAGAAAAGATTCTACTCCACCTCACCTCAGTGGTCTTCCGTGATACCCATGCAATGGTTATGTGCCTGATCTCCTTTAAGATGCTTATTATAATATAATTAATCATTTTTAATAGCTTGGTGACTCATTTGCCTCTGAGTTCTCTGAAGACTGTGATGACTTCTCAGGTCCTTGTAAATCCATGGTGCCTGGATGGATCTCAATAGTTAATTCAGTTTGATGTCTTGAGTAACAAAAGCAAAAGCAAACAGCAGCAGCAGCAGCAGCAACAACAACAACAACAACAGAACAAACAAAAATCAAAGCAATCACCACCACTACCACCACCAACAAAAACAAAAGAAACTGCTAGTTTTCAATCATTACTGGCCTTCAGCAGTTCTCCTTTTCACTTTCTTCCATTGTTTATATTTTCTGAAAACAACTCCATTCCTCTGGTCATCTTCTTAGGGCACAGTCTCCAACCCTTTGATTACCCCGGCTCTCAAAACACTGTTCTGAGCATTAGAACAACCTGTGACACTCTTCTTCTGTTATCATAATTTCTCTTCAGAATACCTCAGGACTACTCTAATGACTGTATTAGTTAGGGTTTCTATTGCTACAATGAAGCACCATGACCAAAAAGCAAGTTGAAGAGTAAAGAGTTTATTCAACTTACACTTTTTTAAAAAAGTTATTTTTCTTTGTATGTGAATTTTTCATTAATTTAATTATTTATTCACTTTGGATCCCAATCATTGCCCCCTCTTCTCTTCTTCTCCACATCACACAATCTCTCCTCCCAATCTCCCTACCTTTCTCTTCCATGGGTATCCATCCACCCTGGCATATTAAGTCTCTGCAGGGCTGGGCACATCCTTTCCCACTGAGGCCAGATAAGGCACCCTAGCTAGTAGAACATATCCCAGATACAGGCAACAGCTTTTGGAACAGGCCCTGCTCCAGTTGTTGGGGGCCTCACATGAAGAATAAGCTGCATATCAGCTACATATGTACAGGGGCATAGGTCCAGCCCATGCATGCTCTTTGGTTGGTGGCTCTGTCTCTGAGAGCCCCCAAGGGTCCAGGTTAGTTGACTCTGTTAGTCTTCCTGTGGAGTTCTTATCCCCTTCCATGACCCTCCTCAATCCTTCCCCCAACTCCTTCATAAGACTCTCAGAGCTCCCTCTGATATTTAGCCGTGGGCCTTTGCATCTGTTTCCATTGGCTGTTTGGTGGAGCTCTCAGAAGACAGTCATTCTAGACTCCTGAGCATAACAGAGTATCATTAATAGTGTTAGCGATTGGTGCTCACACATGTGCTGGATCTCAAATTGGGCCAGTTATTGGTTGGTCATCCCCTCAATCTTCATTCCTTCTTTTTTTCTTGCATTTCTTGTAGATGGGACAAATTTTAGGTTAAAAGTTTTGTGAGTGGGTTGGTGTCCTTATCCCTCCACTGAGGGTCCTGCCTGGCTACAGGGTAAATGGGACCTCACAAAACTGAAAAGATTCTGTAAGCCAAAGGACACTGTCAATAGCACAAAATGACAACTTACAGACTGGGATAAGATCTGCACCAACTCTACATCTGACAGAGGACTAAATCCAAAATGTATAAAGAACTCAAGAAGTTAGACAACAAAACAACCAAATAACCCAATTAAAAATAGAGTACAGAACTAAAAAGAGAATTCTCAACAGAGGATTCTCGAGAAGCACATAAAGAAATATTTAGTGTCCTTAATCATCAGGGTAATATAAATCAAAAGGACCAAGCTTACACTCATCAGAATGGTTAAAATAAAAAACTCAAGTGATAGCACATGCTGGCAAGGATATAGAGCAAGGTGAGCACTCTCCCATTGCTGGTTGGAGTGCAAAATTGTACAACCACTCTGGAAATTTGGCAGTTTCTCAGAAAATTGGAAATAGTTCTACCTGAACACCCAGCTATACTACTCCTGGATTTATACCCAAATGATGCTCCACCATACTACAAGGACATGTGCTCCTCTATGTTCATAGCAGCTTTATTTGTAATAATGAGAAATTGGAAACAACCCATATGCCCCTCAATTGAAGAATGAATAAAAAATGTGGTTTGTTTATACAATGGAATACTATTCAGCTATTAAAAACAAAGATCATAAATTTTGTAGATAAGTGGATGGAACTAGAAAATATTCTGAGTGAGTAACCCCAAAACCAAAAAGGACATAGATGGTATATACTCACTTAAAGTGGATATTAGAAATAAAGTCTGATTCCTGCTAAACGACAAAGACTACAAGGTTCCAATTTTACATTTTTTTTCAGTAATACATGGCCATTATAAAGTACTCAAAAATTCAGATGAAAAATTATTTTTATGTGTGTAGTATATATTTCTGTGTATGAGTACTATAGTGTCCAACTGTGTGTTTGTGTGTCTGTGTGTTCTTGTGCATACGTATGTAGAGCAGAGGTTGATATAGGTGTCATCCTCTGTGTCTTTCTACCATATATTTTGAGACAGGATTTTTCACTCAATCTGAAATTCACTGATGTAGTTATGCTTCTGACCACTGAGCTTCTAGGATCCTCCTATCTTTGCCTTCCAGGGCTGGAATTTTAGATATGAAGCATCATGTCTGATAGGGATAGAAACTTAGGGCGTCTTGTTTGTGAAACAATTGCTTTACCCAGCAAATCTTTTTCATACCCTCCCAAATAGACTTTTAAAAATCTCTAAATAGTACATTGTCATCTACAAATGCCCACTGTTAATTTATGTATGAAAAGACCTTAACTATGAGCCGTGTATTCATATGTGTGCATGTGTATGCATGTACAAACATTTGCATATCCTGAGTTGATGATCTCTTTTTATTTGTGGCTCTGTACACTGTCTTTTGATGTCATATTATGTCAAAAAATATAGCTCTAGTCATCTTTGGGAATTAATGAAATACTGATTAGAATTTTAGTGCTTGAGTTCAGATTAACCTTTCCTCCACACCCCAATGCTTAGTAGTTGTTTTGCCTGGGGATATATGGCTTATCAACTAAAACTATAATTATACAGTTATTTATAGTTAAATAATTACTTCGTGCATAGTTTTACAACATTTAAATAGCTGTATAACATTCCATTTCATGGGTAAATCTACTTAGAAGATCTTTAAATTAGTTTTTCCCCATCCTATAATTAAACTTTTTAGTTTTAAAAGCTGAATTTGATATTTTTATGACTGTTAAAATTTCTTTCCAATTTCAATCCAATTATTTCAGGTTTTGAATAATTTCGAACCATGTTTGAATTTCTGTCTCTTGTATCTGTGTGATATACAGACCTGATAAGCAGAATTTTATCTTGTACGAGAGATCAAGGATTAGTGTTTTCGATACCGCTATAACCTGTCACGGTAACCACTAGAGTACATATCCCTTTCTCACTGTTCATTCATTATGCTATGCTACCAACTAACATGTTAGTTAAGTTATTAATTATATAATTAATTGCTGCATTCCTGATAAGGTACTTCATTGATTCTAAGGAAGAAAAAAAATCACACAAGAAGCCTGATGAAATGAGAGTAACTTTGTCGTGTTTTCACCATCTTTATCTCCAGTAAGTTTTGTAAAGGTAACTAAGCTTGGGCCAGCAAAATGTCTCAGTGGGAGAAGTACTTGCAAACCTCATGGCATTATTTTATTTCCTGGTACCCACATAGCAGAAGGCTAGAACTAATTCTGGAATGAAGTCATCTGACCTCTACATGTTCACTGTTGTACATTCATCCTGCATGCCCATGAACACACACAATAAAAAACTAACTATAATACTGAGAAATAAACTAATTTTGAGTTAGTATGGTGAGTTTTTGGTGAACTCACACTGGCTCCTTAAGGTTCTCATGAATCAGGCTCTTACCTTTTCTTCCAGCAAATATCCTTTGATCTTAATAAGTAGGCTGCTCTGCACTTAACCTTGAAAAGCAGTTAACGCTGTACTTGATATGGCAATGCCTTCTTTACATGTGTCTTTACTACTTTACTCTTAGTTCTTTGAACATCCAGATACCTATATGTAGTAAGTGCTCTAATATGAAAGTGGGTTAAAATGACAAGTTGTGTCAATCAGAATTTGTGAGAAAACACAAATCAAAGACCAGATTTAAAAACTCTTGGGCAGAATCCCATTGAAGAGAAAACTGTGTTTCAATGTAACTTTTTTTTTAATTTTTAAATTTTCTATTTTTGAGACAGATTCATCTTATGTTGTCCTGGCTTTACTAGAACTCTCTATGTAGACCAAGCCTACTCTGCACTCATATAGATCCATCTGCCTCTGCCTCCCCAGCACTGAGATTAAGAATGTGCCCAAATTACAGGTTGATTTTAAATGAATGAGGTGTATTACATTTTTAATGACTATTGGGGTTGGTAAGGTTTTGTAAGTAGTGATTCCACTTAAACTCAAATTCCCTAGGTACTAAATATATAGCTTACTTGGTAGAGTACTTGCCCAGCATATATTAAGCACTGGGTTTGAACTCCAGCACTGCATAAACAAGGCATGATGCTGTTTGCCTATAATCCCAACACTCAGAAAGCAAAACAGAGGGAGCAGAAGTTCAAGGTCACTCATAGCTATATAGTGGGCTTGAGACTAGCCTGGGCTACACGATTCCTTCAGAGATTGGAGAACTCTTTAGTACTAATTGTAGCATTTTGACAATCAACTTTTTCCCTCTTTCTACCCTAACTTACTTGACTGATTTAGTTTTTAATAGGCATGAAGGAATTTATAAAATTTTACCCACAGGTTAATTTAACTGTGGAGGTTCATTTAATAAGTGATGGATTTTATTCTTTTCTGTCTTAGTACACACAGCAAAAGGTATGTGGATTACTTTTATTAACTTAATAATTTTATTGATAGGTAAGATCTTGTCATGAGTTATATAACTAATTTAAAAATCATTTTATATCCTTTCTGTGACAGGTTATGGAAAACACAAGGTAGAGAATGTGGTTATTATATAATTTTTCCTTACAAAAGGTTTAATGACATTGTATTTCACAGTATAGTTAGAAAAACATTGTGTTAGAATGATCAAAATAGCCACTCAAGAAATATAACTACTCACAACAATCATGAGTAGCTTTTCTTTCTCCTGCTAAGAAAATCTAACAGAATAATTTAAAAAGTTAACCTTCAAAATATGTTCGAATTCTGTTCTGCTTCTAGAGAAGCACTATGACCATGAAAGCTATGTTAAGCAGAAAGTTTGACCCATAGTGTTTGCAGAGAGAGGTCACTTAAATTTAGTTTGAAAGGCAACGCTCACATACGACAGTCTTGAATATCACATCCCTCAATCCATTCTCCACACAGCTGGTGCACTTATCATTCTAAAAGCAAACCTAATTATGTGACTGATCTGTTAAAAGCACTGTAGTGGTGGAATGTAAGTGTCTTACTTTTGTGGACAGATCATCCCTCAGCAGGGTCTGTACCATGTGCCATAGAAATCCATGTTAGAACTCTGACCCATCTCAGCTATTTGCTACTTACTATTATTTTCCAACCAGCTGTCTGCTTGTAATTCATGGTCTCTTCTGCCACTGAGTAACTAAGGTCTCTTTTCAATGTATTTACAATCTATGTCAACATTACTGGCATGTCAAGCCACTTCCAGATGTTTCTATATTCAATTAGTCTTCCAAGCTTTTATTATCACTGCATGGTTCTTTCTCAAGGAGGTATTCTGAGAGGCCCTTAGTTAAGTCTATTCATAAGTAGACCTAGTGATATATGAAAGACTGTCAAAAGTTTCTATTTGTAAAAACAACACTATCCTCCATGAGGACTTTGTTAAGTAGAAAGTTTGACCCATCGAATTTGCAGAAAGAGGTCACTTAAATTTAGTTTGAAAGGCAATATGTGAGAGACTATTGAATGTTTCTATTCTCGAACACAGTATCCTCTATCAATGTTTTGCCAGGACTTTAAAAATAAATTGTCTTCATTTTGAATATTCTTGAGCTTCTTTTGCTGTTTTTTTTTAACTGATTTTATATAAATGGCATCATTGAAAGCATTGAACATAAGTAGATATGGTTTATAACTTTTTACTTTTACTAAAACGCATTCAGAAAATCAGGATAGTGAATAAAAGTGTCAATTTCAATCTTAATATTTTAATCTATGAAAATGTGTTTTCCAGAACATGCCTTTTGGCCCACTGATATTGTTAGAGGGAGTTGTGATTTTATGGAGAGGAAAGGCACCAGAATTTTTAGTAGTATTATTAATAGCTAGGGTTTAATTTCTAGCTATACACATTGTGTACAGGATTAAGAGCAATCATTGAATTAGATGCTGTCCTTGGGATGTACACAGTATTGGAAAGTTAGTTTTGTACATCTTTCTCTTTTATTTTTGTTTTACAATAAAGAAAACTGAAGTTCACAAACTTAAGTAGCATATAGAATTTCATATAATTTTAAAAGAAAAGTTATAAGCACCATGCAAAGACCATTTTTAAAACATTTCCCTTGAGCTGTGTACTTGGGTTTATTCTGGTGTATTTTAATATAGGACCTCTTCAGGGTGCATCAGCCTTGTAGCTGTGAATTATACCACAGCTTACTTTCCACCATGTTTTATAATTGCCTTCAAGAATGCCTCATAAACAGTTAGCCTTCAGGGGCCAAAACACTGAGATGCACAAATACCTGATAAGTGTTAGGTAGCACCTTAAAATATCAGAAGCACTAGCTTTCTACTTGAAATAACAAAGACTTTGACCACACGAAGGAAGATTCCAGTCTAATTACTTCTATTAACAAACTGGGCTGTTGGCTTTCTTCAAGTTTGTGAGTCTTCACATAGAATAGAATCAGTTAGGATGACAATATTGGACCATAGATAACGTAACATAGGAAAGGGAAAGAAAATGGCTCAAAGAAAAATGTAGATAATCTTGGGAGTCATTTCTAAATATATCCACACAATGCTGTACATGTGCTTCTCTGACAGTCTTTTTCAATAGGTTAACTATTTTTATTAGACAGTTTTACTTATTTTGCATTCAGGTAAAAAAAAGAGAAAGAAAATGCTAATAATCTTGTATTAATTGCTTTTCTGTCACTATGATAACAGAACTGATTAAATAAAAACTTGAAGAAGCAAAATTTTTCTAGCTTATGATTTCAGAGAGTTTTATTCTACTACATCAGAGAAAACATGGCTGGTTCCATTCATGAATTTTTTTAAAGTTTCAGAGATATCATTGCCTTCAGGCTTTTGATATTGGCAATGAGAATAACGTGTATCTTTGTTCAGGTTCTTTCTGGGACATCTTCTCCTGCCATCTGCACCTTGGGATTTTTAAAAAGTCTATGATATAGATTGTTATTTACTTGACAAACATTTTAGCCAACTTTTCATTTTAATTTTATTTTTAATGTAGGGAATACATCACAGTGGGCCAAAAATTAAAAATTCTTCAGAGACTGAGAATAAAATTTACAGGCCTGTCTTCTATAGATAGATCCACCTCTTAAAGTGTCCACAGCCCTATGAAACCTGAGCCTTTGGAGGATATTTCAGATCCAAACCATAGCAACAACATTGTTGTGTCAGTTCTGTCTTTTATTTAATAGTAAGAAGGACATGGACAAGGCTTGATGAGCGCTATGTTAGAAACCTTTTGGAACTGTAACCATCACTATTATGAAACTATTTCCAACAGCAATTTAGTCACTTTTTTGCTTAAAGCTCATCATGTGGAGAGTGGGAGGGTGGGGAAAGGGAAAGAACAGCCTTAAATTACACACCAGCAGCACTTTCAGGGAGAAACTGCATGTACTTGTGTCCTTCAAAGTCTGATATCTTCTTAAACATACCATCTACACATAAAGTGCTCGCTGAATGGGTAGATGATGGGATAACATTTCATATTACTTCTTTGGGACCTATATTCACTTTTCTTGCTTCCATTATTATGCCTCCCTCACCCCATGGAGTCTCTTACTCTGCCATGCTTTTTTTTTCCTTTGATGCTCTGCTCCTTCAAGTATGAGAAATGCCTTGTGCTTTATTTTTCCTCTTCCTCTCCTCTTTTTTTTTTTAAATCAGGTAACCATTCTTCATTTATTCAATGTATTTTCTTTTCTTCATTAAGTTATTTATTTACTTTATATTCTAATAACAGCCTCCCCCTGCTCCTGGTTCCCCTTCATATAGCTCCCTATCCCCTTTCCCCTTCTCCTCTGAGAAGGGAGGTCTCCCCTAGGTATCATCCACCCTGGCACATCAAGTCACTTTAGGACTAGGCACATCCTCTCCCACTTAGGCCAGATAGAGCAGTTCAGTTAGGGGAATGAGATCCACAGACAGGCAACAGATTCAGGGACAGCCCTTGTTCCAGTTATTGGGGAATCTACATGAAGACCAAGCTGCACACCTGTTCCATATGTTCTGGGGGTCTAGGTCTAGCCCATGCTTGCTCTTAGGTTGGTGGGTCAGTCTCTGGGATCCCCCACAGCTCCAGATTAGTTGACTTTTGTGGAGTCTCTATCCCTTTTGGGTCCCTCGATCCTTCCCCATGACTTCCACAAGCTTTCCACAACCCTTCCACATGACTTCCCAAGCTTTGTCTAATGTTTGGCTGTGGGTCTCTATATCTATTTCCATTGGCTGCTGTGTGGAGATCTCAGGACAGTTATGCTAGGCTCCTTTCTGCAAGTATCAAAGAATAGCATTAGTAATGTCAGAGATTGATTCTAGACCATGTGATGGGTTTCAATTGGGCCAGTCATTGGTTGGCCATCCCCTCCATCTCTGCTCCATCTTTGTTCCTGCACATCTTGTAGATAGGGCACATTTTGGGTGGAAAGTTTTGTGGGTGAATTGGTGTCATTAGCCTAGCTACTGGAAGTGGCTACTTCAGGGTCCATATCCCCCCTGTTAGAATTCTCAGCTAGAACACCACCATAGACTCCCTGGGACTTCCCTCTCTGTCTCAGGTCTCTGGCATGGCCTAGAGATGCCCTCACTCCCAGACTCTACTTCACTTCTTATCTCTTTATAGCTTAGCTTAAATCCTTCAAATACGACCATGTCTTATATAGAGTGAAAATAATATTCCACACCAAAATATTTTTGAGTAGTCTCTTGCGAGCTGATATAGTAAATTGAATACTTTCTTCAAATATGATGATTTTTCAGATAATTATCAGAAACAAAAGTTTATTCCTCTTAAGATGTAAGGAATCTTTCTTTACCATTTTTGCTTTGTAAAAATTTGTCTCAAAGGCACAAGAAAAAGACAATTCCCATTGGTCATCTACCTTATGTGTTTCTAGTTGTGCAAACTAATTTTTTACTGTATTTATAGAAAAAATGTAACAGCACACAACTGAGTAGAGATTAGCTCATTAATTACTAATAATCAGTGGCTAGTTAACTAGTACATGATTTTTGATGGACCTAATCATTATATGCGTATGAAGTATACATATTTTTTTGAGTCTGCCTGATTGTCATTGCCATTTCATTTCAGACTCCAAATGCCCATAGATGTACACTCATCACAGTAATTTAATAGATTATCTTGTCTTCTCAAAGGAACATCAGCTATAATAATATGAAAGCTTCTGCATCTTTACTATTGCTTTTTTTGACCTGTGTATTGATTTTAATGCTTATTTGTTGAGAATCATAATTAATTCCTTTTCACAGACAAAGGGTAGTGCAAGATTCAAGTTACTATTTCACAACTGGTACCATCATTTTTCATATAGATCAACATTATGATGCTGCATTAATGGTTTTAAATTCCAAAGTATTTTGGTATAAATTGTTGCAAGGTTCTAGTATAAAGAACTTGCATATTTTGTAAAGCATCTATGATGAAATTCTGAACATCTTGTGTGTGTGTGTGTGTGTGTGTGTGTGAGAGAGAGAGAGAGAGAGAGAGAGAGAGAGAGAGAGAGAATATTTATTTTGTGAGGGCAAAGGTTAGATGACAATCCTAGCTATAGCCCAAATGTAAAAGCAAGGGAATAAATATTAATATTTGTACTATGTTTTTCCTTTTTGATTCTCTCAAAGAAAAATTTTTATATGGATCAAAATTTCATCTAACCCCAAATCTCATGTTTCTTATCTAATGGATTTGTCAAAATTGCAGAAGTGGGTCTGCATGATAGGAATTTGAAGACAGTATTGATTTAAATTTTCTCCATTTTAAGTGAATTAAACAGATCATTAACCTTTATTTCACCTCCATACCATCCCACCCAGGCAAAAAAATGGAAAAGAACTTGAGATAGATATTCAATCTACCTTGTAGGAAGTGTTATGAATCATGTAGCCTCTACTGAAAATTTCTTTCATGTTTTAAAACATGGGGCCATTTGGCTCTAGGGCCTAATGTTACCTTTTACTATAATGATTTCGGGAGAAACTGAGTGACAACTGAAACAACATGTGTTACTTAGGGTTTTATTGCTATGAAGAGACACCATGACCACAACAACTCTTATAAAGAAAAACATTTCACTGGGGCTGACCTACAGTTCAGAGGTTTAGTCCATTATCATCATAGCTGGAAGTATGGCAGCATGAAGGCAGAGATGGTTCTGAAAAAGGAACTGAGAGTTCTACATCTTTATTGTCAGGCAGCAGGAAGAGACTGCCACACTAGGCATGAATTCAGCATCTGAGACCTTGAAGCCCACCCAGGTCCTGGACAGATGTCTTGCAGACTCTAAGAGACCACAGTACTTTCAATCACCACAGATGAAGAAACCAAGATATTCCATGACAAAGCCAAATTTAAACACTATATTTCTACTAATCCAGCCCTACAGAGGATACTGGAAGAAAAACTACAACACAAAGAGAGTAACTATACCCAAGAAAACACAAGAAATTAAGCATTCCATAACAAACCTAAAAGAAGAGAATCACACACATATAATACCACCTCCAATAAATAAATAAAATAATTTAATAAAAAAGAAAACTATTAACAAGTCATAAATAAGCTTACATATTCAGAGGTTTGGAAAGGGCCTTGAAGAAATAGACATGGGCACACAAGTATGGGAATGTAGATTTACACTATAAAGGCCATAGGAAGAGAAGAGCACAGGCACGATAATGGGTCTGAAACTGGCTTCTAATTAGAGAGGGCACTACCTAGTCCCTTTTAGGTTTTAGTGAAGGTTGAAAGCTGGATATCATTGGGAATGGGTGGATGTATCAAAAACACAGCTACTCAAGTGGCCCTATTTCTTGATGTTCTTTTATTAACATATGTGTTACTGTGAAAGACTCCAAGCTATTGTTGACATGATCACCTCAAAGGTAACCATGAAAAGAAGACACATTTTAGATACCATAAAACAAACTTTGGAATATCTTCTAAAGCTAAGTCACCTGCATAGAGTTTATAAATAAATAAATGCTGTAATATGAAGTTAGAATTCTGTTCAAAGAAGACTGATAGGAATGTGTGTTGTAATTCCAAACTTCTATGTCGTGACTGGAAGTTCTCTGCAACAGATCTTGAATCTTTGCACAACAGGGTGATGTTGAGGTGAAACAGAACATATCATTTGGCTTTATTTCACTGAGCAAAGATACATGACTCTGCTATTTTTGGAGGGTATATTCACTGGCATGCATTGTTACAGATAGTTGATTTTGAAGGGACACTAACATTCCACTAGGGAGGCACTGAGCACAATGGTGAGGCAGGTTTCACTTGGCAGGATTGCTTTGCAATGCATATTTGCATTGACTCACTGGCACTGTCTACCTGGGTGACTATCAGAACAAAACCGACAGGTTCAAATCAACTTAAACTTTATCCAGGAAAATCAACCTCAAAACAATTGTTCTGGCATCAATACATGACCTAATTAGTTCTGGATGTTAAAAGAGCAGCTGAGTGAATGGGTTGCTCTGCTGGGTCTTACGGTTTACCTCAGGTGGCTCTTTCCCAGAGCTGGAGCACACTCTTTTTGACATCATCTTTCTGTGTGTGTTTGGAGAGCATGGGACCTGAGCAGATGGCCTCAATATGGGCTCCCATGACTACCAGGCATGCCAAGCAGTGATCTGGCTTGTTCTTTCTATTTTGAATTGCTATTAGCCAGGGAAAGTGGTGAAAATAAATCAATGACTGCTTCCTTCTGACCCAGCACATACCTTTCAGTCATCAAAATAAGCAACATCCTGTGGCAGCTGTTGGGTGTTTTCTTTGGTAGGAGTCCTTCATACTTTGGAAAGTCATGTAACAAATGACCAAGTCATGTCTCAGAAAAGCCATTGTGTAAGTGTGTTGCTAGGGACCAAATGTTGGCACTTTTGGACAACATCAGGCTTATAGGAAGAATTATTTATTTACTCATAGATATTCTGCTTTCTCTATCACTGGATTAAGCATTTTGGTGATTGTTTACATCTCTCATCATAAAACCACAGAAAATCATAAACAGAAACGTTATTGATCACTCCTAACAATGTCTTTGCATTCCAGCTGTATGTAAATCTCAGAATCCTCTTCTTAGATGACATCCAGAACTTTGATTCTTACAAAACAAAATTGGGGCTCAGTTTAACAGAATAGAAAAAGCTTTAACACACATTTAATTTTCAGATGAAGAGTTGATATTAGGCTGAATTGCTTCATGGACTAGCTTCTTTTTGTTTGGAATAAAGATCCCCTTCCTACCTCGTTTACCAACCCATGACTCATTCTCACAGACGCAAACTAACTTTCCAGTTATAAATCAGGGACATCTGACATGTTTTCAAACAGTAAACATCCCACATATGTGACAGCCATGTCGGGTTAAGATGGAAAGAAAAAATTTACTTCACATATATGCATATATATATACACTCATATATATGTATATATGCATGTGTTCCAAAGATTCTTCAATTTTGGAAGTTTCATATGGCTTGTGGGTGGCAGTTGGAGATCCCAAGATTTACTTAGCACAGTATGGTAATCTAGTTCCCAAATTTTACATAGTTTAACACCTAGAATTTGTAATGTTTCTAGAAATATCACTGGTAGAAATATCTTCAGAAGGGTTCTATGTTTTGGTTTGCCTATAGTTGACTTTCATTAGTTAACTAGAAGGATCAAAGTATAGTTCGGTTGAGGAACTGACAGGCAAACAGCTGGTTTCATTTCTGATTTGGTCATGATTGAACCTTTTTTTTGAGAGACATCATTTATCATGGCTCTTCACTGATGACTTAAAATATGTATGTGACATCAATCTAACTTTTATGCGTTGCATGGGGTTCTTTTATAAATATTAGAAAATATACAAGTGCAACTAGTTATTAATGACTGAAACACATAGACTCATCAGGAAGGATGTCAATGTTCCAACCAGCCCTGGAGAAAACACAGGTCTGCTATGAATTAGTCATCTTTTGTAGATAATACATTTGAAGATATGATGCACTGATATCAAATACAAAGAAATTGTTGGTAAAGTTTCTTTCAGAGGAATGAATCATGGACTGAAGTTTTTATATTCTGGGAAATGCAATTTTCTCTCAGCTTTACAAACATGTCAGAAGGGAAACACAGTATTTTGTATTTTTAAATTTGCATTAATATTTTGTCTTACATACACAGATTCAGTAAGAACTATGGTAATCACAAATCCTACGTAGATTTAAGGTACATTTAAAATATCCATAGATGATGGCATCTTGGGAAGAAATGATATTTCTTCTGTTTCAAATATGTGGCTTTCTTGGGGAGATGGACAGCCAACTTCTTGTTCACACTTTACCGTTACAAAAGTATTTTTTAGCTTCTGAATAGACTAGGATCCTTAGGCTCTAGTGTCATAGGATAATTCTAGAAGCCTTAGCACAAAAACCTTAAAATTTGTTATCTTTTAATAACTTTACAAATTGGAGTATAGGGTGTCCCTGACTCTGTTGTCTGCCATTGATCCTCTTCTTCTCTCAGGGGACAGCTATATTTGGCTCCTGTCTGTAAGCACTTCTTGGCATATAGTGTCTGGGTTTGGTGTCAGCAGGTGGGATGGATCCCTAGGTGGGGCAGTCTCTGAATGACATTTCCTTCAGTTTCTGGTCTACTCTTTGTCCCTGCATTTTTTTTGACATGAGGAATTCTGGATTAATATTTTTGAGGTGGGTGGGTGGTCCCATCCCTCAACTTCGGATGTAATTCTTAAAAGTGCTCAGTATCTTTTTACCTAGAATAAAATTAAAGTGTCTACATTTGTTGGTAGTTTGCTGTGTTCTAAGGAACTTCGTAGAATTATTTTAATAATTTTACATTATGCTTATTATTCACATCAATCAGGCAAGGAAGCTGAGTTGCAGAGAGTTTTATTTGACCTACCTCAGCATGTACAGTTGATGTTCATCTCCTTTGATTCCAAAGCCTCAGTGCTCATAAATCACCATGAACCAATTTTTCCTTCTCTGTGCATGCACTCATTTTCCATGTACTTAAGGCATATTTGCATATTTACTATTTTAGATTCTAGGAAAACAACACAGAATAAAAATAGATAACCTTATATCATAGAGCTGTTGTGATTATAGGAGTGACAGGAGGTGAAGTCGTGAGGAAATTTCATGGGATACCATGGTGGCTGGAGCTTTAAAGAGCAATAAGACAGAGAAAGGAAGATAGGAGCTTTGTGTCCAATGAACAGGAATGCCTGGTCAAAAACGTCATATTGGACCAAAGGCATAGGCATAGCTGGGTTCAGTGCAATTGAAACCTTCAATTCAAAATAATTAAAATAAAAACAAAATAAAGGAGGGGATTATGTTCAGAGAGAATGCCATCTCTTAGGCACAGGTCAGAGCAGTCACAGCAAAAATGAGACTGTGACAAATTTATTGCAAGCAATCAGACTTTTTACAACCTTATCAAAACAAGAAACAATGGTGAGTATAAGGAAGAATACAGTGGTAGTTTCCAGAATATAGTGACTATACAACTATACAGGGAATACAAGATTAATGTCTAAGAATAATTGTCCTGTCAAACTTTTATATGATTCTCTAACTTCTAGGGGATGCAGAGATACAAAGGTTGTCTGAATGTTTTCACTGTCTGAGGGAGTTCCTTAGTTTGTTAGTAACTGAAAGGGACACATTGCCCTAGGAACCATGAACTCTAACCTGAAAAGCATATGATGTATGCCTCTCAAGGAAGCTTGACCAAGCCAACTCCATGATTTTTCAGAGGTAGGAATTAGAGAGTTGGATAGAAGATGTAGGATACTTTAGTTTTATCCAGTTTTAACATTTTGAGATATTACAGCATGGTCTATTGGTAAATCATCATGGTATATTAGAGAAGAAAATGATGAGAGGGAGAAGTAGAATGAGGAGGAGGAGGAAGAAGAAGAAGAGTAGAGAGGAGAAGAAAGGAAAGACAAGTAGAGGAAAGTAGAGAAGAAGAGAAGACAAGAAAAGACAAGAGATGCAACCGTATTCTTGCATAGGACAATTAGAATGTGATCAGGTACAAAGTGGAGGATGAGGACTTAAATAGGAACATAGAGAACTTTGTTATAAGTTGAGGGAATCCCAAGTTGGGGGAGTCTCTTAATGGCCTTTCCTTCAGTCTTTTCTCCATTTTTTGTCCCTGCATTTTCTTTAGACAGGAACAATTCTGGCTCAAAATTTTTGAGATGGATGAGTGGCCCCATCCCCCAATTGGGGGCAATGTCTATCTACTGGAGGTGGTCCCTTCAGGTTCCATCTTCCCACTGTTGGGTATTTTGGCTAATGTCATCCCCATTGGGTCCTGGGAACCTCTCAGATCCCTGTTGTTTGGGACTTTCTAGTGATTCCCCATGACCCCCACCCAACACTGCTGCATATTTCTATTTATTCTCCTGACCCTCTGGGTCTCTCTTTTCTCCCCCCATACCTGAGCCTGCCCCTTTTTTCCCTCTTCCTTTCCTCTCCTACCCAAATGCCTTCTATGATTATTTTCTTTTCCCTTCTAAGTGGGAACATCCACTTGAAACATCTACTCTTGGTCTTCTTTCTTGTTAAGCTTCATATGGTCTGTGAGTTGCATTATGGGTATTCTGAACATTTTGGCTAATATCCACTTATCAGTGAGTACATATCATATATGTTTCTCTGGGTCTGGGTTACCTCACTCAGGATGATATTTTCTAGTTACATCTGCTCCAACTTGGGATCCATCCCATGCTTAGGCATCAAACTCTGACATTCTTGCTGATGCCCTGTTGTGCTTGTAGACAGAAGCCTTGCATGGCTGTTCTCTGAGAGGCTCTACTAGCACCTGACTGAGACAGATGTTTATATTTAGAGCCAATCACTGGATTGAGCCAGGGGACCTCTATGGAAAAGTTAGAGAAAGAAAGGACTTAAGGAGATGAAGAAGATTGCAACCCCACAAGAAAAGAATAATAGTATCAACTAACCAGAACTTCCAGAGCTCCCAGGGATGGAGTTACCAACCAAGAAGCATACATGAACTGTTCCATGGCCCCTGCTACATATGTAGCAGAGGACTGCCCTGTCTGGCCTCTGTGGGAGGGAATGCTCTTGGTTTAGTGGAGGACTGATGCCCCATCAAAGGGGAATGCTAGAAGGGTGAGATGGGAGTGTGAACAATCATGCACAGATGAAGGTGGGGCTAGGGAGTCTTATTCCTCACTGTTAAACTATTTGCTATTAGTAGGCTTAGGGAATGGGGAAACCTTTGTCTTAAGTTATGTACTCACTGATGACTTCACCAAGTTCCAATGGACATTTCTAATCCAAGTGTCATACAAATGGCCCTGGTTAAACAAAACCACAAACTCAAGTCACGAACATGGCAAAAGTAGGATTCTAGGAGGTAATTGATAGGGACAGAAAGAAGATAAGACAAGATATGGAGGGGTGAGATTCATAACACAGCATACACATGTATTTCATTGTTAAGCAACAAAATTGATCAATAAAAATTAGAGACAGATAGGGTGACCAATAGAATAGAATTGAAGGCTCAGAATAGAACCCACACTCCTATGGTCACTTGATCTTTGACAAAGAAGACAAAACCATCCAGTGGAAAAAAGATAGCATTTCCAACAAATGGTGCTGGTTCAACTGGTGGTCAGCATGCAGAATAATGCAAATTGATCCATTATTATCTCCTTGTACAAAGCTCAAGTCCAAATGGATCAAGAACCTCCACATAAAACCAGATACACTGAAACTAATAGAAGAGAAAGTGGGAAAGAACCTCGAACACATAGGCACAGGGGAAAATTTCATGATCAGAACACCAATGGCTTATGCTCTAAGACCAACAATTGACAAATTGGACCTGATAATGTTGCAAAACTCATGTAAGGCAAAGGACACTGTTAATAGGACAAAACAGCAACCAAAAGATTGGGAAAAGATATTTACCAACCCTACATTTGATAGAGGGCTAATATCCAAAACTTACAAAGAAACTCAAGAAGTTAAGACTCCAGAGAATCAAATAACCATATTAAAAATGGGGTACAGAACTAAACAAAGAATTCTCAACTAAAGAATATCGAATGGCTGAGAAGCACCTAAAGAAATGTTCAACATCCTTAGTCACCAGGAAAACACAAATCAAAATGACTCTGAGATTCCATCTCACACCAATCAGAACAACTAAGATAAAAAACTCAGGTGAGAGCAGATATTGGTGGGATTGCATCCACTTTGGACAACAAACTGGTGGTTTCTCAGAAAATTGGCAATAGCTCTATCTTAAAACCCAGCTATACCACTTTTGGGCATATACCCAAAGGATGCTCCACCATATAACAAGGACACATGCCCCACTATGTTCATAGCAGCCTGATTTATAAAAGTCAGAAGCTGGAAACAACCCAGATGTTCCTCAGTGGATGAATGGATACAGAAAATGTGGTGCATTTATACAAGAGAGTACTGCTCAGCTGTTAAAAAACAATGACTTCATAAAATTTTCAGACAAATGGATGGAACTGGAAATTATCATCCTGAGTGAGGTAACTGAGACTCAAAAGGACACACATGGTATGTACTCTCTGAGAAGTGAATTTTAACCTCAAAAGCTCAGAATACCCACGATACAACTCACAGACCATATTAAGCTTAACAAGAAGGAAGGCCAAAGTGTGAATGCTTCAATCTTACTTAGAAGAGGGAACAAAATAATCATGGGAGGTAGAGGATGGAGAGAGGAGGGAGAGAGGAGGGGGAGACAATAAAAGAGTGGCAGGATCAGGTATGGGAAGACACAGGAGAGAAGTCTAGAGGGTCAGGAAAATGGATAGAGATATGTAGCAGTGGGTGGCTGGGAGTGGGGAGCACTAAAAAGTCCCAGATGTCAGGGAAGTGAGAGATTTCTGTGACCCAGTGGGGATGGCATTAGCTGAAATACCCAGCAGAGGAGAGATAGAACCTGTAGAGACCACCTCCAGTAGATAGGTATGGTCTCCAGTTGAGAGATGGGGCCACCCACCCATCTCAAAAATTTTAACCCAGAATTGTTCCTGTCTAAAGGAAATGCAGGGACAAAAACTGGAGCAGAGAATGGAGGAAAGGCCATCCAGAGACCATCCCACCTTGGGATCCATCCCATCTGCAAACACCAAACCCAGACACTATTGCTGATTCCAAGAAGTTCTTGCAGACAGGAGCCTGATATAGCTATCCTCCGAGAGGCTCTGCCAGTACCTGACTAATACAGATGGAGATACAGCCAACCACCAGACTGAGTCCAAGGACCCCAATGGAAGAGTTAGGGGAAGGGCTGAAAGGATCTGAAGGGAATTGCAATCCCATAGGAGGAACAACAATATCAACTAACTGGACCTCCCCTCCCCCAGAGCTCCCAGAGACTAAACCACCACCCAAAGAGTACACATGGATGGGTCCATGGCTCCAGCTACATATGGAGCAGAGGATTGCCTTATCTGGCATTAACGCAAGGGCAGGCCTTTGGTCCTGTGGAGGCTCCATGCCCCATCAAAGGGAGATGCTACAGCAGTGAGGTAGGAGTGGGTGGGTGGGTGGGTGAGCACCACCTTAGAGGCAAAGGGGGGATGGGATGGAGGGTTTGTGGAGGGGAGACCAAGAAGGGGGACAACATTTGAAGTGTAAATAAATAAAATAACCAATAAAAAATAAATATACAAACCAAAAATTATAAAAAAACAAATGAGAACAAAAATTAGACAAAATTTATAGCAAAATCAAATAGTTCTTGTTCATTACCTTTAGTTGTAAGAAGCACAGTGGTGGAAAGGAGACCATGTCTTGAGAATTTTACTTTCCTTTTTTCAGTTATTCCCTATAGTAGTGAAGAGGAGCCTTTCCCAGCCATGAAGTCCTCAAACAGATCCTACTATTTATAATTTTTGTTATTGTTCCTTCTGATTTGTGTTATGTTCCCTTTTGCTGACATACACATAATTTTGTTGTATTTTATTTTTTAAAACAATATCATTATGAGCCTTTCCTGCTTTTAGGATAGAAGTACAGTTGACTTTTCATAAGATATATTATTATGAAGGAAAATGTCACCCTGCTGAATCCATTAGTAATTTCAAATCCATTCTAATACATCATAGATTCATTGATGTAAGAGCTTGTGTATGATTCCTATTCTTACCAGTACTGGGACTTTTTCTGTTCTCTGTATCTTCAGTCTGATCCTTTAACTCTAACAGATATGTCATAAAGAAGTCACATGTGAGGCATTGTCCTTATGATTATATAGATGCATAGTCATTATTAAATGGGTTGTGCAAAGCTGGGGACCAGAGAGCCTTTCCTAGGCTTGGCATGCTACTGGCCAGCACTTTAGAAGTTTGTTTAGGTGACAATGCCTTGAACTATGGCAACAGAAGCAGGGGAGCTAGTTATCCACTTTAATCTTTTGTTTTGAGCTTTTGAGTTTGTACTGCATTTGCTCTGGACTTGGTCTAACATATGAACCAATATCTTCCCTCACGTTCCTCTTCTCTAGGAATTTTTGGGTTATAATTTGTATTCTGTATATTTTATGTAGTCTATGTATTTTAGTCTCCAAGAACTTCTCTTTTATTAAAAAATCTCCAGAATCTCCTGGATAGTTCCCCTTTTCACATGCTATTTTGATTTATTTGTATATTTATTTAATAATGTAGATATGAAGCAACATGTCAAATTTCAAAGTGCCAAATCACCATGGTCAGTTTTTTTATTGTGTGCATGCTGGTCATAGTACTGCAATACAACCTCATAACTAAGAAATATATACATTTTTCCCTGAAATGAGGAAGTACTACATATTGCTGTAATTCCTTGCATTTATTAATCATTAGTTTGTGCCAGGGAAACAGTTTACAAGGCCAAAGAAATCATAAGAGGAGGTCAGTATCTTTTTGGTTTTAATTTATTTAAATTGAACATAGGCAATGGAATAATTATCTGCTACGCTTGACCTAATTATCTTGACAGTCTTGTTTGCCATCATGCAGTTTATACCTATGGGGTACATGATGGCACTGAAGTATTAAACTGCTATGTTTTAGTGGAGAAATTTCTTGTTCTGGTTGCTTACATTTGATGTCTAGTTATTGTTTCTGGGTTGCTTACTTTGTTTTCAGTTCCTTCCTACTTGAGATTAAGTTTTATAACTTGAGTAATGCTTATGGTGATAGTAATTCATTCCTATTTTCACCTCGTTATTTTTCTTTTAAACATACCCAACCAGGAGCACAAATGCTTTCTTATTCTCTTGATACAGCTACCAAGAAAAATTTTTGCTTCGTTTTTATTTTATAGTAAGACTGAAAAAGTCACTGGCATGCTTAACTTATTGAACCAACACTTTTTGTTTACTTGTATCAATGACTATTTATACACACATCCATAGTACATCAGTGGAGAAAAAACAAATAAAAAACCCATGCCTTAATTTAGCTCATATTCAGTTTGGAGTAGGAAAAGGCAAATATATAAAATCATAATAATGATAGAGAAATCTCAAACACAATAGTTCCTGTAGTACAATACAGGCATGACTATTATGTGAATAGCCAACTGTTTTTGGTTGAAGACTCTTCCAAATGATGGAATTCATATCTGGTTCTGAAAATCAGGTCAAAGCTTATGTCTGGGGAGGTCTTAAGCCTCAAGGAACAACCTATAAATACTGATTTGTTAAATGGTCACATTGTCAAACTGCCTTCTCAATCACTATATTTATACCCATAAAGTAGTACAGTGCCATCCTTCATCAGAGATGCTTCTTACTACAGTAGATAGCAGTTAATCATCACTAACAAATACAAAACAGCAGAAAATAGGTTTAATGAACTGTAAAAGTATGTTCTTATAAATCTTTGCACCTACATACATATAATCATGATGAAGTTTGTCAGAATTCCAGGTGTTCTTGATGATGTCTGTGGCTAATGCAGCTCCAAACATCACAAGTAGCTTTTTGTTTATTTAGTTATAAACAATTTCTTATATACTGTGATGTCTCAAACGCTGTCATAGTATTAACAACAACTTAAAAATTGAAATTTCAGTGATTTTTATTACCTTATACTTTGACAAAATAAATGAAAAATGAAAAAAGAAAAAGAGAGAAAAAAAAGAAAAGCAAAAAAAGAAATGCCCTGGGTCAATATTAACCAAATTTACATTATCTTGAATCACATGTTGGGCTTTCGGTGTGCTGTTACCCTGGCAGTTTAAGCAATGGTGTCAAAAGGGTCAGCTTGTGAGAAAGCAAGAGCTGAAGAGATCAGGTCACATTGCTTCTCAAACTTCTTTTTCTTTTGTTCTTAAGATGATAAATTCTTTCAAATTCAATACAATGGAAGGAGATAGAGGCTAGTCAGGATGAGAAAGGAGAAGGCAAGTCTGTATTTTTAATGGGCACAATGTGTCTTGGGAATGTTTTATTTACACTTCAGTGAAATTCAAATGTATTAAATCTTCTGAAGTTATTAGTGTTACATGTTGGTATGTGTTTGATACTACTTTTGTAAAGTCAATGATGATAATTTACCAAAGGAACTTCTTCAGGGTACAGGATACAAAATAATACCAAAAACTTTGTTTATAACTACAAAAGGATTTCAAATTCCAGGTAAAGTTTTAGATAACATTTTGTAAAATTCTAAACATGTTAATATTCCTATCAAGAGTCACAGAAAAATTCTACCTTTATAAATGCTGTTGAGTCACATCAGCCACTAAAATGACAATTATGAGATTCCTTAAAGATTCTTGGCAAATTACATATTGGCATTGTGATGTACAGCCTGTCTTTCCTACCCAAGGTGAAAATGTATTTATTATCTAACCCCTACAACACCATATAAGTTTCAGTCCTCTGGGAGAGGTTGTCTCAGTTCATTGCAACACAGTGCTGCTATGTTATAAGTATTAAACCATTGAGTCAACTGCTCATGTAGTTCAAGGTAATACTCTACACATCACAGTGTGACACTGAGAAGGCTATGTGTAGGTGTGTTTTGAAAAGTACCACTTCAGCTCTACCCAGAAGGCAGTTCCAGCCCATTAGTTTTTCATTTCAGACAACACTAGAGCAAAAGTGCTTGGTGAGTTTTCCTTTTGATGTTCCAGTGTTTGGGTACTTCTCTCAGGTCTGACTCTGCCTTTCAGAATCAATCTATGTCTGTCTAAATCAGACCAGCGTGGACTGGATCCATCTGATGAAATTCAGTCTGTCCTCTGTATAATTTAGGAGAAATAAAAGATCATTTGAAACTTTGGGTTTGAAAACAAGATGTGAAGTTGAAGAAAGTATGTGTGTGCACACACCCATGCATCCACATGAACAAATTGAGACAGACAGAGAGAGAGAGGAAGAGGGAAAGAGGGGGGAGGAGGGAGGAAGGGAGGGGAAAGAG
>NW_021604567.1:21454679-21494912 GCF_004785775.1 Grammomys surdaster | reverse complement strand
GGGAGGGAGGGAGGGAGGGAGGGAGGGAGAGAGAGAGAGAGAGAGAGAGAGAGAGAGAGAGAGAGAGAGAGAGAGAGAGATTCTAATCTAGCGAATCATCATGGTTCTTTTCTAGTTACGTAATCACAAGCTAGTGAAAACCTGGAGATAATTATGAATTTTATGCTGCTGTTTGTAAACCAGACATAGAATTTAACTATGTTATGTTTTCATGCATGCTCAACCAAAATTTAGAAAGTACATTAAGGTCTAATTAAAATTAGTGAAATGTAAGCACATTTTGTCTGTTTCCCTAAATGTTCAGTTGCCTTCACTCACACTCTGTGTATGGCCAAGTATACACTCAATGTATAGAAGTCAGATTAGAAGAATTAATCAAAAAGTCTTACTAACTGGTATTTTAAGAATCATCAGTTAAATAAAAATTTAAGTTTATAATGTACTTGAGAAATGCTGAAGTTCATTAAAATTTTATATTTGTTGTGATTACATTATTAAATAAATATGTTAATACTGATACTTTGAAATTGAAAATTAAATATAATTTTATATGTGAAGTTATCTGATACATCAAAACAATTAAAACCAGTAAATCCTGATATTGTCTCCCTTATCTGATTTGTGGAGATTATAATCATGAATTTAAGCTTTCTTTTTCTGTCTCTTCTATCTCTCTTTCTATCTTTGCATTTATACACACACTTTACTTAGTTACCCCCCCCCCCAGCCCTAGTCTGCTTAACCATCTAAATGATAGAGACAAGGATCTAGGGGTATAGATTTAAAATCAAAATATTATTGAAGAAACACCATGATCTGCCACAATCAAAGGGCTTGTCCAAGGGAGAATGGCTATTTGTCAGTTAAGAAGAGACTGTAGTTTTGCTTTTTGACTTAAAAATTTCTGCACTAGGCTTTGCATCTACCCTACAAGGAATCAGACACTCCAGCAGTTTTTGAGTAGCATGCATTTCTCTAAGTTTGAGCTGTACCAAGTACCTAGGTTATAATGACTTTTATTCTTTTAAAAAATTATTGACAGTTCCACACTATCTTAGTTAGGGTTTTACTGCTGTGACCAGACACCAGGACCAAGGCAACTCTTATAAAGAAGAACATTTAATTGGGGCTAACTTACAAGTTCAGAGGTTTAGTCCATTATCATCAAGGCAGGAACATGGCAGCATCCAGGCAGGAATGGTGTAGGAGGAACTTTAGAGTTCTACATCTTCATCTGAAGGCTGCTAGCAGAATACTGGCTTCCAGGCGGCTAGGATGAGGGTCTTAAAGCCCACACCCACAGTGACACACCTACTCCAACAAGGCCATATCTACTCCAACAGGCCACACTCTTTAATAGTGCCACTCCCTGGGCCAAGTATTTACAAACCACTACATGTACATTTATATAATTTTTTATGCTTAATTAATATTTTATTTCTATATTTGAACATTCTCTTTCTTCATTGAGATCTTACCAGTTTTTTTGAAGGAATCACTCAAGGCTTGTCTAACTTGCTTATTTCTCAGAGTATAAAAGAATGAGTTCAACATGTGAGCAATTGCAACACCTTTATTGATAGCCACTGATTCCTTTGCCGAATGGTTGATGTAAATCAAGATACAGCTTCCATAGGTGATCGAAACTACAATCATGTGAGAAGAACAGGTGGAAAAGGCCTTTTTCCTTTGCTGAGCAGAGGGGAATCTTAGAATGCATAATTTATATAATTAATTTCAGTAGTTTCAGCTTTTGTTTTTCTCTCATCCCCTTCCTCCTCCTTCTGAAACTCTTCCCAATGTCCTCTTTGTACTTTCATGTGGTGCGTGGGTACGTGCATGTGTGTGTGTGTGTGTGTGTGTGTGTGTGTGTGTGTGTGTAAAATGCACTGAATTTTATTAGCATTTCTCTGGTAGATGAACCCTATTTTTTAAAGGCTGTCTAAAGTGTGATGATAGTAATACATAGGGAGTCTAAGTCACCTAAAGCTGAGTGAGAGTGCCCCATGAGGGCAAAGAGGAAGGAAAATAAGAAAGGAAGAGGAAGGGGAATAAAAGTGAATTCTCTCTCTTCTAGGTGCTCACAATAAAAAGGATCACCCCTTTGTGTCCAGTGTTTCTGGATTTTAGTACCACACATTTCATTTTTAATTTTACTGAAGAGAACATAGTGACATAGTTGTGAGGCATGGTAATGAAAAGAAGAGGCTTGGAAAAGGACTTTCCTCATGTTCCCAGGATTTTTCTTGCTGATTTTCTTTCAAAGTTCACACACTCCTGAGAGGGATATCACCTTTTCTCTGTCTCCAACCTCCACTTGAGATCAAGCAACCCAGATCCTTTTCTTAACACTGTGTGAGAGGATGAGTCTCCACTAAAGAGGAAATGGCAGGGAAAGACTAAATCTGGGCACTGAAGAGGTACTTGCCCTCATCATTGTTTTGTTGTAGGATGACTATGATCATGTGAAAAGAAATTACAAGTCGAGTCTAGAGCAGTACTGACTACCTGGTGGTGCTAGGAAGGCACCCAAGATGTCTGCAGGGTCAGCAGGAAACAGTCATGTCTCCATATAGACAAGCACAGGTGCCATGTAATACTACCTTTTTTCATGGATGTCACATTATTTCTCTATAGTTTATAAGGTACTCTCACATATTAGCTTTCATTTTTATCTTCATATTTTGGTTAGCAAATACCATTTCTTTCATTTTTATTAGTTGCAGGAAAGGAATTCAAACTAAGGACTTCTAGTTAACTTATAAATTTATGTGGTCTCTGCAGCTGCTTTGAAAGCACACACAAACAAACATACATAGATACAGACATATGTATGCATTTATTAGTGGAAGCCATATAGAAGTGTGTTTGTATGTACATTTTGTCAGGTGCTCTCAAAGACAGCTTCAATAATATGCTTCACGGTCTTCAAAGCTATATTTCAATGGCAATTGAAGTCATCAACAAAATAGTTTTAATTAGTCTATACATGCACCCTCATACACATATGTGTTCACATAGCTATTAACATCTCTATTTACTTCTCTCTCTCTCTCTCTCTCTCTCTCTCTCTCTCTCTCTATATATATATATATATATATATATATATTCTAAATGCAATCACTATTCCTAGCTAGTACACCAAGTGTCTCCAGAAAATATACAGGGATCCTGAAACATAAGCTTATAAAACTAAGTATTTTAGAACTGAGGAAAGGACAGCATCATGCTTTCAGTGCACATCTAGAATTTTCTTGCCTTGCTTAAGTTTTATTCTTTATTTTTTATTTTATTCGATATTTTTATTTACATTTCAAATATTGTCCCTGTTCCAAGTTCCCTCCTCAACCCCCATCCCATCCCCCCCTCTCCTGCTTCTATGAGGGTGTTCCCCCACCCACTCACCCACTCTTAACCTCCATGCCCTTGAATTTCCCTACACTGGGGCATTGAGACTTCACAGGACCAAAGGCCTCTCCTCCCATTGATGTCTGACAATGCCATCCTCTGCTACATATGTGGCTGGAGGCATGAGACCCTCCTTGGGTACCCTTTGGTAGGTGGTTTAGTCCCTGGGAACTCTGTGGGGGTCTGGTTGGTTGATATTTTTGTGTTTAAGAAGCAATGAAAGCCCATCACAACCATGTTTGCCTTGCAACAGTGACAGTAAAACTTATATTTTTCTTATTACATGGTCCATGTAGTTGCCAGTGTCCTTTTCTCTGACTGTGTTCACCTCAGAGCTTCCCTATTGTGTTATGACTTTGCTTTTCATGAGAAAGGTTGAGTCCAAGAGGCTGAATGATATCTCAAGCTCTGGCACCAAGGAGCCTCAGTGCTTGTAGGATACTATTCTCAGATCTTATATTCCCAGGTCCTTTGTGAGATTCCTGATGTGTCCGAGCATTGATCCAGGCAGGAGGTTTATCCCTCAGTCTAAAAGTGTGATTTCCAACCTTTGCCAACTGTGATTTATTGTTTATTTATTGTTAACTGTGTGCCAATGTTATTTTGTAGTTAAATTTACTCTGCCATTTGAATATGTAGTTAATTATAATATAGTTAATTCTCTTTAGACTTCCTTTCCTATAAATTGAATTACTCAGGGACTCTTAATATGACACTAAAATCTTTTTAAAAAGTACATGTGACATTTTGAAGGATAAGATTACATGCTATTTATAGAATTTCAATGTCAAATTCAAAGTTTACTGCTATAATCAGACAGCAAAGAGGATTTGAATCTTTCAAGAAATCTCAGGGCACTGTCTGCTGCATCAAATTCTCTTTCATATATTGTTCCATAAAAATCACATCACCCCTCAAAAATTACTTCTTCAGAAACATTACTCATCAATGTATTCATTTATTTTTTCCTTTTATTAGATATTTTCTTTATTTGCATTTCAAATGTTATCCCCTTTCCAAGTCTCCCCTCTGGAACCCACTCTATCCCATCTCCCCTCCCCCTGCATCTATGAGGATGCTCCCTTACTCATCCACCCACTCCCATCTTCCAGCTCTGGCATTCTCCTACACTGGGGCATCAAACCCCTCAGGTCCCTTCTCCCACTGATGTCCAATAAGGCCATTCTCTGCCACATATGTGGCCAGAGTGATCCCTCCATGTGTACTATTTGGTTGATAATCTAGTCCTCATTAAGATATAGATTAAGTATCAGCTACTGTATTCCAGGCCTTCTCAGATAACTGTAGATTCATCAGTGGTATTGTAAACTCAATGACTTCCCTTCAAAATTCATGTATTGAAATCATAAGCCCCAATAATTCACAAGATGACTTTATGTAGAAATCAGGTTGCTAAAGATATAATATAATTACTTAAGATGAAGTCATGCTGGAGTAGGATAGACCATTAATTTTTCAGTGTGACTACATCCTTACACAGAGACGGTATTTGGAAATAGACACACAAGGAAAACTCTGCACATATATGAAAACGGAACTGGAAGATGCTTCTACAAATCAGGAATATCACAGATTGTTAACATTAATCAAGAGGTAGGAAAGACATAGATCAAATTCTCTCTTTTAACCTTCAAAAAGGATCAATTTTGTTGACACATTGATCTTGAGCTTCTGGCTACGTATGATGAGCAGAGATGATGTTTCTGTGTTTACAACTACCAGTTCATAATCCTCTGTTATAAAAGCTCTATCAAAATGAGACACATCTGGGTACTGAATGTGGATGAGGTGAGAAACTCCAAGGGTCAGGGTTAGATGTGCTTTTTCTCACAGCTTACCTAGTATCCAGGTAGCTCTTTGTGCATAGAACCCAAACTGCATTTTGGCTACTTCCAGTGGTCGAATCCTTCACTAACTCTGGATATCAGATGCTTACATGAGAGATGAAAAGTTGATCTTATCATCCTTATCCAGGAAGCCTCAGATTAACACAGCTTCATCTACCTCCATTTACTGAAAACACCATGTGCTATAAACAATTTCTCTGTAGGACAAATGGTAAAGTATTAGAGAAACATTTGAGGAAAAAGTAGAGTGATTTCCAAGCACCCACAGTGAGGGCCAGGTCTTATTATATCATCAGACCTTTGTGTGGCCAAGCTTTTTAGTCCTATAAGTGTTACAGGAGGGTTGATTGTGGAAATGGAGAATTTATCTAGGTTGAGAAAAAGTTAATAAGACAATTTATTGGCAGGAACCAAGCAAAGGGCTCTACTTGATCAAACGGGAATTTGAAGACCAGCTGCTTCCCAGGAAATATGAGAGTGAGAAAGGAAATCAAGCACTAGGCAGAAGGCCAAGCAGAACATTGATCAGACATGTTTGGTAAAAGCCTGGTCTGTCCCCAAGAAAGAACAGGAGTATAGGTCTTTTATAGGCGGAATGCAATATGCAATGTTCTTGTGTTGCCTCAAACCTCACAAGTACATGAAGGGTGTGGTTCTATGGAAAGCATGTGGAAAAAACCCAAAGGTGGCTTAGATAGTCTCAAAGCTGTGAAGAAAAGGTGAAATAACTGGGAGAAATGTATAACTAGGAAAAAGGAGACACTCTCAAGTTCTTCTTAGGTGTATATGAATGAGAAAGAAATGTGTTAATTGGTTCATAGTACATATATATGGATCTTATTCTATTTTATTTGAAGATGTTTTTGTAGTAACTATTTCCATGTTATGAAACACAGGTATAAAGCAAAAAACAACTGACTATAACTTGCTGAGTGGATGCTGCAGTGATATACTCAAATATTTTACTTATAGGAAGATTTTAAGAGTCTCATTAGACCTATTCACCCTTGCATCAGTCACAAAGTAATGAACTGCTTTGTGAAATTCCATGGCTTACTGAAATTTTGACATAGTGGTGTTAGTGTAGTTAAATAATCAGTAAAGAACTTTCTGTATAGCACAAATTTCAAACTTCAAAAGTGAATAATTGCATAGCGTGAACTTATGAATAGGAAATGACCACACACAATGCAATTCAGCCATATAATGGACAGCTATGTGATAATACATTCAGGCTTCACACACAGGAGCTTCTTCATCTCTATTATCTTGGAAGATGGTATGTAAGCATAGTGATTTCTCTGAGGAAGGATTTCATTATTTTTATTATTGTCTTTCAAGAGCCTCAGAATATATATGGCCAGCTTTCAAAAAAATGTAGCTTGTTGCTTTTGTAGAGATTCAAGTTTGGTTTTCAGAAACCACATGGTGGCTCACAACCATCTGTAACTCCAGTTTTTGGGAATATGATGCTTTCTTTTGACCTCCATAGATGCTAGGAACACCCATGATGTACATACATACATACATACATACATACAGGCAAAATTCATGCACATGAAGTAAAATGACCCAAAAAGTCTAAAAAAGCCAAAAAAGTAATTTAAAGACTGGAGAGATGACACAGTAATTACTGTTCTTTCAAGGAATTTGAGTTGGTCTCAATACCCATATTGGGTAGCTTACAATTACTTGTAACTCCAGCTCCAGAGAATCTGATGCCCTCTTTTGGCCTCATGGTATCCATATACATGGTCATACACATGTACATGCATGTACATGCACACAAGCATTGAATGAATCTTTAACAAGATAATTTAAAATGAAAAATTTCTGGTTCTGAAAATATAGCTTAATGCTTACCTATCTAGCATGACTATGGTCCTAGATTTGTTCTCTTTCACTGCAAACATATACTAAATTAAATAAAAAAAATTGTTTTTCCATGAGTTCCATTCCAAACATTTGAACAGAATTCAAGAAATCTAACAACATGGTTGAAAACTCACATGCCAACATTTAAAATATTTCATATGCACAAATAGTTCAAAGAAATTTAAAGTAACTTGTAAGCATATTTTCTGCTGTTGTCTCTTTCACTTTATCTCTCTCTCTCTCTCTCTATATATATATATATATATATATACATATATATACATATATATATGTATACGTATACGTATATGTATACGTATATGTATACACATATGTGTACATAGTTTCTATTAAAAATGTGTACTATCTCTCTATATACATATATATGTATATATAGTGTCTTTGAAGCAGTGGCTCCCCTAGTATGGCTTGGAACTCACAATGTAGATTTAGCTTGCCTTGAACTTGGGGTGCTGCCTTTGCGTGTTAACATTATTATCACTATACTTGGCTGTTAATGTTTTAAAGTGTTTAATTCATGGAGAACTTGAGAGATGCATGGTCTTTGTATGTAAAAGATGCCCCTTGTGCATGTTTGATCCTTGCTAACTTTTTATCATGCTAGAAAACCTGTTGTGATATCATTGGTAATAGTAGGGTCAGCAAGCTAACACTGGAGCTGGTTTCACTTGTTGAAAATGTATTATCTGAAAATTAGAAAGTTTTGTTATAATTGGTAAGATTGTTTTTCGACATGCTCAATAATTGTCAAATTACTTTTAATAAATAGTATGTCATGAAAACAATATTTGAATGTGGCCAAAGTATCAGATGTTTAAGAATCAAGAGCAGAGGCTGTGAAGACAGTTCAGCAGTTAAAACTACTTGTTCCTTCTACAGAGGAAACCCTATGATGGCTTACAATTTTTAGTAACTTTAGTTGCAGGAGCTCTGATGCCCTTTTCTGGCCTCTGTGGGTACTCCATATATGTGGTGCACATACATTCATACAGGCACACACTCATGTACAGAAAATTAAAAAACTTAAAATATTAAAGTAATTTTTTCTACAAGCACAAAACTTATGCTAATTTTTATATATAGTACTCTTGTGGGATTAAATGGGACTTTAGGGGGTCTTCTGGGCTAAATCTTTGCCTTTCAGATGGTGTTCTTTCCCTAATTTGACATACTGGCTGAAAGCTTGTTTTTTTTCTTGGAAAAGTACAGCTATGGAATGTATGGTAGTTAATATGTAGTCAAATAGTTATCTCCTAGTTTCTGCTTTTTCATACTGCTGTTGTATGAAGGAATGAGTGTACTGTAATACACAAAAGTTTTTTTTCTATACTATCCTGGGAAATGTAGAAGGGAATAATTGCTTGAAAGTTAAGAAAAGGGAATTAAAAAGGGAATAAATCTGTGTTAGACTCTCTGCCTTTCTGCATTTGAGATCATAACTAGTTTAATTCAGGCTTGGGTTCTCCCTAAGGGACACAAGTCCCAAACTAATATACTTTAGAGGTGTATTTGGGGAAGGCATTTCCAACTGTAGTTCTGTGATATGCTGAAGATTCCACAACTATTTCAAGAGGAATCACAATGTAGTTTTAAAATCTATTTTCAAATACTTTGATAAACTTTAATAAAGCAGATCTATTGATGCTCCTTATCTGGTGTGATGATGCATCAGTTTGACTGTGGTAAGTCCCAGACATTTAGGGACAAAGGGATCACAGTTATAAAGTACATGCTGTCTACTCAAGTCAAACATTAAAAAAATACAGCCAAGAGTCAGAGGCTTTGCTTACAGTTAGAGTCTGATGATATTCTGCTTCTTGACTCTTTTTTTTTTTACGTAAGAAATTCATTTTTACTTCATTACATAGTTCATACAATCCTACATATATTTAACTGAGAAACAATTTTACAAACCATATGTATTCTTATAAGTAATATTAATATTAATGGTATATACTAATTATACAAAGTAATGGGTTTATTATTATCATTTCATGTGTGTGTATAGTTAGTTGACCATGTCCCTTTCTTTCCCACCTTCTTCTTCCTCCTCCTATTATCTTTTTTGAACCTGTCTTTCATCCCATTGTTTATAGATTGAGTTCTGAAACCATTTTTATATACTGCTGATAATTATAGTTTATTTAGAATACCAAAAGTAATCGCTTCTTGGCCTTTTGGCTAAGATCAAGTGTAGAATACCAAAAGTAAAACAGCATTCTTTCTTTCTGTAAGTAGTCACCAATGTGTCTACAATGTTATCTTTTATACTGCTTCTTGACTCTTAAAATTGGGGGATAGTTTTAGTAATTTCTGCTCAGTCTGGACTAGGATGCAAAGTGGCCTTTTGTATATGTAAATGACTGATTCACAGAAGTCTGTGAATATTTTGAAGTATCTTCGTCAAAGGAGGGATAGAAGATCTTATATTCCCTTTGTTGTTTATTAGGAGAGGCACATGTGCATATGTATATGTGTGCAAATACAGTATTTACACAACACAAGCATAGGCAGCAAAAGCACACAAGCAGATACAAACCTATGTATGTGTACATCTACATGTTTGTTTATATATGTATTTTAAGATATTTATTTTATGATCACATATATAATAATGCAATATATAATGCATATATGGTATATTTTTACATATATAGTTTTAATACCAAAAGATAGTGAGGTTAGTAAAAACTATATTTAATTGAATCTCCATTTAAAATTTCTGGTAGACTTCACCAACTTCATGCTTTCAAAGCCTCTACTAATAAATTCTTGAATCAGTACATACAACACAATTTTTTTCAGATACTAAAACACACTTTCTATGAAAACATCACAGTGTGACATAATGCCTTGTAGTTTAACTAAAGACAAATGAAAGACCCAAATGTTTATTCTCAGCCACACTTGCACATGCATATATTTTAATTCATTTTTCTTACCACTGATTCTAAATTTTAGATGTGTATAACCATTAATATGCATCATTTTCAATGTAGGAACCTGAGAGTAGTTTCCTTGATGTAATTAATTAATCCTCTAAAAGCCAAAAGATGGAGTAAAGGCACTGCATAACCTGCATAAAAACTTTGGAAAAAGAGTGCCTGTATTTATTTGTTTGTTTGTTTGTTTATTCATTTATCTGTTTATTTACCAAGTATTATCTGAGTGTTTTTCATGAATATTTACCTTGCAAATTACAGTGGTGATTCTAAAACAAGATTGTTAGCTCTCTGAGGGTAGGAATAGTTTCTTATGAACTGACAGATATAGGTATAGTGACTGGCAAATGTAAATGTTCACCTATTCTGGGTTTGGTGAAGTTCTTTGTTCTGTAAAGTCATGAAAATGGCACCTTTAGTTATGAAGATGTATTCAACATGATTGAGGAAATATTCTGCAGGTAAGAGGTCGAGACATGATACCTGCTACTTGATTGGTATATATAATGCATGTCTTAGGTCGTTGGAGAGAGAAATATTGTTCTCTCAGCAGTGTCCAAACACTCTTTCAATGGCTTTAGTTTGTAAATGACTTTGATTCAGTATAGATTTTCTATTAAGGTACAAGCTATAGAAGGGAATTTCTATCTCTAATACTCTTTTTTGATTGACCTTTCAGAAAACAAGTCAATTCTTATCAGATGATATTTCATGAAGATGGCTTGCATGGCCTCTGAGTGCTTGCATATATTTCTTTGAGTGGAAGTCTGTATGTTGCCTATGGCTTCTGGTCTTACACTGCCAGATTGGAGATATATAACTGATGCAGTTTCTATTTCAGTGAAGAAAAACAGGTCTGGAAATTTTAGAAAATGTATTAGTTTGTGAGCCATTTAGGAAGGGTTGGGGTGACATTTGAGGGGTCATGAAGTTTTGTTTTTGGTTTTGTTTTTTTTTTTTGTAAATATTGAAGTGTTTTAGTGTTTTCTGCCCAGCTGGTATATTTTTGGGAAAACTCTGAAGCTGTTATTTTTGGGGTTGGGTCTTTAATTGTAGTTTCTACACTAACATTCTTATGATTGTTAAGTTCTTTCATAAGTGGTGGCACACTTTCTCATATGTTTTCCATGGTTAGAGTGTCTTTCTACCAGATCCAATGATATTTATCAGCAATCCACTCTTTAGCTTTTGAGGTGAAGTGGAAATAGTACCTTCTAATACACAGGCAGTTTCTCCGCTTCTGTAGTTATTTATGAAGAACTTTAGTCTACAACTAAAATACTATTTCTATATCCCCTATCTATGAGATCTATGAGATCTTCCAGTATCAGGATTTGTTTTAAATTGTGTAGTAATATTGATGTTTATGACCCTGTTCAGAGGTAGGAGTTAATTCATTTTGGAATAAGATGGACTTGAACCTTATTTAATTTCTTCTTAGAGAACTATTAGTCTCTCAAGATCCTAAAGAGGTTCTGCTGTCTTTGGACTAGATTTCTCTGGCTGGAGCTCAGGAAGAGCAGGCTGGCCTACAAGTCTGGCTGAGGGGGAGGACTCCCTTTCCTTTATTCACACTGCATTTTCTCTTTACTCTATTTTGATTTTTACAGAGTCCTGTGTCAACATCAGGATATCTCTTCACTGAGAGGAAATGGAAAAGTATATTCAGACCAGAATCAAAGCTAGGATGTAAAGACTTAGCTTCTTGGTATTCTATATGTTTTGAGGATGTAGTTGATGATACAAAGTTATCAACTGGAGTCTCTAACTTAGGAATTTTCCAAATATATGTCTCTCAAAGAACAGTACAATTATTATATTGTGTTTACCCAGAATTGGCATTGAGTATATTTATCTATTTAGGATACCCAGAAGTTATTTGTTAATAGCTAGATTGAGAGTGCATGTTGCCATTAGTAGGTTATCATGAGAAATACAATTTCTGGTAGATTTGATTAATAATATTACATAGAAAGCCTAAGTTTTTTTTGTTTGATTTTATGTGGAGGCATTGAACGTAGGACCTCATGCTTTCTAGGCAAAAATCCTACCACTGAGTTGTATCTGTAGCAGAATACAAATATTTTAAACCACTGGTTTGAGTGCCAATCCAACTTATCCTTTTTTTTTGAGAGAAATACTTTGAATAACCACTGTATTAATCCATTGATAAAACAATGATAAATATAATGCGCCCCTGAAGTTTGTGGTTAGGATAGTGGAGATTATGCAGATGAAACCCTTTGGAAATAAGTCCTGAATATTGGTCAGAATGGGTTTTTGATATGAGTTCTTTCCAATTTTACACACTCATTTTTGCTTTCATTCAAATTAGCTAGCAATTTTACTGCTCTTTGTCGAGTCTTCTATACATTGATCTTGATATGATAGAAACTCCAGACTACAAAAGATGGGACAGTAATGGTTACATAGCTTTTCACAGACCACCTCAAAGAGATAATGATGTTCTTTATTTAGTGGATGGAAAGCTAAAAATCTGAGTACATAATTTATGTACAAAGACCAAACAGCAGCTCAGGTTGATTGGTTATTGCATGCAAACTTCATTGACCTATAAGAATTAAAAGTACATTGTATAAACTAAATCACACAAATAGTTAGAGACAAATGAGGCCCAAGTATCACCCAAAGATTCATTTCTGTAAGGCTTACCCCAATGTTTGTAAGAAATTGTTAGTGCCTATATTGCTATTTTTATTTGGTAAATGTGGCATGCCTTTTATATTTACAAGAAATACCCAGGGAAGTTGATAGTTTGTTTTGCTTTTACCTTTTATCACAGAAATTTGAAAATATTATAGTAGCTTGATTCAGGATGATATCATACTATTTTCATTGTAAAAATCAACAAAGTTTATTTTATTTTATTTTTTGGACTTTACATTCCATATTAACTTTTAAGCTTTCTGCTAATTTACTTGTCCCTACTCCGTCATGTTGCTCTAGTTTCAATTATTGGTAGTGTGAAAGGACATCTGGGACCATTGTTCTTTTTCCATGCTTGTCTGGAAACTTTTGTTTTGTTTTTGTTTTGACACTGGTTATGGGTGTAAGCTCAGACTGATCTTGAACCCATAGCAGTCAACCTGTTTGAGACTCCTGAATGCTGAGATTACAGACAAGATCTATAGTGCTTGGCTGTAGTGTGGTGTTTTTCCACAGTCCCAACCTATCCCAAATACATGAGGTAACTAAAATTCGGCAGACTCAGCTTTGGGGATGAGTGACAATTGTAAGCAAAGGCATTGTTGCTTATACTAAGGCACAATTGTACAATTCCTTCTTCTGAGAATCATTGACAAACCCACTTTTGCTTTAAAGGGTTTACCTAGGAAAATTGTTTTTTCCAGCATTCTTCAAATAAGAGAACCTTGTAGATCATACAGCTCAATTCTCTAGAGTCCAGAAACCAGGACACAAGAAACTCCTAAAGCAGTGTGATCTGCTCATGACCTTCTTAGAAAAGAACATCCCACACTTTCTGAAGACTGTGAATTCATAGGGATCCTTTCTCCCACCCTGCAGAAACATCTCCTCTTCTTGGGTCACATAGAACCTAGTGAATAGAACAATGAATAAGAGTGCAGAAAAATAGCCTAGTTAAATAGCTGGCCACGTCTTTGTGTGTGTGTGTGTGTGTGTGTGTGTGTGTGTGTATGTGTGTGTGTGTGTGTGTGTAAATATGTATGTATAAATTTAAACAGAAGTCAAACAGAAGTAGTGCTGACATCATGGAGGGACACAGGCTGGAATTAGGTCATACTCCAGGTGCAGCTCCAGCTCCTAAAGATGAGACCCTGGCAGTTCCTTTCTGCCTCCAAGGGGGAACAATCTGGCCTGGGAGTTGACTCCAAATTATTAATTCACTCCTGAGATTATTGACACCAGATTTCGTGAATATCAGGCTTTCTTTTTCAAGTCTTTAAGGTTTATTATCTTGTATATTAAAGAAGGTTTATTTATAATACATACATATATACACATACTCACATATTATATAGAATCTTTATTTCTTGTTTTTCTCATTTTCTAACTCAGAAAGATGTCTTTTCAGCCCCATTTGCCAACGAACACTATTGGAGAGAAAGACTGTTTTAATTTAAAAGAACAAATTTTCTCTCTTTTAATATTTATCAGCTCCAACTGCTTGCTCCTCAAGGTTATTTCCATTTTACACATTTGTAGATTCTGTCAGAATTTTTAACTTTCAATAGTCGTAATTTAAATAAAGAAAATTGAGAATGCAGAAAGGTAGAAAAAGATTGTATTTGTGTCCTCAATTTACTCTGGACTCCTCTTAAGATTAAAGCCCTCCCAAAGTTTTTCCAGTTTAAAGCCATGACATTCTAAAGAAAACTGGTCATAGGACCCCAGATCTAAGAAGTAAGGAATCTCTCTTATTTATATAGTGAGAAAACAGGCCTAAATTGTTGAAGTGACAGACCAGTATCACTGAGAGGTGTTTGAGGATAGTGAGAAAATTGTATACCTTGTGAGAAGTGTGTACTTGACTGACATATAAAATGCCATGGAGGCCTCAGCAGTGGTTTTTATTGGAATTTTTTTAGATGCAAATATAACTGATCCAAGAATAATGGAGATCTAAAGACTCATCCAAAGGCAGGAGAAAGATCAGAGCAGTCACTATCATCTCATACGGTGAAGGAGAGGAAAGAAAAAGATCTCCAGGATATGCCTGCTAGGAAGAGATTTACTATATTCTGGTGAATTTTCATTAGCATAAGTCTGTTCACAGATGAAATTGTAGCTGCTATCTTTGATGTAGTCCTGTACTTAATAACACTAATTTCAATCCACCTTTTCATGTACATTGCAGTGTTTGCCTGATTTCTGCAGTTCAATATTGAGTTTTTTCCCCTCCTGATCCTGTGCTTTGTCACCAGACTTTATGGTCCTTTTGTGTAAAAGACATCACTAACAAAAAACAAAAGGCAACTTTCTTGCTGTTGTTTTTGTTTGTTTGATTTTGTTTTTAGTAGAATCTAGGCAGAATCCCGTGTTCCTTGTTATTGCAGTGTAGGCTGTGGATCTGCCTTCCTAGGATTACCTAATGCAGGCGGACACTCCATTTCCCATTTCCACCTGTTAAGTCAAAATTTAACTAATAACAGCATTGGGGTTTGGAAGAGTTCCAGGTCATTCTCACGCTTGGAGCTGTTACAAGCTTGCAAAGGTTTCCAGGCTTGCTGTGTGCTTGGTGAGTTTGCTGCAGTGCAGCAAGCTTGTGTAATAGGGCCAGGTTGACAGGCCCAATGCTACATTTGAAAGAATGGAAGCCCTGGGTCATAGCTGTGCAAAGCATGTGTGCATATCATACGCATGCATGTATTTGTGTGGGTGCATATTTACTATTTAAATCACATCAACTGAGTATCAAGTACATCTACCTTTACTTATTTAGCAAGATTACTATTTCTGGTGTTCCATTTTAATTCAGGTCTTGGAAAACTCACTACTCTTTTGTTGATATTTTGGAGTGCTCCATCTTTTTTTAGCGTTTGCTTTTATTTATATATATATAAGAAATATATATGTGACTTATCAAAATCTATATGAATGTATTGTTTACTTATCCTCTATCATCTATCTATCATCTATCTATCATCTATCTATCTATCTATCTATCTATCTATCTATCTATCTATCTAAATAATTATCTCTGGGGTTTGGATGTTTGCCATTTTTGGCACCTGGTACTACCCCTTATACCTGACCTCACACCAATTCTGTTAATATCTGTCTACCACACTGTCCGAAGCTAACATCTTCCTGGTGCAAAGGTAGATTGACAGAATTTGTTGAACAGCAATGTACAAATGAGTACTAGGAAGATACTTGATATTTTGTAGCCTAATCTTTTTGTTTTACAAATAAGAAAATAGACACCAATCTATGAAGAGATTTCTTCAGGTCACTCAGGATGAGCAGGTGCTACAGGGTGGATCTGCTCACTTTTGGTCTAATTCTTTCTTGCTGATGTCATCTTTCTGTTTTTTTTTTTCAATCCAATAGATAACTGAAGTTATTTTGTTTTCTCTTGAAAGTTACATTCAATATTTGTAAATGTTCAGCATATTTGTCTGCACACAGTAGGTGGTTAATATACCCTTAATTAGTTTTGTAATCAGGATTGTATTTGAAAAAGTGTAGGTGATATTGGTTTTTTGCACATATTCTGAGTTTCAATTGCTCACTGGCAGAGAAGAAAGTCTCCAATATTATGACTTGATTAGCTGGACTGAAATATGCCTTTAAAGATTAAGACTTGAACCTGTGTATTGCAGAAGAAGTCTAGCCTTCCTGATCTTCTTTAGAACACACTCAACAGCTGTGAGTATCTCTTATGAGGTCAGCTCCAGCTTTAGCTATACTACGCAATCATTGTGAGATTCTGAGCAAGTCACTAACATCTCTAGGCTCATCTTGAAAATGGAGTGCTACTGAAGCTAATGTGTGTGCTAGAAAGTGAGAAGTGTTTGGCACAGTACCTGTAATGCTGTATACTCCCCACAAATGCCTGTGTCCATGAGTCTGCTAGTATAGGGTTAAGTAATTTCTATCTATAAGATCTTGGCATTCTTCATTTCAGTCTCAGTACCCTCATCTTTAAAATGGGACTAACAACAGATGTTGCCTTATAAGGTGAAGACTAAGTGACTCTCTTTACCCAAAAATAGGGAGTACCTATCAGATGTTAACATAATTTACATATGCTTGAAATATTAACAGGTATTATTGCTGTGTGGAACATTTTGCATAGCAAATGGAAACTTCTCAAGAAAGAATAGCTCTTATTACTACTTTTATTCCTTGTTCTTTTGTGGAACTCATCTATAAATTAATGATGTAATTATAGCAGCATTTTAAGGTGTTATATAGTATTTAAGTCTTTTGTTGTTTTGTTTTCAGTATAATTTTATAAAAATCTTTTTAGTATACAAATACACAAAAATTCCCTGCTACAAAACTTTTGTTGAATTAGACTTTCTAAAAATGAAATTCTACATGGTGGCCAGAACAATCTTCCTGAGGCTAGATGTGAATTTACCTGTGGGTACAGAGCTATGCTCTGGTTTCTACTTCCCATGAGAAAGGTAAGATACTTTGAGGTCACCTAAGCAAACGGTTAGGCTCTGGCCCTGACCTCAGGCCTGGATACCTAGGCAAACAGATGCTCCTGTCAGCTCAGTAGATTTGGAGGCACAAGTGATGCCATGTGGAAGAAGGTTGTCTTTCCCACCATGGTTTTTCTGGAGCCATATTCTGCTTTAAATTTGGCCAAGTAGGAAGCCTACTACAATCCACACTCCACACTCTATTCTTCATCAGCTTTTGCTGGGGGAGGGAGTATGAGACTCATTGGCAATTCTGATCAAAGTGTGGCTTTTGTTCTTGACTAGACTGAGGTATCTGTGATGGCGGGGGTGAGGCTGCCTGCCCACTGCTCAGAGTAGTAACTCCAGCAGGCTGAAAAAAAGCCTACTTACTGAGATTTCCACAAGAGATTTGAGACTAACGGGTCTGGAGCTAATGTCTGAAGAAAAGCAATAGGCCTCTCTAGGAGGTAGTAAGGCCCAGAAGATTAGATAGTACGTATTCTAGAAGGTGTTTTCTCTGTCCAGTTGAAAGATATTTATGCTGGTATTTAATCTCATGTCCTGTGGAAGAACAGTAAGTGCTTTTAACTACTAAGCCAAATCTCCAGTTCCTGTATTCATCTTTTTATGTTTGGCTTTTTTCTGTTCAGCTTTGGTCTCCTGAGCACTTACTATTAATTTTTTGGCAGTATGTCTGGTGTACAGTCTCATTTCATACAAAATATGGATTTGTAGTTTTGGGTTCTCTCTTACCTAGTCTTTCAGATGACTATTTACTTAATGACCAAAATTAAAGGTCATCATTTTTTAATGGTAGCTTTTCAGATAGCACCCTGTTCAGTTATTCTTACTTTTTTCAGAGTATTATTCTTTTCCTGAGCTTCTCTCTTCTGAACATTGCCATGTTAATCGGCTGAGTACATACTCCTCTATAGCCAGAATTGTACATTCCTGGAGCCTAATACATTGCTTGACTGGAGATGAGCATGATAGGTTTTTGGTTGTAATGTATGGTCTAGAAAATGAATATTTCCATCATCATCTAATCTGTCATTCAATAGTTATCTATCAGTCAAACACAGGACAAAATAACGTATGGTCAAAGGCAGAGCCATAAATAGACACAGTTACTCCCCTGGGGGTTTACAGCCTAATTTCTAGGGAAGCATCAAAGTAACACATCTTTGACAAAATGAGTGTGCATCCCTCAGGAGGCGATGGATGCTAAGTGCTTTATTTGAGGACAGGACAGGCCATTGAAATTGTTTAACTTTTTTCTTCTAAATGTTTCCCCCGAGCTTCCAAATAGAAGCCAAATATTATTCCAGTTCTTCTGTCTTCCACTTTGAATTTATAACTCTACTTTCCATAATGTGTGACTCATCAAGAACATAGCAAGTGCTGAAAACATTCAGGCACCTTTCTATATTGGACACATAGCATGTCTTTCTTCTTGAAGATTTGAACACTCTGATTAAGATTAAGAATGGCACTCTGGCCTATTTGGCTTATATCACTTTTCCTATGATTTTTAAAAAGTTGGTATGTATGTACATGTGCACAAATGGAAGCACATATGAATGTGTTGTATGTCCACATGTGACTAGAAGCCAGAGAATACCCTTGGGTGTCACCCTCAAGAACACTATTCACCTCCTTTGAGTCAGGATCTCTCCCTGATCTGGAGCTCATCAATTGGGATGAATGGCCAAAAAGCTCCAGGAATACTGAGGTCTCTTTCTACCTAGCTGTGTGATCTCAGGCTGCTGCTACTACACATAGCATTTCAGCTGAGTTCTGGGAATGAACCACAGTCCTCACACTATGCTTGCCTTGCCAGTCAAGCTCTCTATTGACTGAACTGTCATCCCTGTCCTTAAGTTGCTTCATTTAAATCCACCTCTTGGAGGATGCTGCTGGCCAGGAAAGAAAAGGATAAACTGAGAGTGGTATAACTCTTTATAGAAGGGCTATTCATATTTCTATTCATTTGGCTTCTTGGAGCAAACTTATAATCACATAAGAAAGTATAGCATAGACTTCCCTTCAGTGGCATCCTAGTATAAGCACCAAGTTTTCAACCTTAAGGTGAATGTTTCTGTGATGAAGCTGTTTTCTTTCACAGCTGTATCCTAACCTTCATTTTGCAGCTTCTGTAAAAAGCTGTGTGTAAGCACACAGCTCTTTATACTCCAGGCAACCCACAGTTAAGTGATAAGCATTATATTTTAAATTGTTGTTACTGTGTTAGAATCAGCACTTCATGTTTCGTAATGTTTTTCAGAGTTCAGAACTCTGAAAAGTCTTCAGAAGCCTTTATTCCCCATAGCTTGGCTATTTCACAAACTTATTTAAATGCATCAGCTTCCTTTACTGAAAGTAAGAATGAGTCAGAAAACTGCTTATGAGGAAACTCACATACATAATAAGCTTAATGAAATGACCAGTTCTTATTGATTTGATTTATATATAAATTTATATATCAAATCAATTTTAGATGCTATGTTGAAATTTTTAATGTGTATTTCCCAGCAAGCTGTCAAGTTGACAAAGTCCGAGTTATCTGAGAAAGATTCAATGGGGATTGAGAAAGGTTCAATCATATTGACCTGTGGTCATTTCTTTGGGGATATTTTCTTGATGGCTTATTGATGTAAGAGAGCCCAATCCACTTAAGACAATACCATCCATAGGCAAGTAGCCTGGGCCTACTAGAAAGCTAGCTAAACATTAGCAGGTCAGTAACAGTTTTCATCCATGCTTCCTGCTTCTGCTCCTGCTTGCATTCCTGCATTTACTTCCACCATGATGGACCATGAACTGGAGGTATAATTTGAAATAAACCCTTTCTTCTCCAAGTTGTTTTTGGTCATGATATTTATCATAGCAATGAAAGTAAACTAGAACTAGTGATTTTTATTTATGTGAGTATGGGTGTCTGTGTGCCATGGGATTTGGGTATAGGTCAGAGCAACTTGCAGAAGTTGGTTCTAACCTCCTACCATGTGGGTACTACGGATTGGATTCAGGCTGTCAGCCTTGGCGGGATGGGCCTTTACTTTTAAGTCATCTTGATGGCCCTGGGTTGAAAATTTTTACATGATTATCCTTGCTGTAGGATCTCCTTGCTCATGATCTTTTAGACTTATTTTCCTTGTAATAGGTTTTGTAGGAGCCTTGGTTTAGCTATCTGTTGGTGCCTCAGTCACTTCTATAAAACTCAGTGGCATCAAGGAAGAACAAATTCTTAGCATTTTAAATAGTTTCTGTGGGTAAAGAATAAAATTCAGACATTTCAAAGATGTTTAATACAGAATGCTCCAATATTGAGATGAGAGAAGGGTCTCAAGAGAAGGAAATGTTATAGACAAGGTCAACACTTTTCTACTCTTGGCAGACAAGTATCCATATTAACCAGATCTAGAATAATAACACTGATAGAGTGTTAAACCAAAGGGAATGATCAATTTTATTTGTATGTTATATGCTTCAAATATAGGAGGAAATGTTCATACACAGTGTTTAGTTTACTTTTCTGTTGTATTTAAACACCACGGCAGAAGCAACCTGTGGTAGAACATATCTATTTAGCTTATAGGTTAAAGTTCAACATCAGGGAAGACAGGAGAGAAACTTAAGTAGGAATCTAAAGGCATGAACTGAAACAGAGACCATGAAGGAAGCCTTCTTAACTATGCTCTTTACTTAAGTGCCCCTCTGCTTCAGTCAATAGTCTTCCACAACCCAGGACCACCTCCCCATATGTGGCAATACCCACAGCAGGCTGGGCCCTCACACATCAATCATCAACCAAGAAAATGCTTGGCAGCCAGGCAGGACTTCCAGTGGAATGAGGAGAACATCAAATCACCCACAAAACCTTCAAACGAAAATTTGTCCTGCCTACAAGATGCACAGGGTAAAAATGGAGCAGAGACTGAAAGGCTAACATGACACTCATCTTATGGGAGAGAGCCTACCCCTGACACTATTAATGATACTTTGCTATGCTTGCAGACAGTAACCTAGCATAACTGTCTCCTAGGAGGCTTCATCCAGCAGTGGATGGAAACAGATATAGAGACTCATAGCTGAACATTAGATGGAGCTCAGGAAGTCTGTGGAAGAGTTTTGGGACAGAATTGAGCATGCTAGAGGAGTCAAGGACAGTACAAGAAGGCCTACAAAATCAACTAATCTGGGCCCATCAGAGATCACAGAGACTGAACAATTAACCAAAGATCATTCAGGGGCTGTACTTAGCCCCCCTCCCCACATTTATTTGTGTGTATCAGATATACAGCTTGGTCTTCATGCAGGCCCCCTAACAACGGGGTTGGGAGTTGTCTCACACTCTGTTGTCTGTTATTGGATCCCCTTCCCCTGCCTGGACTCCCTGATTTGGCCTCAGTGGGAGAGAAGGTGCTTAGTCCTGCTGGGACCTGATATCTCAGGGTGGAGTGTTACCCAAGGGGGGCTTCCCTGTCTCTGAGGAGAAGAGGAGGGAGTAATGCGAGGAGGGATTTGTAAGGGCAGGACTGGGAGAAGAGGAGGAAGAGGGGCTTTATTGGGACGCCATGTGAAAGAAAAATTATGAGAAAAAAAACAAAAAGGAAAGGCATGAAAAGGTACTAAAAACACTGCAGCTGTGTCAGAGATAAGCTAGAACTAGTATTTGGTAAAAATTTATTCTTATGCATTCTATATCTAGATTTTTATTTCTTATATCACTAAGAATGGATCTTTTTCAATTGTAATTATCCAAAGCCTCAGAGAGCCTGAAGAACTAGTTTATCTGTTGTTATAAGCCCAAAAAGTAATACAAGTCACATCGTACCTGAATTGTATGAAATTTGCTGCAATAAATTAATCATAAATATGTCTATATTAAGAATAGAAGGTACAACAGGCAGTCCAGTATGTGTAGATTATACCTTTCAATTCTGGTGTCCAAAAATGAACATTTTTGCAGTGCCAATAAAGTGACCTATTTCAAACAAGAAAAAAAAAATGCTTGGCAGGCATGACCACAGGTCAATATGATGGAGGGAATTACTCAAACAAAATCCTCTTTTCCCAGGATTCAATTATTTAATAATAGTTGTGTTGAATTAAGTGTCATAAGTAATATAAAAACTACTTGAAAAAAGAATCTATGTGTATCTCAGCTTATCTCATTCTGGCAATCTGGATCTTACTCTTTCCTGAGTTGGGAATTCCAGTGGAAGCTGAAGGTATAGTGCCCTCTTTGGATTGCTTGTATGAAGGACAGCTGCTGCTCCTGTTTATCAGGGCAGTTCTGGATGGTGTATGATGCTTCAATTCCTTGTGCTAAGTGGACTTCTTCACAGGAATGATTTGATGGTCTCATGATATGAGAGAATGACCCAAGAGCACAAGGCAGCTCCTATTGTGTCCTATGTAGTTTTGCTTCAACTTTAAGGCCAATTTTATTTGATAGAGAAGAGAAATACTAAACAACATGAATAACTGGAAGCAAAAATCTCTGGAGTTTTCCTGGAAGGTGTTTGATCACCATCTAGTCCTTTACTTCTTAGTCTAGTCTGTAGAATTCTAATTTGAGATACTTTGAAAATATACTTTAAGATTTGTTTGGACTTGATGAGAGAACCATTAGGTAAAATTCAGAGGTGGCAACACATAGGGTTAACAATACTGGAAATTGTAGGTCTGGTTTTAGAATCAGAGCAGCAGCAAGAATCTGGGTCAGGAAGACAGGTCCAAAAAAGAGCAGGTACTCAACGACACAGTACATCTGGCAGCTTTGTCCTTTTAGCAAAGGTTTGCTAGGTTTGGGAAGAAGATAAACATGGGGGTAGGTTCTAGTGAAAAGGGTTGCTAACAACAACATTCTTATTTTTTTATTTTTATTTTTTCTTTGGAGAGGTGATATAATCTTTTTTCCTGGTTTGTGTAGTTGATGATAGTGAACTAGGTATGATAGTACCTTGGCAAATAGATTTTAACAACTTGAACATTAATCTTAACATATGCCTATTAGTTTTATGGAGTTAAGACCATGCCCATTCCATTGACAAGAGAGATACCATCCACTTCTCAAGGAACAAAAAGAGGATCAGCAAATGTTGTACCAAATAATTTCTGTGTTTGAATAAGAGCTTTTTTTCAGGCTTTTGCCTATTGTGTGGGTTTTGATTTTTAATACTAATGATTACAAATGCTTATTAAGTATTTAAATTATATAAAAGTCATTATCTAGTCTCACTGTTGTAGCAACAATGAGTTATGCTGAGCCAGTTTAGAAAAGCAACAAGCTACTGGAGTGAAACTGGCTAAAGTGTCTATCTTAAGTGGGCCTCATGCTTATTGTGAATGTTGGAAGTTGGGGCCCCTTAGCCCTAATTTTCTCATTGGTAAAGCTGAGGATTGAAAGAAGTTGCTTCTGATTAATTACTGTGGGGGTTTAGTAATATAACACATATGTGTTATGTTACTTATGTAATATGGGTACTTATGGGTACTAAGTGCCTAGTATGTATTAGCTTTTATTATTCTCATAAGCTTCCTTCTGAAAGTTTTAACTCAATTACTTATTTAATGACTATTTATGTATTTCTTTTTTGTACCAGTTTTCTTTAGGGAGTCTTGGAATTAAAAACAGTCAAACTCTCTCTGTTCTCATGATACAATGTTCATGACCATAAATTAAGCCTCTAAAGTATGCAAGATGTTGATTAATTCTATGAATAAAATAAAACAGGGGAAAGGGAAAGAACTGTCATAATTATAGAATGATTGCTATATTTTGTAGACTGGATAAGGTAGTCCTTGCTTTCAGCTTCCCAGATGATTGGGAGGAATGAAGGAAGGAGGTATGACTGTGGAAGCTAAAAATGTAGACATTTAAACAAAGGAACCAAAGAAATACATCCCACCTTGGTTGTTAGACCATTAGGTCATTGGAAGGTATAACTGTGGGAATGTATAGTGTTCATCTGATGAGTTCTTTATTCTCAGTAAAATCAGAGAACAAGGGTTTGGTGGTATATGAACAAGGGTTCTGAAAAGAAGAAGAAAAGCATGAAATATTTTCCAGTGCGTTCCTTCTGTAAAGCCCCCTTGAAGATAGCAGAACTGAACTTTGAGGAAGGGCCTAGAAACTCAGAGTGGTTTTCTCTAGTTTTATGTTTGTTCCTGTGAGTGAAGCTACAAAGTACCTTAGACCAGAAAGTCAGAGTGTGTGAGGGGCTGAGTAAAGCAATCCAAGATAACCAGAGATGAGAGAACTTAGAATTCATTGCTTCCCTTTTACTATCTTGTCATAGATGAAGACTACCTTTTCTATTAAATTATACTCTTCTCTGTCACCTCCAGAAGTTATGAGCCTGTGTCTTACTCTTTTAATCTTTTCAACACAGTTTGTTACAAATTTTGTTTTTTTTTGAAAAATAGGAAATCAATAACTGTCAATTGGATTGTGTTTCATATTTTTCTTAAGTCATTCTACATCACTTACATTATGTAAAGCTTTACTGAAACTACTTTTTAAAAAGTCAGCACCACATAAATACAAAGCTATTCTGTTCCAAAATGCTACTTTTGATTATAAATGTGTCCACCAAGTTGGACAAAGTAAATGAAAATTTTATCAATATGGACAGTTTTTTCAATTAAGTATATGGATGAAACAGAAAACTCAATGGAAAATTTGGCTTGAATGAGTTGATTTGACTATTTACATTTTGTCAGATTGAGCTGGTACTTGCCAATTTCCCTTTTTATTTTTAGGTAATCTCAAATAATGAAGAAAAGGACATTTTTGTTCCTTTAAAATAATGTCTCTATGCTGACTACTACTTTAAACTTTTATGAAAATGAGATACATGGCTGTGAGGATAAATTGCTGGGGTCAGGAAGGGAACATGGACTACAATGAAAAGTCAAATCAGGAGTCGTCCATTTACAAAGGCTCTCTAAAAATATCTTCTCTTGTGATTATAACAAACATGAAAGCCTTAACTGAATTAATTATCCTGAGGTATTGTAATAAATAAATCAATTCAACAAGTATGTTGTATATCTCATTATGACTAATATTACAAGTGATGGATGAGAAATATTAGACACACAAACAAATTAAATATTCTTGGTAAAATGGGACTGAATCTCTGATGGCCCTATGTGGTAGAATCCTTGTAGGTAAAGTGATCAGATGTTAGTAACTGAATAGACATACAAAGTTATGGAGAAATGATTATAAGAATCCGATAGATTTGAGATGATTCAATGGGTGGAAGAGCTTGCTAGTGAGCATGAGGATCTGAGTTCAGATTCCTGGTCCCCATGTAAAAGCTGAGTGAGGTGGAGCTTGTCTGAACTTCCCTTCTCAGCTGACTCTAGACTATGTCAAGTTGATAGTTAAGGCTAACTGGGATAGATGCTAAAATTTCCAGGTGAAGGGAAGAGGAAGTTTGAAGAAGAAACAAAAATGTTGGAGGAAACAGTTGGTTAAGATTCAGGTTCTAAAGATTAAAAATTTTGGCTGTTGCTCATTAATGAAAGAATCATATTTTGTATTTGTGTGTGTAATTGATTATAGTTTTAAATGATGAATATTGAAACATTTTCATTCACATATCAAATCTGAAATTATAAGACTGTAGCAATGAACAGAATATGCCAGCATTTTAGTTTCAGTGACTAGCACATAGATTAAAAATATCCATTAATAAAATTTAGGTTTCAGTGCATGAATGGCAGAATACATTTACAAACATAAGTTTGTTTAGAGATAATATTGGTGAACTTTCAAAGGCTTAGCTCATTTGTGGGTTTAGTGTGCATACTGGTTTTCTTCCTTATGTTCCTAAAATATACCTGCAGGCTATTATTCATTTTCAGTGTCACCCAAGTTGCAGTATTCTCTTTTTAACCTTCCTCCCATCTTAGAGAATTTCTATGTGCTCTAGTCTCAACTTGTTTTCTCTTCCATACTTCTGTCCTTTCAACCTCATGAATAATGCCTGGGGAAGCAAAGCAGAGGAAGGAGGAAAAGAAGTCTTGGGGTTTAATCTTTGACCTGTCAAAACCTTTCCACTGTCATACTTACCCTCACCTATGCTGGGAGTGATTCAAAATGCCAGGTGTAAAAAATACAGCCAGTTCCAGTGCTTTCCGCCTTACTTGATTTTTCTCCTGCTTTGTTGTCTATTTGCCAAACTGTGGTCCTGGCAATAGACTGTTACTATGGAAAAATAACCAGTCCAGCCAAACTATGCACATAACAAAGACTCTCATTGCTTAATCCTAAAGTGGACTGATTTTGTATTGTCTCTAATGTTCTATATTCTCAATTAAAAAATAGCTTTTATTTTCTTTCATTGGATTTGTATTTTAAGCATATTTTTATAAGTGACCTATTTTAAAAATTACCCCTCCTAAGCATTGACCAGACAGAAGCATACCATTTTATTTGGGCATTTCTTGTCTTTTGGCGAACACCTGTGTTTGTAAATAAACAGTTAAATCCACTCATTGTATTGCTAGAGATCCTTGCTGTTTTTGTTTTAGGTTAGAAAATACCAACCACTTGGTACTATTCAACTAAATAGGATAAGTTTACTATACACAGAGAAACCAACATGATTGTCACCACCATTGAGAAAGATGGATTCCCTAAGGACAGTAAAATGGGAGAGCCTTTTACTTTTAACATGAGATAAACAGATTCACATCAAAGATAAGATGTCTGGTACAGAATTCATTACTGAATTCTGAAGTTACTTAGTTTTCATCTAAGACTTCTTCTTAGAGTGTTTTGAAAATAGAGCTACTTAAATGTAAAGAAATGATGTTGTTTTCTTAGACACTGAACTTGAAATCACCTTTCAGCTCTTTTCTTCAGGAGTTTTTCCTATAGCATCCATCTAGTCTACCACATTGTTCTATGAGAAGCCCCTTTACAGAGTTGACTTTTTCCAAGCAGCACAGCACAATTAGAAAATCACCCTTGTTTTTGGATACATGAAGGTAAGATAGGGACAGAATAAAACAGCACAAAATAAAAGTCTAGAATTGGCAAGGAAGTTTCGTAACTTCCTTTCTGAAAGGAAGTTTCAGAAACTAGTCTAAAGAATTTTGATGGATGAGAGGCAAAATTAAAAATCACCTCCAATGGAATGCCTTTTGTTCATTGGGATCACTAGTAATTTGTTAATTGAAAAGTTAACAAAAGGGAATAAAACTTAATAATTATTTAAAAAGATACACATATACCTTAAATGTTTTAATTTCATATTGAACATATATATGCACTTGTACTCTGAGTTATCTCGATGGTGTGTTCTTTGATATGATCGAACTGATTTGAGTACCTGAAAGAACAACACTTTTGAATGATCAATTATGATTCTGGTATTTTTAAGTAAAATTGAACTTAAAAGAAGTAGGGAAGCCTAGTACAAATCTGTCTTGAATTTCAAGGCACCCCATCTTTTATGGGACAAGGACATGCATATTTACACAATGGAGTATTACTCAGCTATTAAAAACAATGAATTCGAGAGGTTCCTAGGTAAATGGATGGAACTAGAAATTATCATCCTGAGTGAGGTAACCCAATCACAAAAGAACACACATGGTATTCACTCACTGATTATTGGATATTAGCCCAGAACCTTGAAATGCCCAAGATGGAACTCACAGGCCACATGAAGCCCATAAAGAAGGAAGACCAAGTGGGGGTGATTCGGTCCTTCTTAGAAGGAGCAACAAAATACTCAAGGGAGCAAATATGGAGACAAAGCGAGGGACAAAAACTGAAGGAGGGGCCGTCTAAAGACCTTTCCACCTGAGTATCCATCCCATGTGCAGTCACCAAAGGTAGATGCTGATGTGGAAGTCAGGAAGTGCATGCTGATAAGAACCTGATATGGATGTCTCCTCAGAGGTCTTCAAGAGTCTGACATATTCAGAGGCAGATGCTCACAACTAGCCATTGAACTGATAATGGGGTTCCCAATGGAGGAGTTATAGTGAAGACTGAAGGAGCTGAAAGGATTTGCGGCACCATGAGGAGAACAATAATACCAACCAACCACAGCTCCCAGGGTCTAAACCACCAGCCTGGGAGCACTTAGGGGGCGGATCCAGGGCTTCAGCTGAATATGTAAGAGTGGAGGGCCCTGCTGGACATAGGTGGAAGAAGAGAACCTTGACCTCATGAAGGCTGGATGCCCCAGGGGGTGGAAATTTTGAGGGTGGGGAGGTGGGAGTGGGGGGGAGTAGATAGAGGTTACATCCACAGAGAAGAAGGAGGAGGGGTGAGGGGATTGTGGGTTCCGGGGTGGGTGGGGGATGGGGTAAGGGGACAACATAGGAAATGTAAATAAAACATCCAATAAAAAAAATTTATTGTTAAAAAAAGACATATATATTCAAATAAATTTTTTTAGCAATTTTTATTTTTCAAGTTTTTTCCAAACTGTTTAATCTATTTTCAGTAAAAGTAACAATACCCCTTAGCAATTATATTATTTTTAAAATAATACAATTGTGTAATTAAAATGACAAGTGTTACATGTATAAATAAGTCTAGGAGGATGTGTTGGTTGGAATAGAATTCTATCATATGAATGGTCATGTAGGTGTCTTAGCCACCAGTCTGGCTTACTATGACTATTTTTTTCATTTCTGTATAAAACAGAAGTAGGAGAATGTTTTGATTAGTTGAATGATTCTGACACATAGAAATCACTAATATGTATGGAATGTCTTATTGTAAACTTATCTCAGAATATCTTTAGGTTTATATAAATATTGCAAAGATAGTGTAGTGATCTAAAATTCAATTTCATTTGAATATTACACAACAATGTCATATTTGTGTCAACTAATGAGCCCAAAATAGATATATTACTAATGAACATACCCTTTCTTAGCATTCTCTTAGCTTTTATGCAGTGTCCTCCTTTTCCAGGAGCTCATATAAGATCCCATGCTATCTTGGTTCAGATAAATGATACTTACCATATGTCAATGATGCATACACTTTTACCAGCAAGTCAAATGGTATTGATGCTGTCTCTTGTCATCTGGCTGAATCTTCCCTCCTGAAAACATGTTCTGATATTAGATGTAGAGAGTCACTTCCATTACATGGTTTTTATAATGTGATGGCTTACTTTACTGAACAAATGGCTTCTTTCATCTACACTTTTTTCATGATGGAAATCATAGTTTGGCTTTTTGTAAGGATTTTCTGTAAAGCTAAGATGTTCATTTTATCATCTTATCGAATTCTACCTTTCCTGTGCTGCTCCTGTTCCTTTATTGAGCTTAATAAGCGAGCAGAAGAATAGACATGCTCCAACATTTTCTAGGTGTAGTTTGGAGGAAACAGATCACTGTGGTTATACAGTGTATGATTGTATAAATCTGGATTCAAGTTCAAGACTATACCATTCCTTTCAATTTCACTTGAGTCTAATCTTACTTTTTTGGTGGCATTTTTCCATGTTCTTCCTGAATGCACTTGACAAAATTCATTAGATAATTGTCTTACATAATATCATCATGTGACTAAGGCCAATCCTGTATCCTTTGCTCAGTAGACCATTTCTCAGCTCAAATACAACTTTAACATGATACAAACAGGGGATCTGTATACCAAGCTGAAAACTGATATTTCATAATCCTATACTTTATGGGAGAAGTTGCACAGATCCTAAATCATTTTTAACCAACAGCCAGACTTCTACATTATATATATTGGAAAACATTTTAATATACAACACAAAGAGATCTCTTTCAGAGAGCATCTGCTTCCTACGTGCCTGGGAAATAAAGATGCCACAAAAGCTTCCTTGCATATAAATATCTGTGAAGGAAGATATCAAAGAGAAACTAGTTACCTTACTTAAATGATACTGATTTCTTTAATTTCCTCAAATGCATAGAAATTAGCTCCTGATAATTTAAACTGATATTACCTAATTGATATAAATTGAAAACAAGGGCACCCAAATATTTCGATTTCCACTTAAGTGTTTCAAAAAAAATTCTGCCCCACCTATGATGAATATGGACTTTGTTCATCTGTTTCTTCATTATCTCCATTATGTAGGGAGTCTTGGTATGAATTTAATATGGAGCTGTTGATGGAGTAACTACCTTACTGTTTGTTATATATTATATAGTTTCTATGCAGTTGTTCTTTGGTTCTCTGTTCATTGAAACAGTGATGTAAAACAATGTGCTCTAGGGAGAAGCAATGAGGAGCTGTGATGACATCTTGGAATAGAAATTCTAGGACCTGGGAAATATGTCTCTCTAGCATCTATCATTCTGTCACCTCAGACAAGGTTCTTGCCTTTTGGTCCTCTATATCTCAAATGATTATGATGGGACAGTTGTGACTACCTTGTCTACCTCTAGGAAGGTAGTTTTAGGATCCTGTATAACACTATGTAAATATGTTCTAAACCATACTGTATTGTATAAATCACAGGGATGGCTTTGAGGCTATAGCAGTAGCAGTTTACTTTTGCATTTACAGTAGCTGTTAGTGTAGAATAGGCTGAAAATCTATACTGTTCAACATAGTTGGTAAGAGGTACAGAAAAGAGAGTTAATATCCAGAAAATCATATTCCAAAGCTCCCATGAGCTATGATCCACAGTGTGACCAGTCACGAAATGCCCCATGACGGTTGCTTCAGTGAAGAAGAACATGGTATAGGCATGTAAAGGCTGCATGATTTGATTTCTAGTATTACTTCTATCTTTAAAAATAACTTGAAATAAGTCAACTACTTGAGCTAAAGACACTTATAGACAAGTGAAGTAAAAAACTATACAAGTATAGGTATTTTTAGATTTTTAAAATGATACTGTGTGCACATTTAAATTACTTTACCTTTCTGGATGAAAACACAAAAAGAGATCTTGTTTTATCCCAGTCATTTTTCTATGTGCTTTGGTGACACACCTAACGATCTTATAATTCTTAGGAGGTAGGTAAGGCAACTGAGTCACAGAATGAAGGTATTGTTTGACAGGTATTGTGCAGGTGATTGTGAGAATGCTGGAAATTGGAAAAACAGTATATTATTCAATATTAGAGAACAATTAAATTAGGAAGATATCATCAACAGTCAAGGAGAAAAATAAAAACTAGTTGCCAACAGAAAGAAAATGAGATAGCACATTAAGGTACAACACAAGCCCAGCTGTGGAACTTGAAGGTAGTCCTTATAATTGATACTTGTGATGTGTCTCTTAAAAAGAAAATGAGATAATTCATTGCTAAGATGGAAATATTTTAAATAAAGAATTTCTAATATTACATGTATTCAGAATATACAGATTTAAAAAGTATCCTACAAAAAGATTTATGAAAGGCAAAAACATTAAACTGTCAAAGGGGACTATCACTATAACAAAATTAATTGCTAAAAATAAAAGAGTAGGAAGGACAGTTGTTGGTGTCTGAGGACATGCCTTTAACTGACTTGAGTATCTTATTTGGGCCAAATATTTCATAGATATTTTTCCTGAAGAATACACCTTTGTAATGGTTAGATCAAAACAGTTTTGTTCTAGTTTTTTTAATTGCTTGTGGATGTTATGTGTTTATCTTTTTATGGTGCAGGTCTCAACAGGTACTCTTTTACTCCCAAGTACTCATGAAAAATTTCTGAACCTATGACAGGTTTCACTCATCCCCTTAGTGCACTCAATTTACATGTTATTATATCTTTTTATATTTTGAATCAAGTGTTGCTGTTTCCAAGCTGCTATCAGCAGTGGATGCCAAAAATATTCATTGTAACACTTCTCAGCATGGAAGTGAGAGCATTTCAAATGACAGGAGCAGAATTTACAGCCATTGTTCTGTTCTTTTTTGCATATTATGTAGCCAAAATAGTACAAGACAAAGAAAGATTTACTAGAAAAAAACATGTGGTAAAATATGAGGTTGTTTTGTGACAGTTTGTAACTGAAAGTTAAAAAACCTGTATCAATTGTGCATTTAGCAAAACATTTTTTCACACCTTTTAGAAACTTATACAAAAAATTACACAGATCATTACTTATAAAATGACCATTACTCAATTTCAATGATGTCTTTATTTTGATTTCTTAACATGAAATGGTAAATGGAAAGAAATAATGTTTTAGATGCTATCAGTTTACATCTGGGAAGATGCTCAGAACTCATGTAAAGCTGGCTCAGTAAAGCATACATACAATCCCAGTGGTCTTCTGGTGAGATGGGAAACAGAAAAGGCAATCTCTTGGAGTTTATGGATTAGCTCTCCTGGCCTCTCAATGATGAACAAAAGACTCTGGTTAAAAAACAAGTGAGCAATAAGGACCAACACCAGATGTTGTCTTCTGGCATTCATACATGTACTATGGCATGTTTGCGTCTGTACTTACACACACACACACACACACACACACACACACACACACACACAGAGAGAGAGAGAGAGAGAGAGAGAGAGAGAGAGAGAGAGAGAGACAGAGACAGAGACAGAGAGACAGAGACAGAGACAGAGACAGAGAGACAGAGACAGAGACAGAGAGAGAGACAGAGACAGAAAGACAGAGAAATAGATTGAGACACAGAGAAAGACACAGAGAGAGACAAAGACAAGGATTTAAAAATGCTCTTGAGGTTTCTAGGTTCTGCAATATATTCCTTCACTCTGGCATTTCAATACTCTGTAAGGGATACCAGAGGGAGGGAGGGGGTTTGGGGGAAAGATTGTGGGAGGTAGTGACCAGGAAGGGGGCAGTGAGAAGGATATTAAGTGAATAAATAAATAAATAAATAAATAAATTAATTAATTAATATATAGAGCCCATGGGAAGGTGATTAGTTCATGAGGATTGAGACTCATAAATAAGATTATTCTTATTTAAAAGAAATACCAGGCAGCTAGCCAATAAGGATGTCTTCTTCTACATAAGAAAACAGAATAAGGGATCCTACCAGTCTCAAGGGAGCCTTGTCTTCAAGGTTCTGGTGCCCTGACTGATATTTAAGTTCTTGGATCAAGAAATATAAACAGTAAATGTATTTTCCAGAGTATAGTGAAAAATGTCAGAGACTGTAAACTTTATTTTTTTTAAATTTTTATTGGATATTTTATTTATTTACATTTCAGATGTTATCCCCTTTCCCCATTCCCCCACCCAGAGATCCCCTATCCCATTTCCCCTCCTCCTGCTTCAATAAGGATGTGCCCCCACCCACCCACCCACCTACCCACTCCCACCTTCCTGCCCTTGAATTCCCCCACACTGGGGCATCCAACCTTCAAGGGACCAAGATCCTCCTCTCCCACCTATGTCCAACAAGGCTGTCCTCCCTTACATATATAGCTGGAGCCATGAGTCTCTTCCTATGTGCTCCCAGGCTGGTGGTTTAGACCTTGGGAGCTCTGGTTCGTTGGTATTGTTGCTCTCCCCATGGGGCTGGAAGCCCCTTCAGCTCCTTTAGTCTTCTCTCTAACTCCTCCATTGGGAACTCCATGATCAGTTCAATGGTTAGCTGTGAGCATCTGCCTCTGTATATGTCAGGCTCTGGCAGAGCATCTAAGGATACAGTTATATCAGGCTCCTGTCAGCATGCACTTCCTGGCATCTACAACAGCATCTGACATTGGTGACTGCACATGAGATGGATACCCAGGTGAGGCAGTCTCCACACGGTCCCTCCTTCAGTTTCTGTTCCATACTTTGTCTTCATATTTATTCCCATGAATATTTTGTTACTCCTTCTAAGAAGGACTGAAACACCCACACTTTGGTCTTCCTTCTTCATGAGCTTCATGTGGTCTGTGAATTGTATCTTGAGTACTTCGAGCTTTTGGGCTAATATGCACTTATCAGTGAATGCATACCATGTGTGTTCTTTTGTGATTGGGTTACCTCACTCAGGATGATATTTTATAGTTCCATCCATTTGGCTAAAAATTTCATGAATTAATTGTTTTTAATAGCTGAGTAATACTCCATTGTGTAAATGTACCACATTTTCTGTATCCATTCCTCTGTTGAAGGACATCTGGATTCTTTCCAGCTTCTGGCTATTAGAAATAAGGCTGCTATGAACATAGTGGAGCATGTGTCTTTGTTACATGTTGGAGCATCTTCTTGTTATATGCCCAAGAGTGGTATAGCTTGGTCCTCAGGTAATGCTATGTCCAATTTTCTGAGGAACTGCCAGACTGATTTCCAGAGTGGTTATACTAGCTTGCAATCCTATCAACAATGGAGGAATATTCCTCTTTCTCCACATCATCACCAGCATTTGCTATCACCTGAGGTTTTGATCTTAGCCATTCTGACTGGTGTGAGGTGGGTGGAATCTCAGGGCTGTTTTGATTTGTATTTCCCTGATGACTAAGGATGTTAAACATTTGTTTAGGTGCTTCCCAGCCATTTGAGTTTCCCAAGTTGTGAATTCTTTGTTTAACTCTGTACCTTAGTTTTTATTTGGTTGTCTGAAGTCTAATTTCTTGAGTTCTTTGTATATATTGGATATTAGCCCTCTCTGGGATGTAGTATTGGTAAAGATCTTTTCCCAATCTGATCTGTTGGTTGCCATTTTCTCCTATTGACAGTGACCTTTGCCTTACAGAAGCTTTGCAATTTTATGAGTTCCCATTTGTCAATTCTTGTTCTTAGAGCATAAGCTATTGGTGTTCTGTTCAGGAGCTGAGAATGTAAACTTTTAAAAATGAGAAAGGACATCACTTATACAAATCTGTGAAACTATAGAACTATTTTCTATAATTAATCAAAAAGAATGTGTTGTATCAGAAATAATTGACTTACATTTTACTATAGTAACACTTAAGGGAGAGTGAAAGAACTTTTAAGAAGTTCTCTGAATTTGTTAGTGTGTGTTTGTGTGTGTGTTATCAGAAAACATCTTTCAGGAGCATGTTCTCTTCTTCTACTGTTTGGATCCTGGGAAAGGAACTCAGGTCATGAGTTTTCCAACTACCTGATGAATCATCCTGCTGGTCTCATTTTCTGAACAATCTAATGAAATGGTTAAAAAAAAGTTAAAAGCCAATATTTTATTCTACCTTCATAATTAATACAAATCTGAAATTTGAATCAGCTTCTCATATAATTACTATGAATAAAAGGCCGAATGTGGATGTAATCATCACTCAGATGTGGTAATTTACATGAGTTTGTAGTATTTGAATTTCATGTTGCAGCAAGATGTGACACTTTCTTGGTATTTAAAAACCAAGTGAAAGAGATGAAAATGAGTGAAAGAGATGAAAAACTAGTACAAGAAAAATCAGAGTTTCAGAGTGGTATCGATATAAGCAAAATGCAGGGTACTATCTGGAAGCCATTGAAAGTTTAGTATTGCAGACAGATTCAACTTAAAAGACTGTCCTCTGATGTAAACTGTTTTAAATCATTCATCCTCAGAAGAGTTCAGTGTATTTGCATACTTCAAAAGACTCTCATTTGTTCATTACCAAACAATTATTGAGCACCTACTGTGGGTCTGGTACTGTGTTAGATGCTTGAAATAATAATGCAATCAAAAGTATTCAAGTACTTGAAAGACAAAGGTAGAAAGTTGTACTGTGTCCGGCAGTGGTGGCGCACACCTTTAATCCTAGCACTTGGGAGGCAAAGGCAAGTGGATTTCTGAGTTTGAGGCCAGCCTGGTCTACAGAGTGTGTTCCAGGACAGCCATGGCTATACAAGAGAAATCCTGTCTCAAAACCCCCCCAAAAAAAGTAAAAGAGAGAGAGAGAGAGAGAGAGAGAGAGAGAGAGAGAGAGAGAGAGAGTTGTACTGTGATGAACAAACTGTTCCTCACAAGTTGAGTGTATGTGATAGACTCAAGCATTTGGAAGGGCAGGAAAGTGTAGAGATGTTTTTTAACTGGTAATTTTCTGTCTTTTATTGAGGGATTGGGAGCCATGAGAGATGGGGAGATGAGAGGGAGGGTGGAGACAACAAAAACAAAAAACAAAAAGTGTGTGAGAAATTTTTATAAAGAAATCTATTACTTTGTAAACTGATTAAAAATAAAATTTAAAACCCAGTGGAAATGTTTTATTATGTTTTCTTAGAACTCTTGAATAAAAGCAAGAACATTGAAAAGACTAAACATTAATTATTATAAATTTGATTAACAAAGGTATCTTCTTATTCTAGAGATATAAATTGTTATTTTATCTGCCTTATGGGTTTGTCTGTAAATTAAGTAAAACACAAATAGAAAACATTGTCTACTTAAAAGTAGATATAGCTTCAGTAGAGGTAACTTCACAAAGAATTATATGTATGACATAGTTGATTCTGATTATTAGCTTGACTGCACTGAGAACCATGCAGGAGAAGAATACTATATGTCCTTTAGGGTGTGGTTGAGGATGTTTCTATAAAGGATTAACTAAGGGGGCAAGGCCTGTACACATTGTGGGACATATTATCCCATGTGATAAGAGACCTGAATGGAAATAAAGGGCAAGAGAGAAAGCCAGTACATGCAGGCATGTTGTCTCTGATTCCTGGCCACCAGGAAGTGGACTTCTCTGCTTTGCCATACCTTTTCTACATAATAAACTGACACCTGTGAAGATGAATCAAAAGAAGCCATTACTTTTGTGTGTTTTCCCCAGGTATTTGGTCACAACAACACAGAGGTTACACCTCAAAACTGCCATCTTACAAAGCAATTTTAATCTAACAGATATATTGATTAATACTATATCCCAAATAATGTCACAAATTTAGGGGGCTCTGATATGTAGGTTACAGTCTTATTCAATGTCACACTTATCCCTCATACACAGATGTACTGTGTTAACTCCCAAGATTTACAATATATCTAAGCAAACCTGGAATATAATGAGATAAAGATTCTAGTCTTGAATTTCCAACCTTCTTCCTGGTAGCTTATTTCAACTTGACACAAGCTGAAGTCCTCTCAGAGGAGGAAATGGCAATTAAGAAAATGCCTCCATAAGATCAGGCTGGAGGGAAGACTGTACTACATTTTCTTAATTAGTAATTGATATGAGAGGGTCCATCTCCTTGTGAATGGTCCTGAGGGTTATGATGGTCCTGGGTTCTCTGAGAAAGTCAGATGAGTAAGCCATGGGAAGCAAGCCAGTAAGCAGTACTCCTCCATGGCCTCATCAGCTCCTGCCTCCAGATTCCTTCCCTGTTTGAATTCCTTTTCTGACTTCCTTCAATGATAAACAATTCTGTGGAAGTGTAAGCCAATTAAAATCTCCCCCTTGCCCAATTTACTTTGTGGAGGAACATTTTGTCATGGAGTTCCAGCAGAGCAATAGTATACTTACAAAGACAGCAGCTATCACTATTAAAATTCAGACTCTACAACTATTATGAATATTGAATCAAAGAACGGAGAAATGGATGGGGTGGAGTGTGTTCCCACAAGGCTGGAGGGAAGAACGTGCTTGGCTTCTAAGGAATTCTGAAGATTGTGCCCACACTTAAATGCCTTTCACCTTCCTCCTTCCTTTATTACCATCATCATAATTATTATTAAAGTAACACAATAACATGATTATGGTATTTTATAGTAGTTCTGACCCACTAGTGAAACAGTTAATTAATGAGAATATATTGGATATTTTTATTTGTATCATGAATAATGGCTTGATGGAAGAAGTCTTATTACACACAAACCATGGTCTTTTTGAATGAACCAACTAACAAATATACTGTAGGTACTTTCATAAGCACATGTGAATTATGAACAGAAATTATAGTATATGGCCAATAACCTTACAGAAAAGTCACTCATACAGAATAACAGAAAAGTGTCCATGCAATGTGACTGAATGCAATATACCGACATTAAATATTGTAGTTTTGTCAGTCATTAAAAAGAAAGGAAGGTTTTGTGGAAGAAGGAAAACTGGATCAGTTCTCATGTAATGGACAAGCTTTAAGTGGCAGGAAATTTTTATTAGGAAGTGAAGACGTTGGGAAAGTGATGATGTGTAAGTGTTCTATGTCCAGTCAGGACAGTGATTGAGGGCTTGCCTGGTGGAAGCATGCAGCAACTTATTATCAACCCTGGTCTCTCAAATCAGAAACATCTATGGAGGAGACTACTTGCCCCAACCATACATAAGCATCTGTTTTAAGCTATGGGACCTATTTTGCTTTCAGTCAGAGCATATTTTTCAGAGATATAAGCTCAAGTTAGTTTTACATCATTTTGACACCTTTTGTTATGAACCCCAGTTTCACAAAGGTTGCTCTTTACTCAACCCTTATCATTGGGCCTTTACATTGTACTATATAGTCTCTGCAACTATGTGTTTTGAAGTGTCTACCTTGGCTCCATGCTTTGCATAACTAGTAGTTGTAATAGAGTGATAACTGTCTCTTCTTTCATTATATACTTTCAGATTTGAGGACAATAGTGTCTATCTCTTTGAAAGATGAGTTTAGAATATTTAGAGCAGTAACAGATACTAATTAAGTCTTAATAATAATTAAAAACAATTAAAGTATTATTTTAGCTCATTTATAAGAATTTGGTATCTTTATGAACTGACTCAACAAACTTAAAATAATAGAGTTTGTGAAAGAAAATCATTAGAAATCATGAGATCAGGTTCTCTCTAATAGTTTAATGTCAACATAGAGAATAAAGATTGGGTGGTCTTCACTCTCTTTATCCTCTCCATTAGTGAAGAAGCATGTTTAGTGTTAGTATGATAAAGGGCCAGCTGTCATTCATTCCATCAACTGTAAGTTCATTCTGACTTCTTAAAGCCACACATATAAATCGTTGCAATAAATTTATTTTCTACAATTTTTATTATCTCCAGAAACACAGCTACCTGAAATACATATCATTCTGTATAGAAACACTGTTTTTAATGAAGCAATGAAATTACTTCATTTTGGACTCTGTTCTTAATGAAGGAATAAAATATTCTTTGACAGAGCACATATAACCAAGTGAATAGAACCAATATGTGTTCTAGGAGCATTCATCAAATTATGGAGCTATAAATGCCTTCATAGCTCCAAAAACTGTCTTGTATCATTAAGATAGTATAACAAGATAGGTTTCTGTAACAATTTCTAAATGAATAAACATATCCCTTTCTGAGATCCATTATTTTTCTTTTCATTTATTTTATGCCTTTGGCAACTCATTTTTCCTTTTGTAAAAATATTTGATAATATGTAAAGCTCAAGCAAGGAGATAGATGAAAGGGAAGAAAGAGTTTGAGAGAGACAGAGAGCACAGACTCAAGTGCAGATATCTATGCCTTCAGAAAAAAATGGTTGTATCAGTGTTTGCTTTGCTCAGAAGTTGTTGAGAAATCCATTCTCTTGTGTGGCTTCATTTGCATTAGAACTGCAAATAACTGTTTGATATTCAGCTGCAATGATTCAGTCTGGTGTTATCCTGTGAATGATTTGCTCAAATGGCTCTCTGAACTTGAGCTCAATGAGTGAAGTTCTATTTAATCTAAAACATGTTCACACTGAAATCAATATAAGAACTCAGTTTCTTAAAGTTTGAAAGAAAAATATTTCACAAAGCATCTAGTCCATTGTTTCTGAGACCCTGGAGCTAGAGGTCACTGCTTGGTCTTCCTTTTTATATTCTACAAAGGCCATAGTTAAGCCAAAATACAGTTTGCTCATGGGGTTTCTCTTTTAAGCCTGGTTGCATTTATAATGTCACTAGCTTCTCTCCTATTAATATTTTTCTACCCACATGTAATCATTCTCTTATCCAGCATATGAATTGACAACTGAACTCACAGAGCTCTTCATGAAGAGACAGTGAAGAGACAGATGGAGTTAAGAAGCTATATGAGTATTCTTTATGTACATATTATTTTATTTTTAGTTCTCATCCTAAGCAAGGGAGTTCCTTGTAATATTTTAATTCTCTCTCTCTCTCTCTCTCTCTCTCTCTCTCTCTCTCTCTCTCTCT
>NW_021604567.1:21439134-21454669 GCF_004785775.1 Grammomys surdaster | reverse complement strand
TCTCTCTCTCTCTCTCTCTCTCTCTCTCTCTCTCTCTCTCTCTCTCTTTGTCTCTCTCTCTGTCTCTCTCTCTCTCCCCCCTCTCTCTTTCTCTCTGTATCTTTCACCCCCTCTCTCTTACACACACACTATACCTTCTTTTTATTCACCTCCCTCACTGTTCTGTCTCACATCTCTTGTTGGTCCCATCCTCCCCCACTGTCTCTTCCTAATATCATGCCATACACATTCTATTATCATCTCTTACTTCTCTTTCCCCCTCCTTTGCATATTGATGCACATATAAATGTAAATTGATATTCTGTGTCAGAGAAAACATTAGGTTTGTCTTCATGAGTTTGGATTTTTAACTACAACATAATAATCTCCAGTTCTAGCCACAATTTTGCAAATGATAATTTAGCTTTCTTTATAGCTGAAGGTTATTTCATTGTGTAGATATACCACATTTTCTTCATACATTCATCAGATGATCGATCTCTAGGCATACTCCACATCTTGGCTATTGGGTGTTGTGGTTAACATCTGTAATCCCTGCACTAGAAAGGCTGAGGCAGGGTGATTATTGAAAGTTTGATGCCACCCTGAGCTACATAGTGAGTTTGGAGACAGCTTAGACTACAGAGTGAGACTCTATGTTAAAAATAAAAATATAAAATATTGTTTCTGGGCTTGATGCTATTAGCATGCATTTTGAAAACAGTGTATTCAGAAAGCCTAGCTTTCTTAAGGGTTGAATGTAAGAATAATGGTGAATGCTGGGCTTGGATAGGAGGGGAAACTAGGAAACCAAAGCAGTGTAAGATTATGAAGTACAAGTTTCTTTTAGGTTAAGTTATGTATCTTTAGATGGGAACATTTATTGATTACATGTACTCAATTAATAATGACACTAAGACATTTGAAGAAATTTTGAAACAAAAGTGCATCAGATTGCTTATATGATAGCTAGTAACAAGGGCAAGGGTGAAGTACATGGAATCTTCTGAACTTACATATAGGTGGGGCTTTGGCCATTCTTGGCCTAGAAAGAGGTGATATGTGATAACAAAATTTGGGAAATAGGGTTTTAGAGTTGGGAGAAATCAGAAATCTAGAGAAATACTAGAGAATACATTCAAAGACAGTTTAAGAATAAACCATATGTGGAATAAACAAAAATCACAAAGGATAAAGCCTGAAAAACCACAAATGTAATGTAAATTAGTTGGTAAATTAGTTGGTAAATAGCACTTGTTGAGGCATGACTCTGAACAAGAGAAGGGCCACTTTGCCTCAGGTGTGTCTCATGTTCACTTTAAATGTCTTCTAAAGACTATAGAAACCATGAGAACTGTTGGCTAGTGGACTCTGTCACCTTTTAAAATAATGTATTACTGGTAGATTATTGTTTACTCTTTCTCAGACTTCTGACTACATTGACAGCTAAGCTTTCACAGATGTTATCTGTTACCTCATTACCTAAACTGAGTTGCCATCAATTAAATACTTCATATTTCCTCTCCTTGCTATGCCACTGTCCCAATATTATCTGAGTTCCTATAAACTTGCCTAACTAATAAAACATTCCACTATAAGATCCAACAAAGTCTCATCTTAAAGACTGCTCGTGTTGTTAACTCATGCAGTTATCTCTTTTTTGTAAACTTATAAGCAACAGGAAATCCACTCAGATCTACCTCTCATGGACCAAATAGACGCCATCCAGATCTTGTCAAGTCCAGGCACATCCAAAACAGCTCCAGAGAAACAACCTCCAGATGCTCAATCTCCTATCACACACACAGCTGCTTCTACTGGACCTGTTCCTTCTGACCTATTCTCAGATGGCTCACTCCATAGACCCTGGACAGTAGGAAACAGCCAGCTCTCCTAAGACCTAAGACCAGGCAAACAACCCCCCGTATCCATTCTTCTAGGTTCCCCCTAAAGACATGTCGCCCCCAATGCCAGCAGGAAGTAGCCAGATTTCACAACGACCCTATTCCTGGTTCACCGTCACCTCTTTCTAATTTTTCTTTTTAATTAAACCAAAACGTGGGAATGTTAGTATTCTATCTAAACTCCACCTCCACAGTTATCTGGCAACACCCAGGTATGCTCCTCCCCACAGTTACCTGGCAACAGCCAGGTAGGCCTGCCCACTATAAAAGGGGCTGCTTGCCTCCTCCTCTCTCTTACTCTCTTGCCTCTAGCTTCTCCTCGCCTTTCCTCTCTTTCCTTCCCGCTCTCTCCACGTGGTCATGGCCAACCTCTACTTCTCTCTCCTCTCTCTCTCCTCTTTCTCCACCATCTTCTCCCATTTCTCTCCCTACCTTTGCCCTCTGCCCTGAATAAACCCCTTCCCTTCAAAAAAAGTATCTTCTAAAATTCAACTGATATAGGTCATATAACTTTGTGAAAGGTTACAGGATTATATTCTCACCAAGTTAATGTCCTTTGTACTTGTTAACTAGAGGGTTTATTTCTGTTTGTTTGTATTGTTTTTTTCCTTGTCTGTCTGATGGACCTACTATGTGTAGGTAGCCACTACACTCTCTACTCAATCACCTCTCTTCTCTCTTGGAGCCTTCTCCAAGCCTCTGCACTTCATGTATACTTCATAGGCAGTCATACTCTCTCTGGGTTTTCCAGTTTTCACAGGACATATCCCCTTGAGTCATATTTCCTTCTTTAAAACAGTGTACACAGGTATTTTCTTAAACAAAGACAATTTTTCCTCCTTAGAGAAATTCTGGTGCCAGCTGTGAAAGTGGCATTTTCTCTAATGTGCCTTTCTTTAAAGATAAATATGTTATTTAATCCTCAATGACTGACATTTTTGCAGAAATAATTGCCCATTTTTACCTACTGCTGGTGATCTAAGTCTGGACTATTATTTGAATGGAGTAAAAAAGGAAATAATCATTACTTAATATGTTCAGAATTGCATCTATGATATACTTAACTGTGCTGGTAATTTCCATTTACCATGTACACACAGCAATCTCCTGATTTATTAAATCACACAGTCTACAGTGCTAAGCCTGTGCCTAAGCAGCATCATAGTCCCCAAAGACATGTCTTTATTCACTAGGAGAGGGGATGGTAATAGCAGCACCAATGTCATGGAATTTCCATTTTCTGCACAAATTATTAACAATTCTAAAGTCTTAGACTTTTAAACTGCATTTGTTTCTAAGACACATCTTATCTTATTTACTTAGTTATTTATTTGCTTGTTTGGGAGATCAAAGATTAGGTAAAAACTTATAATTCTATACCCATTGAATTTAGCTTTTTTGTGTGAAGACTAATTTTTGTGTGGTGTTTGACTCTGGCACATAATGCTGATAGATCAATATTCCTATTTTAAGATTTATAGCTGTAGCAGTGAGAAGTGCATGCATTGTTCTGGGGTCATATCTGCAATGGGTAGCAGTTGCATTCATTCTGATTCTAGTACATTAAAATTCTCCATTATTCCTTTCTTAAATATATGACTGTGTACTGAACTATTTCTTTAAAGAACAATGAGTAGAACTATGCATTTTTAAAGAGGAGTAGGACAATTGTCTTGTGGTGAAAGAGAGAGTAATGCTGCTTCAGGGACAGTTGAGTCAGTGAGACTATTTTCTCTGTGGGTGGTTTTCTGATTAGTTATCCAACTGTATCAATATTCCTATTCTTAATGTAGTTTAAAAGATAGGGCTTAGATTTAAATAGCATACTTTGTTAACATAGAAATATATACTTGGAGAAATGTTAATGCTCTAGTGATTCATATCAGGGCCTAGGCAACCACATGTCTAGTTTTAACTGTCTGATTGTAACACTAGGAAATTGTAGTGGATTGAATTTTCTTGTATTTTTGAAGATGATAACAGACAACAGTAGTGCTATGCTATGGAAATTACTATGAAATATGTAATATGAAAAATGTTTAGGCTGGAATTTATTGTATAAATACATAATATATAAAATTGACTATAATATTATGGATGGGGTAGGGTACAACAGATATTAAAAGGAACTCAAAGTTGGAACATTTAGACAAAAATTTTGGCAACTAAACTGATGAATCATAAAATGTACACTTGTGAATTCTTTTTCCTGATTGTAGTATTATCAGCCAAGAAGAAAATTGATCTAAACTCTTGACAAGAGATGAATAATTAGATAGATGCAGTCAAATATGGCAGCAGCTCTCAAATATGATGCTTTATTCAGTATGTTTCCATTAAAATATATCATGTGGAAAGGATGGAAACATTTCATTAACCTATCTAAAGACATTATCTGTCTTTCTGCCCATCTGTTCATTCCATCCATTCTATTCATTTCCATCTATCCATCTAACCATCCACATACCCATGCATACATGCAGGACCAGGAATAAATACTACTATATGTTAATTATAATATTTTGCTGGAATTTAAATATCTAAATATTATGCAGAATTTGAATTTTATTATTCTTTCTTTTCCTGAGTCTTAGTACATTCATAACCGTGAACATGGGGTCTCTAATGGAGGAGTTAGAGAAAAGACTGAAGGAGTGAAGGGGTTTGCAACCCCATGGGAAGAACAACAGTATCAACCAACCAGACTGAGCCACCAACCAAGGAGTACACATGGAGGAACCCATGGCTCCAGCCGCATATGTAGCAGAGGATGGCCTTATCAGGTGTCAGTGAGAGAAGAAGCCCTTTGTCCTGCGGAGGCTCGATGTCCCAGTGTAGGAGAATGCCAGGGTGGGGAGGCAGGAGTGGGTAGATGTGGGAGCACCCTCATAGATGCAGGGGGAGGGGAAATGGGATGGGGATTTTCTGGAGGGGAAACCAGGAAAGGGGATAACATTTGAAATGTAAATATAGAAAATATCCAATTTAAAAAAACAAAAAATAGGATTGAAATAAAACAAATGAGATTAATTTTATTAATATTTGTTATGGGGATAAACAATAAATATTGTTGCCTAGTGTCTGCTTGAAGGGTCTTTAGGTGCCCTGTATGTTTACATTATGTCTCTGCACTTTTGATCTTCTGTATTATGTGGATTCTGATGTCCTTTTTCATAGTCATTATTGCTTTTATCATTTAAATTTCAAATTAAAGAGTGAACATTATGGTAGCAACAGAGGGAGAACTTTAGAGCAATACATAATATTAAATTTCTTCTTCATATACAGTATATGTTTTATTGTGAGGTTTACTTTGTTGCTTATATGTCTACTATATGCTTATTTGTCTACTTATATGCTTACATGTTTAAATCCTAAATCTTAGGGTGAACCGACTTTCTGAAAAAATGGTTCAGGTTTAACTTGTAATTGATGTCTCCATATTAATCTATGCAGTCAGCTGATTAAATGCATTAGCTAAGAACAGAGTGACTGTGGGGTTGAAAGTGGCTGGCATCACTATTTGTCTTTGTCTACCAGGTAGTAGATAATCATGAGCCATATGAGAGGGCTTTCACTTAATTCTTCAAAAATCATTTCACTTCTCTGGGTCCTTTCTTTGTCATTTGGGAATATAGAGATTCTCTGGAACCTCTAGTCCATGACTCATGTGGATTTTGTCTATATACTTTTGGTGGCAATAGGATACTTTGGAAGATTTCAAGTGCATGATGTGTCATTTCATTATATTTCAATTGCAGAACCTAGTAGTAGAACTGTTTCATCTGATTGAGAGTCTCCTGCTTGGGCTGAGTTTCCTAATGGGCTTTCTAAAGCACATTTCTCCCCATCCCAAGAGAAACATTTCATTGAGGATTTGTATTTGATTTGATCCCAATCACTCTGAAAAAATAGTTAAGCCCAGGTGTATACAGTTTTTAGTCACAGATAGTCAATAATGAACTGGACAGGAATATTAAGGATATAAACTAAACAAGTTCATGCATTCAGTTAGTGCAGTTTTATAAGGCAGCTGAAAAATTAGGCATGTAGCACTTCTTGTGATGTCCACGGAGGACAGAAGAGTGAACCAGCTATAAACTTAGTGGAAAAACAGTTCAGAATTCAGACCTCTTCCCATTTCACAGTGAGATCCAGTGAATTAGATAATTGTGATGTCTTCTCTCTTCTGGCCTCCTCTTCCCATTGCAATTTTCCCTCAGGATCAAGGACGGTGGCAGAGTGGATCCTGGAGTGGGTCAACAACAACTTCCATGCTGGGACTGGAAGATTTGAATTAGCAAGATAAGTGCATGAAGAACTCTCTCAATAACCTTAGTGACTCAGAGAGGGGCACCCAGCTATTCCCACAGATACAGAGGGCTTTGTGTCTATGGAGCTTTCCTAGAATAAAGAGGGGTTTGATACAGAAAGTTAACTGGCGTGCATTTTCCCCTGTAGAACAACAATATATTGTTTTTTTAATTCTGGAATAACTTTCAGTTTGTGTACAAATTGGTCAGAAATGTATAAATTTAAGTCCATGAGACATTTCATTATTTTATAAATTATTTTATTTTTTAGATAATAATTACATAATTTCCTGTTTCCTTTTATTCCTCTAGATCATCTCATATGCTCCCCCTTTCTCTTTCTAAATTCTTTGCCTCTTTTGTCATTAATTGTTGTTACATACATATATGTATATGCATAATACATGTAAGTTGATGTATAAATGTGCATATATAATTTAAATGAAAATTTCCCATCTGGGCTTACAATACTCCCTCCAAAACCTAAAGACCACATAACAAAAACCATAATAGCAGGCACAAGAAGCACTTTCTTGAGTTGTTATCCAAGAGACTCCTAAAACTTTACCAGCTATTACTAGCACCTGTAGTTGTTCTTCAGCAGTTTAAGATAAGTCCCTGTTGCTGAAGATAACATGTACCTCAAAAGCAGGGCCCAAAGATCCCTATGCTGTAACTGACCTGAATATCTTCTCCCCAAGGACTAGCTTTCATGGTACCAAAAGGTATCACACAGGATTCCAAAGGAGGGAGGCAACCAATAATCCTATTCAGCCATGATATCTATGAATCACATCAATGACCAGCATGACACAATAATTCCAAGGGTGCAGTAGTGTCACATATATCTTGGTAGTAACCAACATCTCTTTAATTGGACTTAACACCCACTGCATTGTTTTAAATGGAATATAAAGTCTACGTTGATTTCTAGAATAGAGTTTCTTGGTAATCATTATAAATTAGATTTTTATTAGTTATTATCTTTTTATTGCTGATTATTCATTTAAAAGTGGGTAAATTTACTACATTATGGGAATGTAGCAGTTGGCAAAATTAATCCACAGCATACAGATAAAATAATAGAAAACATGGAAGAATTCATACATATAGTTAAGCCTTGAATCATCTTTTATGTGGTGCTGCTTGTAGCTTGGCTTAATAACAGTTACTTTTTAAATCTCACCCTGAATTTTATAAAGAGTGAAAATCAGCACAGATGCCTATCAACATAACACCAAATCAGTCCCAGTATTTTTCCTATTATTTATGACGACCCTCAGACCTTGCAACCTCTTACTTTTTGCATCATTTACTTTCAAATTAGTCAAGTTAATACAGTCATGTTAGTAATATAACACATCATTTATGTGCTTTTTGCCTGCTTATATAAGATACTGCTTAGGTAAAAATTTTCTAAAAATCTCCAAAAGCGTTAAGATATATAAAACATACATATTTCTGGAGTGTTTCAGAAGGAAGATTATTTTATACCATGACAATTATGTGGTGTTTAGGCAGCTTGAATAATACTTCAAAGGCTTTAAAAAAAACTCTTAATAAAAGAAAAAATAACTCTTTAAACTGACAGCAAATAAATTATGATTTTTTCTCCTTTTTTTAAATTTTTTTTTATTGGATGTTTTATTTACGTTTCATATGTTGTCCCCTTACCCCATGCCCCACCCACTCAGGAACCCCCAATCCCCTCACCCCTCCTCCTTCTTCTCTGTGGATGTAACCTCTATCTACCCCCCCACTCCCACCTCCCCACCCTCAAAATTCCCACCCCCTGGGGCGTCCAGCCTTCATGAGGTCAAGGTTCTCTTCTTCCACCTATGCCCAGCAGGGTCCTCCACTCTTACATATTCAGCTAAAGCCCTGGATCCCTCCCTAAGTGCTCCCAGGCTGGTGGTTTAGACCCTAGGAGCTGTGGTTGGTTGGTATTGTTGCTCTCCTCATGGTGCCACAAATCCTTTCAGCTCCTTCAGTCTTCACTCTAACTCCTCCATTGAGAACCCCATGATCAGTCAATGGCTAGTTGTGAGCATCTGCCTCTGAATATGTCAGACTCTTGAAGGCCTCTGAGGAGACATCCATATCAGGCTCTTATCAGCATGCACTTCCTGACTTCCACATCAGCATCTACCTTTGGTGATTGCACATGGGATAGATACTCAGGTGGAGTGGTCTTTAGACAGCCCCTCCTTCAGTTTCTGTCCCTCACTTTGTCTTTATATTTGCTCCCTTGAGTATTTTGTTGCTCCTTCTAAGAAGGACCGAATCACCCCCACTTAGTCTTCCTTCTTTATGAGCTTCATGTGGCCTGTGAGTTGCATCTTGGGCATTTCAAGGTTCTGGGCTAATATCCAATAATCAGTGAGTGAATACCATGTGTGTTCTTTTGTGATTGGCTTATCTCACTCAGAATGATAATTTCTAGTTCTATCCATTTACCTAGGAACCTCTCGAATTCATTGTTTTTAATAGCTGAGTAATACTCCATTGTGTAAGTATACCACATTTTTTGAATCCATTCCTCAGCTGAAGGACATCTGAGTTCTTTTCAGCTCCTGGCTATTATAAATAAGGCTGCTATGAACATAGTTGAGCATATGTCCTTGTTATGTGTTCGAGCATCTTCTGGGTATATGCCCAGGAGTGGTATTGCTGGATCCTCAGGTAATGCTATGTCCAATTTTCTGAGGAACTGCCACACTGATTTCCAAAGTGGTTGCACCATCTTGCAGTCCCACCAACAATGGAGGAGTGTTCCTCTTTCTCCACACCCTCGCCAGCATCTACTATCACCTGAGTTTTCAATCTTAGCCATTCTGACTGGTGTTGAGATGGAATCTCAGGGTTGTTTTGATTTGCATTTCCCTGATGACTAAGGATACTGAACATTTCTTTAGGTGCTTCTCGGCCATTAGAGTTTCTTCCGTTGAAAATTCTTTGTTAAGCTCTATACCCCATTTTTTAATAGGGTAATTTGGTTGTCTGGAGTCTAATTTCTTGAGTTCTTTGTATATATTGGATATTAGCCCTCTATCAGATGAAGGATTGGTAAAGATCTTTTCCCAATTTGTTGGTTGTCGTTTTGTCCTATTGACAGTGTCCTTTGCCTTACAGAAACTTTGCAATTTTATGAAGTCCCATTTGTCAATTCTTGATCTTAGAGCATATGCCATTGGAGTTCTGTTCAGGAACTTTTCCCCTGTGCCCAAGTATTCGAGGCTCTTCCCCACCTTCTCTTCTATTAGTTTCAGTGTATCTGATTTTATGCGGAGGTCCTTTATCCACTTAGACTTGAGCTTTGTACAAGGGGATAAGAATGGATCAATTTTCATTCTTCTACATGTTGTCCTTCAGTTGAACCAGCACCATTTGTTGAAACAAATGCTGTCCTTTTTCCACTGGACAGTTTTAGCTCCTTTGTCAAAGATCAAGTGACCATAGGAGTGTGGGTTCTTTTCTGGGTCTTCAATTCTATTCCATTGATCTTCCTGCCTGTCTCTGTACCAATACCAGGTAGTTTTTATCACTATTGCTCTGTAGTACAGCTTGAGGTCAGGGATGGTGATTCCTCCGGAAGTTCTTTTATTGTTGAGAATAGTTTTCGCTATCCTGGGTTTTTTATTATTCCATATGAATTTGAGAATTTCCTTTTCTAACTCTGTGAAGAATTGAGTTGGGATTTTAATGGGGATTGCATTGAATCTGTAGATTGCTTTTGGCAAGATGGCCATTTTTATTATATTAATCCTGCCAAATTATGATTTTTGGAGCTACATTTTTTTAAAAAAATTGATGTCCTCCTGCATCAAATGCAATAAGCTATAAATTGTCAGTAACTTGGAAAAGATTCCCAGAGACATTTGCTAAGGTGCTTTTGGTATATGCATTCATCTTTAAGCTAGAGAATAGAAATTCCCAGAATTCCACAGTTAATAGTAGTCAGTAGTTAAGTAGAGAGCACAGCTCTGCAATAGTGTTTATTTATTTTAGTAAACATTCTCTTTTCTTTTTTATTCTTTAATCATTTTTTTACAGTCCACTCTTTATCCTCTTCCAGTCCACCCTCTGACTGTTCCTCATCCCATACCTTCTCCCCCCAAATCTCCATCTCCAAGAGAATGTCCCACCCCAACCTCACCCCACTAAACCTCCCCACTTCTTGAGGCCTCAAGTCTCTTGAGGGTTTGGTGCTTCTCTCACTGAGTCCAGACCAGGCAGTCCTCTGTTATATACGTGTTGGGGGTCTCATATCAGTTGGTGTATGCTGCCTAGTTGGTGGCTCAGTGTCTGAGAGATCCTGGGGGTCCAGGTTAGTTGAGACTGCTGGTCTTCTTATAGGGTTGCCCTCCTACTCAGCTTCTTCCAGCTTTTTCTTAATTCAACCACAGGGGTCTGTTCATTGGTTGGGTGTAAATATCTGTAAATTACTCTTTCAGCTGCTTGTTGGGCCTTTCGGACAGCAGTCATGATAGGCCCCTGTTTGTAAGCACATCAAAGCATTAGTAATAGTTTCGACCTGGAGTCCTCCTCCTGAGCTGGCTGTCAATTTGGGCCTGTCACTGGACCTCTTTTTACTCAGGCTTTTCTCCATTTTTGTTCCTGTAGTTCTTTAAGACAGGAACAATTCTAGGTCAGAGTTTTTGACTGTGGAATGGCAACCCCATTCCTCTCCCCACAAGTTCCCTCTCTCCACTGTAGAGCATTTTATCTAAGGTTCCTCCCTTTGAGTCCTGAGAGTATCTCCCCTCCCAGGTCTCTGGTACATTCTAGAGGATCCTCCCACATCTTACCTCCCGAGGTTGCCTGTTTCCATTCTTTTTTGCTGGTCTCCAGGGCTTCAGTCCTGTTCCCCTCTCAATACCTGATCATGTTTCCCTCTTCCCTTCCCTCTTCCTTTTCCCACTCAGGTCTTTCCCTCCTTCTCTCCCCTCAATCCCTGTGATTGCTTTCTTCTTCCTCACAAGTGGGGTTGAGGCATCCTCATTTGGGCCTTTCAGCTTGTTAATCTTGAGTTTTGTGGGTTTTATTTTGGGTATTCTGTTCTTCTTTGGCTAATATCCAGTTATTAGTGAGTACATACCATGCAAGTCTTTTTGGGTTTGAGTTATCTCACTCAGGATGATATTTTCTAGTTTCATCCATTTGCCTGCAAAACTCATTGTGTCCTTGTCCTTGATAGCTGAGTAAATAAACCACATTTTCTGTATCTATTCTTCTACTGTGGGACATCTGGGCTGTTTCCAGCTTCTGGTTATCACAAACAAGGCTGCTATGAACATAGTGGAACACATGCCCCTGTAGCACGGTAGGGCATCTTTTAGGTATATGCCCAAGAATAGTATTGCTGGGTCTTCAGATAGATCTATTTCTAATTTTCTGAGGAACCTCCAGATTGATTTCCAGAGTGGTTTTACCAGTTTGTAATCCCACCAGCAATGGAGGAATGTTCCTCTTTTTTTACATCCTTGCCAACATGTGCTGTCACCTAAGGTTTTGATCTTAGTCATTCTGATTGGTATAAGATGGAATCTCAGGGTTGTTTTGATTTGAATTTCCATGATCATTAAGGATTTTGAACATTTCTTTAAGTCCTTCTTAGCCATTTGGGATTCTTCTGTTGTGAATTCTCTGTTTCGTTCTATACCCCATTTTTTGGTTGGGTTGGTATTTATTTATTTATTTATTTATTTATTTATTTATTTATTTATTATTTTGGTGGTTAGCTTCTTGAGTTCTTTATATATTTTGGATATTAGTCCTCTATTGGATGTGGGGTTAGTGAAGATATTTTCCCAATCTGTATATTACTCATTTGTCCTATTGACTATGTCCTTTGCCTTACAGAAGCTTTCCAGTTTCATGAGGTCCCATTTATCAACTCTTGATCTTAGAGCCTGAGCCATTAGAGTTTTGTTTAGGAAAATTTCCCCTGTGCCACTGAGTACCAGGCTCTTCCCACTTCCTATTCTATTAGGTTTAGTGTATCTGGTTTTATGTTAAGTTCCTGATCCACTTGGACTTGAGCTTTGTGCAGGTGACAAATGTAGATATATTTTCATCTTTCTACATACAGACTATTTAAACACATTTTTGTCTCCTTATTAATGAAAGGAACATTAAGTGTCAGACTGAATAGTTTATTGAAATACATTCTATGGGATCTGACTGAAAAATTGGTAGCCATTTTCCTTTTCTTTATCCATTCTAAACAGCAGCTTCTACTTTAATGTATGCACAGTAAAAAGAAAGTGCCTTAAGAATATGGTATAAGTTCTTTCTTACAATTTTCTGTCTATTTTTAATAAATTCAGCCTAGGATTAATATAGATAAACAGTCAGATTCACATTTTGCCTTATGTCTTTATTTCCAAGTAGTTCTACTTTCTGCTACTCTTGAAAAGATTTTTAGGAAAAAAATTAGCCTGGAGCCAGAGTAGTTTATGGGACTGAGTAGTCATAGAATCTAGGGAAAATATTTTCTTTTAGTATTTAGAACCTTTAGACTCATTATACATAGAGAACAAGATTTAAGAATCACTGATGTTCTGAAATCCATACATTCATCAGAAATACAAGTTTGAGATACAAATTATTTTTAAATGAATTATATTTTTAATAAACATGTATATATGTGTACTTGTAGGTACATTCATTTGTGAATGCAGGTGCTCATGGAGTCCATAAGAAAGTACTGGAACTCCTAGAACTGGGGATGTAGGTAGTTTTGAACTACTGGAATTGGGTGCTGAGAATCTAACTTTAGTTCTCTACAAGGGCAGCAAGCACCCTTAAGTGCTAAGTCATCTCTGAAGATCTCTTGTTCTTTTCAAGGATTTGAACTCTACCAGGTTTGGGGTCAAGTTATTTCCCAATAAAATTTACATATTTGGACAGCTAGCTCATTATTCTGACATTCTTTTTCATTTTTCTGAAATTCGTTTTTACCTCTATTATTCTTTAAACATTTTAAGAGTTATTTTAAAGTGAAAATTTATAGAAGAATCTCTCTATGTTTAAATGAAAAATTTTAAAGTTTGTAAAAATAAAACATCACCTACTACAAACATCATGGTTTAAATTTTTATTAGTATTTTTGGATATTTAAAATATACCGAAGATAGAATATAGAATTCTAAGTTTAGAATAAAGAGATATTGTCTTAAGAGGAAGGTGATAACTTTGTGCATGGCATTATGGGAAGTATTGCCCACATGTCAAACTGAGAGTGGTAACAGTTAATCTCAAGTATAACTGAATATATTTAGGAGAAAATGCTGTAAATTTGTACAATGATTCTGGAATAGGCAACATTAAATCAATATTTTTATGTAGGATTAATATACCTTTAATTATTGTGAGTTTTGTAGATATTTATGTTGAATGAATCATTATTATTTGAATAATCTATTATGTACTTATGAGAAAAAGATAATCTTTACAACTTCAAAAGATAAATAGGCATAATTTATCAAGTTAGTGACTGAGAAACAAAGACAGAGCATGCTATTTGAAACATAGCTGGTATGTATACTATATCTGTGGTCGTAACCTTTCTTTTGTTAATCACCAAACATCCCATGTATATTTGTGTGTATACTCTTGGTCATATAAGCATTACCTTCTTAATAAGCTGTACTCAAATGAAAGAATCTGTTGTACAAATCGTTAAGTGTTAGTGAAAACTTCTGAGCAGCCCTGTAAACTTAAAATTTTAGTTCTTTACTTAGCAATTTGCAAAATCTTGCTAGATGCATTCCTTAAAAATTCAAGCAAACATGTCTGGGTAATATTGCTCAGTGGTAATGTACTTACCAGATGAGCTAGAATTAATTATTAGTAATACAATGCACACACACACACACACACACACACTCAAAAACAAACATCATAAACAATCCCAAGCATACAATAAATAAATAATCTTTATTGTTTAAATGAACATCAAAGTAAGTGTGGTGGGATATTAATAAATATCTAATAAAACTCCAAATTTGTTAAAAAGAAAAGAATATTTTAGTGAGCTTGTACAAAATAGCCTTAGATACACGTAGTCGTTAGAAATAAAGAATAATTTTTTTTACTCACAAAAGGACAAGTGAATAATATAGGATTCACAATTCTACAACAACTATGTATTGAGGATTCCTGCACCAAGTCAGGGATATAATAAAATATAGTAAAACATATTTGGAGGGAATGTCCATTGAAAGGAAGTGTAAATGAAGTGTCTGCCTTGTAGGTAAGAGGGATGGATCAAAACAGCACTGGTTGACAGGGTGCTGAAAATTTTCTAAGAATCTGCAGTTTTTAAAAATTGTTTTTTACTCATGAATGTTTATACAACGTATTCTGATTATAATCCTTCCCCTCTCCCAACTCCTCCTATATTCTCTTTATTTCTTCCTATCTTCACACTCTCTTCCCTCCATTTTCTCAAAACCAGAGTAAAACCAAAAAAAAGAAAGAAAAAGAAAGAAAAAAGCAAACAAGAATACTAAGAAAAAACTAACAAAATAAGACAAAGCGAAACATACATACACATTAAAAAATATGATGTCCATTTAAGTTGACCAATCACTCCTGGGCATGGGGCTGACCTTAGCTGTGGAGTTGATTGTCCTAATGATAGTCTGTTGAGGAAAACTATCTTTCCTTTCCCAGTAGATGTAAGTTGCAAATAGCTTCTTGGTTAGGATGAAACTTTGTGTTCATTACCTTTTCTCAGTGCTGGGATTTTATCTGATTCTAACTTGTGTAAGTTTTACATTTGCATTATAGTCTCTCAGAGTTCATATATATATATATATGAGAGTTCTGTTGTATCTGGAAGATGTTGTTTCCTTGAAGTTATCTTCCACTTCTGACTCTTATAATTTTTCCACTTCCTCTTTTCCATAGATTCATAAGCCTTGAGGAGAGGAAATAAATATATATATTTCACCAAAGTCTCCTACACTCGGCATGTTGTCTAGTTGTGGGTCCCTGTGTTATTTCCTATCTATTGCAAAAAGAAGTTTCTCTGATGAGGGTTGAGCAAGACACTAATATATGGATATAGAAGTATGTCTCTAGGACTCATTTTATAGCTATTTTTCTTTAGCTTTTTGTTTATAATGATTCTACAGCACAGTCCTTTAAAAATGTCCCCCAATGTGGTCAGTCTTGCTTGTCTTTTCTTTTCTGTTCTCTTCTTTTCTTCTTCTCTTCTCCTATTCTCTGTTTTTCCCTCCCTCCCTCCTTCCCTACTTTCCTCCCTCCCTCCCTCATTCACTCACTTCCTTCCTTCCTTCCTTCCTTCCTTCCTTCCTTCCTTCCTTCCTT
>NW_021604567.1:21403025-21439124 GCF_004785775.1 Grammomys surdaster | reverse complement strand
CTTCCTTCCTTCCTTCCTTCCTTCCTTCCTTCCTTCCTTCCTTCCTTCCTTCCTTCCTTCTATCATAGAATAAAATAAAACTCAAGAATAAGGTCATTTACTGAAAGCCAAATGGAAGGAACTAATCTAGTGACTAAATCAGTATTGCTAATAACTAAAATAGTTGTGAATAAATAAGAAAAGTAAAGTATAGAGGAAAACAAGAGAATGGAATACTTAAAGAGGCATTAAAATTATACTTATTAAAAAATAGTTAAAGACTATAAAGAGAATGAAAATGTTTATTATGGAACACAAACTGGTCATGCAGCAGCATAAGAAAGAACACTATATGCTGCTTATTAAATTTCAGGTGTTCTAAGTTAGTACAAAATATCTGTTACTAAAATTAAGCTAGAGAATGTAACTATTTTACCACTTCATTCTTTAGAACACAAAATTTACTTTGATTCATCCTGGTACTTTTTTTTATTGTGTGACACACAAATGCCACTCTCATTCTGGCTGTGGACTGTCCTAAATTTCCCAGAAACCAAACCTTTGAACAGGTGGTGAGTCCTCAGGTTTCCTCTCAGTGAAGCTGTGTACAGGGAAGGAAATTACATGATGTGGATTAATTCTCTCCCATGCTGCTATTTCTTAACCTTACAATTTCTATTTCCTATAAACACCATTAGCTGACAGATCAGTGGCTGGCTATAATTAACTAGGTTGTGTGTATTTGTTAGTGGCCCTGTCCAAAAGTCACTCAGCATGATTTGAACCATGCCATATGGACAGTGTTGCTACATTTGAGCAAATGATGCAATGGTTCAAGGTCCTGCATGTTTCTTCCTGTGGAGGGGAATGAAAGTCTCTGCTTTTTTCCCATCTTACTTAAATTGCTCAATGTATGTGTGTGTGTGTGTGTGTGTCCTAAAATAGTGTCCATTGTAAAAATCTCCTTGGTCTGATCATTGAATTAAATAAAAATACAATTGTTCTAGGTTTAAAATTTTTGCTTAGCCAGGTATGACAAGGGAATAATAAATTTGAGAATATTTTGAGTAATAGAGCAAGACCTTCTCTTAAAAGTCAAGTGATGAAGTTTTTTATATTGCTTTAAAATGAGAGGTGTATAGTCCAGCTTATATCCAGAGGTAGAGGTTTTCAGTAATGGGAGACCGGGTTCCTGATTTTAGACTCATATCTGCTCATCTTTAGAGCCCTAGTCATGTCATGAGCAACACCATAAATACATGGAATCTAAATGGATGGAATTTATTCATGTTTTGAACATTATTGGTTTGACAGATTTGATTTGCTGAAGAAATATTATCTTTTCTCCTGATTTATATAGTATAAGCTCATTTTAAAAAATGATGTCTTCACAAGAGATTATTTGTATAATAGTCTACCAGATTCATAAAGTACACTTGCATTCTTTGTTCTTTTAAGATAACTTTCAAGATGCTCATGCTGAGAGATACAGTTTAAGCTAACAAAAGGTTTTGTTTTATAGTTGTGGACTACTGCTGGTTATGCAGTTTCTGAGATAATTTATGGACATTTTCTTTCCTGTTTAATACACATATGTCCAGATTCTACTTCTTAGCATTTTGAGGGCTTTTGGATTTCATGTGTTAGTTTCTGTTTTTCTATACACTGGTGCTTAACAAATCTCGTGTGGCATGTCTTTGGCTACATTGTCCTGTATTAGTATAATATTAATCTAAAATTGTATTTTTCTCATTTAAATGCAATTTAAACATATAATAAGAAGGTTAGAGTACCCCAGATTGCTAATAATTAGGTGACATGTTTCAAAATCAGACACTTACAAATGGTATCTGTCTTCTCATGACCTATTGCACCATCTTCTTGAGAGAGAAGATGAAATGTGTTGCCATGGAGAGCTTTTCATTAAGCTTAGCATGAGATGAGTCAGACTTTTTATGTAAATATTTTCCTTAATTTACATCTATTTAAGTAATGTAGCATGTATTTTCCCATACATTTCAGAAATATAAATTAAAGGATCAATGTTATAAATTTTCAGATGATATATGTATGCTTTGTTTATTTTTGGTTCAGATATATTTAAATTACAAAATTAGCATACTAAAAAAAGTAAAACCTAACAAATGGGTTAAAAAGAAGACATAAAGCTCTCTATTTTCAATCATTTCCCATTTCATTCATCAAAATCTTTACTGAACTTTATGATGTAATTGTGCACATCACTCTGCATATCCTCATACATGCATGTAGTAGAATATATTCATTATATTTATGCATTTTGTAAAACTATGTGGCTTTTATGTGATATCATATTCTCTTAATAAAATATCACGCAGGACTTTTCAGTAAGTTTTTGATCTTTCTTACCATTTTCACAGCTGCAGATTTTTCCTTTGCATGGGTTACTGTGAGTTTGCATAGCTCATAAAGAGTGACCTTGTAAATTCCTGTAACATGTGGAAAGAACATGAAGCAGGTAGAGATGAGGCATTTCAAAGCACTCACAATTCTGTGACACTTGTGTGTCACCCTGCAGGATGGCATCCAATTGTTCACACTCTGTTTCTATTAACAGTTGACTTTTTTTCTATATAGTGACTTCAGAAACATGTTTAGTTGTATCCTAATGTTGTAGAGGAACAGAGTAGCCTAGAGTTTTTTTTTTTTTAAACTCTAGCTTTGCCTAATTTGAGTATGCAGTTTTTTACTTTTTAGACACAAAAAATGTTAACTGAATTAACAAGTTTCTTTTAATAGTCTTCTTAGTAACTTTAGATAATATACCTGATAACTCATCTTACAATTTCTGGCTTCCTTGAAAGTATATATTTTTTATTTTATTGATGTAGTTATACTTTCTTTTTTTGATTTTTTGTTGGATATTTTATTCACATTTCAGGTATTATCCCCTTTCCCCATTCCTCCCCCACCCAGAAAAACCTCTATCCCAATCCCCTTACTCCTGCTTCTATTAGGATGTGCCCTCATCAACCCATCCATTCCCAATTCCCCTTTTTCAAATTCCCCCACACTGGGGCATCCAGTCTTCCCAGAACCAAGGACCTACTCTCCCACCTATGCCCTACAAGGCCCTCCTCCCCTACATATACAGCTGGAGCCATGAGTCACTCCTTATTTGCTCCCAGGCTGTTGGTTTAGACCCTGGGAGCTCTGGTTGGTTGGTATTGTTGCTCTCTCCATGAGGCCACAAACCTTTTCAGCTCCTTCAGTCTTCTCTCTAACACCTCCATTGGGAACTCCTTGATCAGTTCCATAGTTAGCTGTGAGCATCGACCTCTGTATATGTCAGGCTCTGGTAGACCTCTAAGGAGATAGCTATATCAGGCTCCTGTCAGCATGCACTTCCTGGCATCTACATCAGCATCTGCCTTTGGTGACTGAACATGGGATGGATGCACAAGTGGAACAGTCTCCAGATGGGTCCTCCATCAGTTTCTGTCACACACTTTGTCTCCATATTTGCTCACATGAATATTTTGTTTTCCTTCTAAGAAGGACCAAAGCACCCACACTTGGTCTTCCTTCTTCATGAGCTTCATGTGGTCTGTCAATTGTATGTTGTGTACTGTGAGCTTTTGGGCTAATACACACTTATCAGTGAGTGCATACCATGTGTGTTCTTTTGTGATTGGGTTACCTCACTCAGGATGATATTTTCTAGTTCCATCCATTTGGCTAAGAATTTCATGAATTAATTGTTTTTAATAGCTGAGTAATACTCCATTGTGTAAATGTACCACATTTTCTTTATCCATTCCTCTGTTGAAGGACATCTGGATTCTTTCCAGCTTCTGGCTATTAGAAGTAAGGCTGCTATGAACATGTCTTTGTTACATGTTGGAGCATCTTCTGGGTATATGCCCAAGAGTGGTATAGCTAGATCCTCAGGTAATATTATGTCCAATTTTCTGAGGAACCACCAGACTGATTTCTAGAGTGGTTGTGCCAGTTTGCAATCCCACCAACAATAGAGGAGTGTTCCTCTTTCTTCACATCCTCACCAGCATCTACTATCACCTGAGGTTTTGATCTTAGCCATTCTGACTGGTGTGAGGTGGAATCTCAGGGCTTGTTTTGATTTGTATTTCCCTGAAGACTAAGGATGTTGAACATTTGTTTAGGTGCTTCTTGGCCATTTGAGTTTCCTCAGTTGAGAATTCTTTGTTTAGCTCTGTACCCCATTTTTTATTTGGTTGTCTGGAGTCTAATTTCTTGAGTTCTTTGTATATATTGGATATTAACCCTCTATCAGATGTAGGATTGGTAAAGATCTTTTCCCAATCTGTTGGTTGCCGTTTTGTCCTATCCACAGTGTCCTTTGTCTTACAGAAACTTTGCAATTTTATGAGTTCCCATTTGTCAATTCTTGTTCTTAGAGCATAAGCCATTAGTGGTGTTCTGTTCAGGAATTTTCCCCCGTTCCCAAATATTTGAGGTTCTTCCTTGCCTTCTTTTCTACTAGTTTCACTGTATCTTATTTTATGTCAAGATATTTATCCACTTGGACTTAAGCTTTGTACAAGGAAATAAGAGTGGATTTATTTGAGTTTTTCTGACCTCCAGCTGAACCAGCACCATTTATTGAAAATGCTGTCCTTTTTCCACTGGACAGTTTTAGCTCCATGTCAAAGATCAAGTGATCTTTGTCAAGATCACAATGGGCGGTGGTGGCACATGACTTTAATCCTAGCACTTGGGAGGCAGAGCCAGGCAGATTTCTGAGTTCGAGAGTTCGAGGCTAGCCTGGTCTACAGAGTGAGTTCCAGGACAGCCAGGGCTACACAGAGAAACCCTGTCTTGAAAAACCAAACCAAAAAGAAAGAAAAGATCAAGTGACAAGAGGTATGTGGGTTCATTTCTGGGTCTTCAATTTTATTCCATTGGTTTTCCTTCCTGTCTCTGTACCAGTACTATACAGTTTTGTTGTTGTTTTTTGTTTTTTTTTTTTTTATCACTGTTGCTCTGTAGTACAGCTTGAGGTCAGGGATTGTGATTCCTCCAGTTCTTTTATTGTTGAGAATAGTTTTTGCTATCCTGGTTTTTTTTTTTTTTGTTATTCCAAATGAATTTGTAAATTGCTCTTTCTATCTCTATGAAGAATTGAGTTGGAATTTTGATGGGGATTGCATTCATTCGGCAGATTGTTTTTGGCAAGATGGCCATTTTTGCAATATTAATCCTGCCAATCCATGAGCATGGGAGATATTTCCAACTTCTGAGATATTAAATTTCTTTCTTCAGAGACTTGAAATTCTTGTCATACACATCTTTCACTTGCTTGTTTAGATTCACACCAAGGTATTTTATATTGTTTGTGACTATTGTAAAGGATGTCATTTCCTTAATTTCTTTCTCAGCTTGTTTATCCTTTGAGTAGAGGAAGGCTACTGATTTGTTTGAATTTTAATTTTAATCCAGCCACTTTGCTGAAGTTGTTTATCAGGTTTAGGAGTTCTCTGGTGGAGGTTTTGGGGTCACTTAAGTATACTATCATATCACCTACAAATAGTGATATTTTGACTTCTTCCTTTCCTGTTTGTATCATTTTGACTTTCTTTTGTTGTCTAATTGCTCTGACTAGGACTTCCAGTACTGTTGAAGTAATAAGTAATATTTTAAATACTGCATTTTCTTGGGCCGACTGAGCAGTGGAGGGTCTGCTAAGCTCTGCCGCCATGTTCCATGGCCAGAGTCCACGTGTGCTCTGCAGCAAGAAACAACCAAAAGCATACCACAGCTTAGAACGGCCAGCCAGAAACACAGGCCCTACCACTGACAAGACGCCAGCATTGAAGATGGCTCTGCCAATCTTCCATTCTATCTCCACAAGGTTGGGCTGAGCCCAGACCATCCCGCCGTCCATGCGGTATCTGGTATGAATGAGACTCTAATGTTTAAAGATTAATCAAAGGATTTATATGTTTGGTAATCCTCAATAAAAAGATGCCCACACAATTAGAGGTGTATGCCAATACCCAACCTAGATATATTAACTACCTTTGACTACCTGAAACACGAGCACATACTCTACCATGTTTCCGTCTCTCTCATACTCTCTCCTCACTCTTCTTCCTTCTCCTCTCCCTGTCCTTACTCCTCCTCTTCCTCTCCTTATTCCTCTCACCTTAGCTCCTCCCAACCTGCAGGGAAAATATGCTGCTATACAGTACTATATCAAATAGGTAGGAAGAGCATGGACAGCCATGTCTAGTCCCTGATTTAAGGGAGATTGCTTCCAGTTTCTCTCCATTTAGTTTGATGTTGGCTACTGGTTTGCTGTATATTGCTTTTACTATGTTTATGTATGGGTATTGAATTCCTGATCTTTCCAAGTCTTTTACCATGAAAGGATGTTACATTTTGTCAAATGCTTTCTCAGGATCTAGTGAGATGATCCTGTGGGTTTTTTTTTTTTTTGAGTTTGTTTCTATAGTGGACTATGTTGATGGACTTCCATATATTGAACCATCCCTGCATTCCTGGGATAAAGCCTACTTGATCATGATGGATGATTGTTTTGATGTGTTCTTAGATTCAGTTTGCGAGAATTTTATTGAGTATTTTTGCATCGATATTCATAAGGGAGATTGGTCTGAAGTTCCCTTTCTTTGTTCTGTCTTTGTGTGGTTTAGGTATGAGTGTAATTGTGGCATCATAGAAAGAATTGGGTAGTGTTCCTTCTATTTCCATTTTGTGGAATAGTTTGAAGATAATTGATATTAGGTCTTCCTTGAAGGTCTGATAAAATTTTGCACTAAAACCATCTGGTCTTGGGCATTTTTAGTGGGGAGATTTTTAATGACTGCTTCTACTTCTTTAGGGGTTATGGGATTGTTTAGATGGTTTATCTACTCCTGATTTAACTTTGATACCTGGTATCTGACTAGAAAATTGTCCATACATTCAGATTTTTCAGTTTTGTTGAGTATAGGCTTTTGTAGTAGGATCTGATGATTTTTATATTTCCCCAGTTTCTGTTGTTATGTCTCCTTTTTCAGTTCTGATTTTATTAATTTGGATACTGTCTCTGCCCTCTGGTTAGTCTGGCTAATGGTTTAATCTATCTTGTTGATTTTCTCAAAGAACCAGCTCCTGGTTTTGTTGATACTTTGTATAGTTCTGTTTGTTTCTTGGTTGATTTCAGCCCTGAGTTTGGTTATTTCCTGCCATCTACTCCTCTTAGGTGTATTTGTTTCTTTTTGTTCTAGAGTTTTAAGGTGTTGTCAAGCTGCTAGTGTAAGCTCTTTCTAGTTTTATTTTGGAGACATGTTGAGCTATGTGGTTTCCTCTTAGCATTGCTTTCATTGTGTCCCATAAGTTTTGGAATGACGAGCCTTCATTTTTATTAAATTCTAAAAAGTCATTAATTTCTTTCTTTATTTCTTTCTTATTGAAAGCATCATTGAGTAGAGTGTTGTTCAGTTTCCATATATATGTGGGCTTTCCATTGTTTTTGTTATTATTGAAGACTAGCTTTAGTCCATGTTGATCCGATAGGATGCAAGGTATTATTTCAGTCTTTTTGTATCTGTTGAGGTCTGTTTTGTGACCAATTATATGGTCTATTTTGGAGAATGTATAATGACGTGCTGAGAAAAAGGTATATTCTTTTGTTTTAGGATGATATGTTCTGAAGATATCTGTTAAATCCATTTGGTTCATAACTTTTGTTAATTTCACTCTGTGTCTGCTTAGTTTCTGTTTCCATGATCTGTCTACTGCTGGGAGTGGAGTGTTGAAATTATCCACTATTATTGTGTGAGGTTCAATGTGTGCTTTGAGTTTTATTAAAGTTTCTTTTATGAATGTGGGTGCCCTTGCATTTGGAACATAGCTGTTCAGAATTGAGAGTTCATCTTGGTAGATTTTTCCTTTGATGAGTATGAAGTGTGCTTCCTTATCTTTTTTGATAACTTTTGGTTGAAAGTCGATTTTATTCAATATTGGAATGGCTACTCTAGCTTGTTTCTTGGGATCATTTGCTTGGAAAATTGTTTTCCAGCCTTTTACTCTGAGGTAGTATCTGTGTTTGTCCCTGAGGTGTGTTACCTGTATTCAGCAGAACTCTGGGTCCTATTAACGTATCCAGTCTGTTAGTCTATGTCTTTTTATTGGGCAATTGAATTCATTGATGTTACGAGATATTAAAGAAAAATGATTATTGCTTCCTGTTATTTTTGTTATTAGAGGTGGAATTATGTTTGTATAGCTATCTTCTTGTGGATTTTTTGGAAGATTACTTTCTTGCTTTACCTCCTTGTGTTGGAGTTTTCCATCTATTATCCTTTGTAGGGCTTAATTTGTGGAAAGATATTGTGAATATTTGGTATTGTCATGGAATATCTTGGTTTCTCCATCTATAGAGATTGAAAGTTTTGCTGGGTATAGTAGTCTCAGCTGACATTTGTGTTCTCTTAGCGTCTGTATCATATCAGTCCAGGACATTTTGGCTTTTATAATCTCTGGTGAGAAGCCTGGTGTAATTCTTATAGGTCTGTCTTTATATGTTACTCGACCTTAGTGTTTTTAATATTTTTCTTTGTTTTGTGCATTTGATGTTTTGATTATAAAGCAACAGGAGAAATTTCTTTTCTGGTCTAGTCCATTTGGAGTTCTGTAGCATCTCTTTCTTAAGGCTAAGAAAGTTTTCCTCTATAATTTTGTTGAAGATATTTGCTGAATCTTTAAGTTGGGAATCTTCACTCTCATCTATACCTATTAACCTTAGGTTTGATCTTCTCATTGTGTCCTGGATTTTCTGGATGTTTTGGGTTAGGAGCTTTTTGAATTTTGCATTTTCTTTGACAGTTGTGTCAATGTTTTCCATAGTATCTTCTGCATGTGAGATTCTTTCTTCTGTCTCTTGTATTCTATTGGTGATGCTTATGTCTATGACTCCTGATCTCTTTCCTAGGTTTTCTATCTCCAGGGTAGTCTCCCTTTGAGATTTCTTTATTTTCCTACTTTCATTTTTAGATCCTGGATGGTTTTGTTCCTTCACGTTTTTGTTTGTGTTTTCTTGCAAGTCTTTAAGGGATTTTTGTGTTTCCCCTTCAAGGGCTTCTCCATATTTACCTGTGTTCTCCTGTATTTCTTTAAAGAAGCTATTTATGCTCTTCTTAAAGTCCTCTACCATCATTATGAGAAGTGATTTAAATCTAAATCCTGCTTTTCCAGTGTGATGGGGTGTCCAGGACTTGCTATGGTGGGAGAATTGGGTTCTGATGGTGCCAAGTTAGGTTTCTGTTGCTTATGTTCTTGTGCTTGCCTTTTGCCATCTGGTTAACTCTAGTGCTACCTGTACTCACTGTATCTGACTGGAGCCTGTCTTTTGAGATATCTTGCTTGTGTCATAACTCCTCAGAGTCCAGCTGTCTCTATGATCCTGTGATCCTGAGCTCCTGGATGGAAGAGCTTCTGGGACTCAGGCTGCCTCTCAGATCCTGAAATCCTGCTGCTCTGAGTACAGTGGTTCCTCAGCTGCTCTGAGTGCAGTGGTTCCTCTAGGATGGTGTCTTCAAGGGAGCTGACCAGGAGTCTGCCCCAGCCAAAAGCACCATGCAAGGGGAGGAAGAGGAGTGGTATTCTGGAGGGTTGGATTTGGGTTTGTGATGGGTCCTGTGTGCCTCAGGCTCCCACTTGCAGTTCTAGGGCATAGTCTTGTGGGGGAAGCTTCTTACCTGCTGTTCTGAGTGCAGTGGTTCCTCTAGGGTGGGTCAGGATATGATGTCTTCATAGGAGCAGACCAGCTAGGTGTCTGCCCTAGCCAAAAGGATCAAAAGTGGAGTGAAAGGGGGAGTTACAATTTCTATACTGTATATTATATTTTATTAATCATTCCATTCATTTACATCTCAAATGATATTCCACTTCCCCATTATTTTCTCCATAAACCCTTCATTCCACATCTGCCCTCCCCCTTCCCCTTTGCCTATATGAGGTTGAAAAGAGAAAATATTTAATTTTTTGTTTTTTATTGGATATTTTATTTATTCACATTTCAGATGTCATCTTCTTTCCCCATTTCCCCTCCCTGGTTATTTTTGTAGTATTGAAGACATAATGCTTACATTCTGTATAAGATTATAATCCTTATGCTTTTTTTTAAATCTAATTTTCATTTATACTGCTAACTTAGCACTAGCATTCTATTATAAGTTGGCCACATTATTTTGAGTTATTATTTGTTTTATGTGTGTGGATAATGATAAATAATTTCATATGTTTTTAAATATTTAAAATGTATTTTGTTTATAATCTTGATTTAAAAATGTTAACCCAGTATAAACTTCAGGCTTATTCTTTTCTAATAGAACTTAGCAGGTGTTTCTGTACTCAGTTGGTCATTGGACATTGGTACCATATGTCTAAGGCTGGCCTGAAAGATTTCCATATGCTTTCCTAACCCACAGGGTACAAGGAAGAATGCTAGGAACTAGATGTACAGGATGGATGAATTTCATATCTCTTCACTGAGAAGTTCCCAAAGGAGGCTACATAGGGTCAACTTCAAATTACATGTCTCATGGGCATTCTTCTGACCCAATGCTTTTGAATAGAAAGTTTATCTCTTGACTTAAATTGTATGTCATTCAACAGCAGTTGAATGTTACTAATGTTATTAATATATTGTATTTTTCTTAGTGATTAAAGTATAATTGTTTGGCTTCAAGTCTACATTTTTTCATTAATTATTTATTTACTTTGCATCTTGATCACAGCCCCCCTCTCCTCCTCTCACATAGCTCTTCTCCCTACATTCCTCTCTTTTATCTCTGAAAAGGGTGAGGTTCCCCCTGGCTACCCCACCCTGGCACCTCAAGTCACTTCAGGACTAAGTACATCCTCTCCCCCTGAGGCCAAACAGTACAGCCCAATTAAGGGAACAGGATCCACAGGCAGGCAACAGAGTCAGAGTAAGTCCCTACTCCAGTGGTTGTGGGATTCAAATGAGGACCAAGCTGCTTATCTGTTATATGTGGGAAGCAGGGCTAGGACCAGCCATTGTATGCTTTTTGGTTGGTGGTTCAGTATCTAAGAACACCCAAAGGTTCAGGTTAGTTGACTCTGTTGGTCTTCTTGTGAAGTCCTTATCCCTCTGAGGTTCTTAATCATTTCCTCAATTCTTCCACAAGAATCCCATAGATTCTGTTTAATATTTGGCTTGTGTCTGTACATCTGTTTCTATCAGCTGCTGGGTGAAGCCTCTGAGAGGACATTTATGCTAGGCTCCTGTCTGTGAATCCAGGCTGACAGATATAAACATAGCCTGAGGCTCCAAGGTAGTTGAAGGAGTAAGGCAGGCCAGCAATGTGTCCATAAAAATCTTTTGAGACCAGCTCAGCATATTCTCCCTCAAATTGGCCTAAGTGCTATTGGATTCATTTATGTCTGTCTCACATAGGCCTCCATGGAGACATGGCTAACTGGCATATTCATCAAAATTGAGCTAACAGTGGTCTCCAGGGAATCCCATAATTCCTTGTCCACAGTCACAGAAGTAAGCCCTAAGAATATACTGACCCGTGGTACCATGTAGACATGGCTAGGATCAATATTCTTCAATACCCAACTCACAGTTCACACCAGAATACTCTTGAGGATAGACACATATATTTTCCTATCTCATTGAAGTATATAGCTTCAATCATCCAGGGATGAAAAAATGTTCATCCTCTTCCAAGTCACAATGCCTGCCTTAATATCCAGACAGACAGAAGCAGGAGTAGCCATTGATTTCATCCTGACACACAGCCCCATTGTGGTAAGCGCTGGGAGCCACTCATTGTGATCCCTCTCACAGAACTTTTCAGCATATCCAGTAGGGCAGATACAGACAGGGTGCTCAGGGTCTTCATGAAATATGCCTTCATGTTGGCAGAAATTAGTGGCAGTTTCACAGGTCAGCCACCTGTAACCAGGAGGATATTGGCACATGAAGCCCCTTTCTCCCAGGGTATTCACACAAGTGGCAATTCTTTGGTATGGACCGGAGAATTAAAGGTCTTTTAGGTCTTCAGTTTTTGTCCAAATTGTTGGCTATGTCTAAGTAAAGATTTGTGTTGGAATTTTGGTTGGAATTGCTTTAAATCTGCAAATTGCTTCTTGGTAAGATGGCCATTTTTACCATATTAATCCTACTGATCTATCAGCATGGGAGAGCTTTCCTTTTTCTGATATTTTCCTTAATTTCTTTGTTCAGAGACTTGAAGTTCTTGACATACAGGTCTTTCACTGGCTTGGGTAGAGTTCCATTTCTTGTTGTATAAAGTAGGGCTACTGATTATTTTGAGTTAAATTTGTATCCAGCCACTTTGCTTAAGGTATGCTAGGAGTTCTTTGGTAAAATTTTGGGGATCACTCATGTATGCTATCAAATCACCTGTGCATAGCGATACTTTGACTTCTTTTGCAATTTGTATTTTCTTGATCTTCCTTAGCCGATGTATTGCTGTGGTTAGAACTTCAATTACTATACTGAAGAGATTCAGAGAGGGCAGACAATCTTGTCCACTGATTTTAGTGGAATTGTTTTAATTTTCTCTGGATTTAATTTGATTCAAGTCTATATCTTATGAAAAAAATTTGTTATATCTTTGAAACTTTTCCTGTTCTACTTTTGTGAGTGTTCTCCTTTCTGGAGTGTCAGCCCTAACATTCCATCCCATATTGTCTTCTGTAGGTATTTCTTCCTCTATTGAGTTGTATATTTTTACTTTTGTTTTATGTGATTTACTTTGTAAGCTTCTATTTCTTATTGGTTTCAAGGTTATAAATTACTTTGCTCTCTTTCTAATGTAGTTTTTAATCTGAGAAACAACTGTCTTATGTTTCCTTACTGAAATGCTAAATTCACTACTGTTTCTCTTCTAATTTCCCATTTGTCATATTCCCCCAACCCAAATTCTTTATCTAAAATCTGTTTTCACCTCAGATTCTTTATAATAATTGTTTGGTATATATTTCTTCTGTTTTCCATGAGTAATTTGTTCATAAAGTTTAGTGTTCATCTGACCTTTTTTTTTCACTTTGGAAGAATTAGATATTTCATCAAGATTCTACTTGGCACTGGATAATTAGAGTGTGCATTTCACAGTTCATATTCTGTCATTGACCTATTGATTTTTATCAGCAACTACAGCAACATTGATCCTCTTCTAGTAGGTCCTTGCATTCCATCATGCTTATCATTTGGTTTTATTGCTTGATATCTCTCTGAGAAACTATGGAGATGGTCCTTGTGTACCTTCTACCTTCATTTCTTTGTCTTCTGGGAGGTGAAAATCAACCTTTGACTGTTTCATCATAAGTAAAAGTTCACAAATCAGTCTGTCATAGGGACTGCTGTGAAGAAACACCATGACCAAGGTAACTCTTATAAAAGAAAGCATTTAGTTACAGTTTCAGAGGGTTAGTCTATTTTCATCATGGCAGGGAGCATGGTGCTGCAACAGCAGATAATATATATACCCTGATTTGCAAGCAGCAGACAGAGAAAGACACTAGGCTTGATGTGGACCTTTGAAACTCAAAGCCCACACTCTGTCTGTGACACACCTTGTCCAACAAGATCACTACTACTCTTTCCCTGAGAGTCAACTTGGCATTAAACTTGCAAATATATGACCCTATGGGGCCATTCAAACCACTATAGGGGTCTTTTTATGAACTTACCAGTCACTTAAAATCATGGTTATAATTAAAATTATTTAATTATTATTGTGTGTGAGAAAGAATATGTAGATGCCACAGCACATATATGGAGGTCAGAAGAAAAGTTCCAGGACCCAATTCCTTTCACTGTGGGATCCAGTGATTAAACTCAGGTCATCAGGCTTCCAGGGGTCATGCTGAGCCATCTTAACAGAGTTTACATCTTGGTCATGATCTAGAGAAATGAATTGCCCACAGTATTTTCTCATTTCTGCAATAAATGCCTTGTACATTCTTAGTCTTACTAATAAATATTATAATAGCTTCTTAATAGAAGTTTTATCTTATTTCAAATTATTTTCATTAATGATTTTAAATGGTAATGTAGGAAACAAGCAAATATTTTTCTTGCATATTTTTTAGAAATCTCCACTAGAGGGATTTAAAACAGAGAAATGTGAATATTTGTACTAAGTTTTAAAACATTTGCATTATCAAAACATACCTTTAAAAAGCATTTTAGTTAACTTTTAAGTAAAATGTTTTCAATCCATAGGGATAAATAAATTTATGCTAAAAATATTCTGGATTCTAATTTTGATTTCTCCACTCACCAGCTGTGATTCTTCTGTTTAGTCATTTGATTTTTCTCAGCCTTAAGGGGAAAAAAATCCCTACTTGCTTCACCGGCTGTTTTATGAAACCCTAACAAAATAACACAAGGAAGCTTGGAATGCTACCAGCTTCAGTGTATGTGTTAGGTACAATCAATATTTACATTTTACAAGTCTAATAAACCCAAGTAATGGCTCATAAAAGGACTTAATTTATTGATTTTAAATTGTGCTTTGCTTCTTTTCATGTTTTCAAAAGACATAGTGATAAACTAGTACTATTCTTAATTTTTTTGGATTGTATTTCTTTGCAGTACTAAATGGGCTCAGCCTTATGTGAGGTGCTTCTGTTTCTCCCTGTCTCCTTTCTGTTCCATTGGTGCCATGCCCTTGGAAGCAGAACTTGACTTTGATCATTGCATCAGCAACAGAGAAAGCAGAGGCTGGGAGCATAGTCTTTGTTTCTGACTGACCCTCACTGCAGTTTATACTTCGACAAGGGGCCTTTTCTTATTTCAAGCTTGGTAAACATTTTCTCTTTTGCCATCTTTAACTCAGGAGTCTTGTGCCCTAAGTTGCCTTGCTTATGTGCCTCCAGTATGCTATTGCTGTCCCTGTGATTTCTATATAATCATAATAGTCTCTTAATAATGATTTTTCTCAAGACTTTTCTTCTCAGTTTACTGATGTGTAATGTGTTGTTTTCTGCTAGAGCCAAGAGTGTTACAGGACTTTATGCAGCCTTTCTATTTACCCAGTTAACAAAAGTATCTTTTCAATGTCTGGCATTCCACCAGAGAACATAGATGGCTTACTGGTCAGATAGCTTAATTAGATAAAAAGAACAACACATTTATTTTGAGACTTTGTTTGTACGATACATGTACACTACTTTGTAATGGATTCAAGGTCAACAGTAGATGGTAATTTTAGTGAAATATGTAAACTGTTTTGAGCATCCTCCTTGTGATATTATCAGTTTTCAACACTTCATAACTGATGTAATCCCAGTAAGAAGGTGATTTTTCCCTCATTTTAAAATAAGTGTTATGAGGATAAGAGAGTCTAATTTTGTTTGTCAAATGAACACAAGAAATTTTGCCTGATTCTGGTATTTTTATTATTTTCAACAGTAGAGAGTAAATTACATTGCTAAGAGTGTTTATTATAATTTTCTTTCTAGGTCACTTTTTTTTTAAACTAGAAAGTTTAGCAATTGTGCAGGAATCAAATGCAATTATAACTAAATGCTAAATACCTTTTCTAGAAACATTGTATCTTTTACAGTATTTATTAACTAAAAAATACTGTTCTTCACTATCCCATAAAATATATAAAGACTAAATTACCAGTATCAATGAAGTAAAACATATTAGAATATTTGAAATACTAGTTAATAGAAAACAAGAGTGTTAGTATTTAAAAATCTTTCTAAATTTTGTGCACAATAAAAACGATCTCTATTGTGGGTTGTTTGAGGTTTGGGGGTTGAAGCAAATTTTAGTCTTTTAGCGTCTGTCTGTAGATTTTAGTTATGTTCATCAAATCATAACACCACATAATTTTTCACTATTTACTGCTCCATTTTGTTGTCTTTAAAGTAGGAAAAAAATCTGCCTGATTTAAGCTCAAAGAATAATTCACTATCTGTGGAGGCTTGTTGCCCCAGAAAAGGAAGATGTTAGAGGGGTGAGGTGAGAGTGAGTGGGTGGGTAGGAGAGTACCCTCTTAGGCAAAGGGGAAGGGGATGGAATGGGGGATTTGAGGAGGGGAGATAGAGAAGGGGGACAACATTTGAAATGTAAATAAATAAATTAATAAAAATAATTTACTGATTTCTAACATGATATAAAATGAAAGCATCAACAAAATACAAGCAAAAATGAGCTGCTTAGGGCCTTGTTGAAAGCACCAAACTACTAAGGATCCATGTGATTTCTCCTTAGCAACTGAAGTTTCCATAGCTTATTTTGCTTATGTGAAAATAGGCACTAAGTTTGGCTCTACCTTGTTTGTATTGTATCATTATTCCATGAGATACATGAGTGAGTGGAGTTGTCTTGGACTGTATATACATAGAATTCTATTATGAATAATTGTTTCTGATAAGAGCTTTAGGAAGACTACCTGCCCATTCAGAAAGAGCAACTATGAAAACGTCTCACTGATAGGAACTAGAGTGGCATTCTTCTTCATAAATCTCCTCACAGCGACAGTATAAATATGAAATAAAAAGTGATTTTGTATGTTAATACTGAAAAAATATTAGAAAGCTGAGTTTGACTATGTGAAAGGTATAATAAAAAGAGAGTAGATATAATACAATAACTTGGAATTTTCTTTCCAATAGGCAAAAATCAGAAAAAAAATCCACCTTAATGTGTTTAAAGCTTTTACCTTAAACATCTGTGATATCTATTCTAAGGGTAGAGACATTGGAAAGCCTCATATTCCACATTAATAATATTAGGAATTGTGAAAGTGTTTCTTATAAGCATCATAAATAATGCGCTAAGTGACACTGGAGTTTTACCTCTGCTTCAGAAAGGTCATGTCTATTTGTTTACTGGAATCTTCCTGCATCTCTCTCTAGTCACAGATGGCGTTGAATGAATGCACAAACCCAGTGATTTAGGGCGGATCATGTATCTAATCATTAAGGATCTGAAATGATCTTCAACCTTTCCAGTCCTGACACCTTAGGTAATGAAACCATTTGGCTCATCTCTGAATCATTTTGGAGAGTCACACCAAAAGAAAGGGAGTGAGTAAAAAACTACCATACAGCTACAGTTCCATAAAACCCATGAGATGCCCTCTATTTTTTAGGGTGACAATCCCTTCTTTATTTGAGATGTAATAGGGAAAATAATTTTGTTTATTCAGCACTACAAAGTTGAAGTCAGATTTTAGCTAAAATGAATTCTAGGAATATGCAAAGCTGATAGGCTCTCTATGCTAAGGAGTTTGGTATCATCTTTGAGACCTGCTGTCATCTCTTAGTTAGTCTAGGAAAACAAGGGAAGTATAGCGGGTTATTTTGGAACATGCAAGACATGCTGATGAGTTATAATTATATAGCAGCATCTTGGAAGCTGCTATTTGGATAGTGCTTCCCAGCTGATTTATAATTTTTTAACGATGCTAAATCTATGTAGCTTTGCGTTTACTCTCACCTCCTCCCTCCATTTCTTTAAAACTGGGAACACTGCTATTGCTTTAAAGCCCTCAAAGGTTTTCCTCTACAAGATATCACCAGCTGAATTAGTCATTGAAAGGTCCCGGAACTAAAGGTACATCTCCCTAAACATCTCCCAAACTAGGTTAATTGCCTCTTCTAAACCTTTTGCTTTGTTTTTGGTGCTGGTTATGGCTACTGTGAGGCAGTCAGGATGGATCTTACCACAGCTTTTGATGCAGGGCTGGCATCATTTACATTAGATATTTTCCAAAAGAAAATCATGTGGTTTTGTTTAGCTAAAACAGGTTGAGATTTTCACTTCTTAAATATCTGAATTTCATCTGCCAATAGGAAATTGAAAGTTTGGTAGGAAGAAACAAAGAAAGACCAGTCAGCAGAGTAAATACCATTTGAGTGGTTTGGGAGAGAGATTCTTACTCAATCAGGAAGCAACTTCTCTGCTGAAGCACGTAGATTATACCTGGGTAGAAAAGAAATTAACAGAGGGGATTATGTGTCTAATAAGGAGTGAGACCTTGGTAGGGTGAAGGCCCCAAGGACTAACTCCAGAAGGTCTTGAGACATTGCCTATCTTCCTCTCAATTCTTGGATTTGTTTTGTTTTCTGTCCCCCCCCACCACCACTTTATTTCTTAAGACAGGCTTTTAGCCTAGGTTGGCTTTGAACTTGTGGTCTTCCTTCCTCTCCCTCTCTAGTGTGAACTTATAATCCTATACCACCACATATGGTCACATTCTAGCACATTTTAATAAAATGAACACAAATCAATGCAATAGAGGAGGTACGTTGTGTTAGTGCTTAACCTATTAGTATGTTGTAGTGAACTAGAAAAGGGAAGCAGCTGCAAGTTTATAGAGAAAATCAAAGCACGGCAGCCACCAATACTCCCTTTGGAACCATCCTGAACACTCAATGCCGAAAGGCTCAGAGGCTGCTAGCAGGTGGCTTGTCAAGACACAAGGTCCCCGAGGCTGCCACTTCCATCTGTGCTTGCTCAGTCTTCCACCGAAACAGAAACTGACTATGCTCTCCAGAAAATAAAGTCAGATTCCCCAAATTTATAATGTGTTTGTATGGTTTTCTGGTTTTGTTTTTTAAATGAGATAATTTTTCAAGTTTTTATTTGAGCTATATGAGTAATTGAGGAAGTAATAGTCTTCAACTGTGCCTTAAAGAGAATTTATATAAAATTATTCACCTTCTACCCTTCTTCCTTTTCCTCCTACTTCTCTTCTTCCTTTTCTTGCCCTACTCTCCAGCTTTTGTTACATGTTGACTCTGAACTAGCATACAAATCATGAATTTTGTGAAAAGAGGCAGAGAATAAAGCAGAAGAAAGTGGGGTTGGGGACCAATTCCTCTGTCTAGTGAGGTCCACATAATATTTACACTTATATTTTTAAAGACACGAAACAAAATAAAAATCAAGAACAGAAAGGAAAAAAGCATTCCTGTTTGCTATTATTTCAGGGACACTGTAAAATAATGAGCATAGGGAGAAGATCACTGGGACCAGTGGCAGGGGTTTATATCTGTCTGTTTCCACTAGCTCCATGACATCCTAGATATACTAGTACATCAGTGGTATGTAGTATCTGGACTGTTGAAGCTATTTAGTTCTCTCCATTATTGTCTCTTCAGGGGATTCTACTTCATAAGTGTTCCATAACCTTCTGAAAATATAACACCAGTTTGAGACTAAATGTTGAAATACATGAGCCTATAGGAGCCATTTATGTTCAAACCACAACTAGGCTCCAAGGAACATGAAGATAGAAAAATCTGACTTTCAAGGAAGAGTTGTTGGAGGGAAGGACACTTACACAGTATTGACTTACCCATAGAGAAATAAACACAAAACAACAGTGGGGAGATGTAGACAGACATACACATGTAGATAAAATATCACCTATTAGAAAATGAGTGTCAAGTCTGTATTGAGGAACATTTTTTAAAAGGGAAGAGATATTAGAGGGTCATAGTGCATTGAAATTATCTAGGCGATATGAGGAATACATGTTCCCAAAGGAAAGTATAAACCATTTAGGGACTATGAGCAAATCAACCAGCTGTACAGGGCATGAGTGTTAATGCATGGTGAACATGGCACTGGAAAGTTGGCTGAGGCAAGATCCCTCATTCCATCCTGTCTATAATAGTTTGTCTCACTTGGAACTGTTGGGAACCCGTGTAGTCTTTACTATAAAGGACGAGATGGTTACATTTACATGTTGAGATGACCTCATTGTACTTCAGTTTTCCTATGTAGAAAATGAGCAGATGATTGAGATGGTCTCTAGGTTTTAGATAAGACTCTCTTTAGAAAAAATCATACCTGTGGATAACATTACATGTAGAATTTCAGGGCTGCAAAAGCTCTCAACATCCATTCATAGATCACAGCTTAGTGACTTCCCAGTCATAACTCCATATGTTTAGTCTCGTCTAAAGTTCAGATCAGGGATGTTTGCCCCATTGCTGAACTGATTCTGACAGTCTCACATCACTGTATACCTACCATTTGGATAATATATTTGAGAGCTCATCAATCACCAGTCCTTGTTCTGGCATCGTCTACAGTACAAAGTAGGCAGAATAGAGCATTCATTTAGATAGTTGTCACTCTGGTGACTTTGATTCAGGAGTATCTTCCATCTTCTTCCACCTATTATTATATTCTTCCCATATATTTTCACTCCTCACAGTGGCGGTATAGGGACAAAAGATGACTATTAAAGAAAGAGCTGGTCAAACCATACCAAACTGGGACACGTCACGACAATCTTAAGAGGAGGATAAGACAAGGGTATTTGAGCTGAGTGGGACATAAAGTGTCAGAAGCCATTTGGAGAGCCTAAGACTAGTAGATGACTTTCCTAGAGACAGCCCACCATTTGTATGGTCTGCAAGGGATGAGCTCTGGGAAGGAAGGCACCAGGAGACTTCATCCCAGGATTACTTCTTGCTATTGATATGCCTCTCCTATCACTATGACATAGTCTAACAATTCTTGAGCATTAGCCCACCCTACTGGGCAAATTGCATGCAGATCATCATGAAGAAGAATTTTCATGAGTTAATGTTGTTTAGATGAATTAATGTATTTATAGAACTCCTAATTTGATTTATGAAATTTTAGGAATAAATTTTAAGAGATGGTTTTAGTTGTTTTGCTAGATAGATGTAACAATCATTAGAATCAAGTTATAATCAAGAATATAATGTGCCCATTCCTTATAATAGTAAGTAAAGGCTGGATAATTAGAAATACAATGAGCTTTCATAATTGCACTAAAAAGAGAAATAGGCTCAGAACAAATTTGTGTTAAACGAAAAACATTCAGGTCAAAGGATATAGCCACAAGTGTGTTCTATGATAAGACAAGGCATATGAAACTGTTGCTTTGATTTGAACTTATAATAAGCTTATAGAATAAAACACTGCTTTGAACTTGATATTGATATCCTTCTGTTACTCCTCTTTATGTAACATTTTATTTATGAGGTAATTGTTTCTTACATAGAGAACTTTTTGTCTAAAAGCTATAAAAAGTTGAAAGCAACAACAACAAGAAAAGGTGGTGTAGTCATTTTCTGCTTCACTCAATGTGTATGTGTCTGTGTAAGTGACTTTCCTTTTTTTCCTCTCTGGTTCAAAAAGAGTTAATGAGCTCCCTGGATGAGCACTAACAATAAATTCTTTTACTTAATTCCCAGCTGCTACACAGCAGGAGTTAATTACCTTTGGCCTTAGGATAGCAAATAGTTTAAGAAAGGAAAATATTATCAAAAGTAAGCTACTTTTGCCCCAGTAATCACAATTTCTACCACCACAACTGCCAACACCTCACTGTTGCCTTCAAGACTGGGAAACCCTATAACTGCTGAGAAGGACACTGACAATAAAGCACATGTAAAGAATATATCAGTTATGGCTTCCAGGCCTTCTAACCTTGGCAGAAAGGGCTGTGTATTAGTGTTCTCTAGAGTAACAGAACTTATAAAATGAATCTATATACATAAAAGGGGAATTTATTAGAATGATTTCTAGGCCCTGGTCCAGATAATCCAATTATGACTGGCTATGAATGGAAAGTCCAAGAATTCCACAGTTGATCAGTCTACAAGGCTAGATGTCTCACTTTGGTCTTCAGTATACCCTGGAATCCTGAAGAAGTAGGCTCTAATGCCAGTGAAGGAATAGACTTTCTAGCAAGGTGAGATTAAGCAGGCGGAGAGCAAAAGAAAATGTTTCTTTCTTTAATGCCCTCATATAGGCTTCACACAGAAGTATGTCTTTCTGCTTCAAGGTCCAGATTAGAAATTAATCTTCCTATTTCAAATTAAGCAAAAATCTCTCACAGATGTGTTCATCACTTTAAGATGTTTAGTTAATTCCATATGTAGTCAAGTTCACAATCAAGAATAGCTATCACAGGCAGGAAAAATAGATAAGCTACTGTTAGCATGGGCTGATCTTGCCATTGCTTTCCCAGATATACGTATATCTGGCTGAGGAATTGTGTCATGGAAGGACATTGGTTATCTCAGCTTGAAAAATCTGAGGCAGAAAAGACAGAAGAGGATTCATTCACTTGAAATGAAAGCAGATCCTACAGAAACACTGGATAACAGAGAGCCTTGTAAAACTCTTCAGTTTTTAGAGAACATTTGATTATCCTCTGGCTTGGAAGAAGCAATAAGTGTAGTATTTATTACATTAAAAAAATACTGGCATGGAGTTACTACCCACCTCAATGGTTTATGTTCCCAAATGAAACACACACACACACACACACACACACACACGCAGCCTTTACCTTTATATTTTAATATGCCTTAGGCAGCACAATAGCTGTACAACTGCCTAACTATCATGGTGTTAGAATCTACCTCCCACTGATAACTACTTACTAATTTTTGTGTTCTATCTTGGCTGCTCTTGACCCAGTTGAGCAGTCCTATGGGCTTTGGTCTCTTGGTCCTTTTACATGGCAGCTCTGTTTCTCTCTCTTGTATGTTATTATTCCATTGCTGCTCTCACTCTGCTCTTTCCTCTCCTGTACCTCTCCTAAGGCGTGGCCACTCTCTCCTTTCTGCTTCATCTGCAGTCCCACACCCAAGAAACCTAAATCTCCACCTAAATCTCTTCTTCCCAGCTATTGGCTGCAGGCATCTTTATTTACCAATCATAATTAACTGGCGGCAGGTTCCCAGAAGCTACGTGCAGACCCTCTTGTGCAAACAATTTTAGGGAACCCAATTAGCATTAGAATACAAGCAGGTATAAACAGGCAAGGCATAAACATTGATGAACAAAGTACAAAGGGTTTTACTAAATAGAAATATAGTATACAAGTAGGTGAAAATAAAAACAAAACACATGAGAGTAACAGTGTGGGACTGAAAAGGGACTGGGAATGTAGTTCTGTAGTGGAGTATTTGCATAGCATACATAGGCTCTGAGTTTGATCCCCAGCCTCTCCTCTAGTAAGATTAAAAAGTTTGTTCTCAGAGGGCTGAAGAGATGGCTCAGTGATCATGAGTACTGCTGCTCTTACACAGGACCTGATTTCAGGCTCTCAGCACTCACAAACATCACCTTGTTATCACCAGTAACTACAGCTCCCGGAAATCCAAAGCCCTCTTCCTGCTTTGGTGGGCACCTGCATTTACTTATTTTAGGGAGTCCTGTATATAATATTTTTTGCTGTGAAGTTAGTTGTATGTATCCACCGTTGCTTACTCTGAAGACCATTATGAGACTAACATTAAATTTAATCCAGCTGACATTATTTATAGTTATCTTATTGTTTATGTTAAATCAAAAATGCAAATCAATCCTCTGTTTTTGATATACCAGTTTCAAAGCAAATTATCATATACAAATATATTTGTTAATCTCATTTGATAATCAAAGGCAAATAAATTTTATTTTATTGTTTAAAGATCATGTTTTACAATAATTTTAAATTATAAGTATTTGTATTTTATTGTGTATGTGAGCATGTGCACATGTGCACGTGTGTGGAAGGCAGATTATGCCTTGGATAACTTTCATGAGTAAGTGTTCTCCTTCTACCACATGTGTCCTGGATATTGAACTTGGGTCATTAGGCTTGGCAATAAACACCTTTAATTAAGCCATTTGACTGACCTAATAATATGTTTAAAATTATGAATTCCTTTATAATTTCATATAACATGTTTTAATCATATACACCCCTTGTCTTCCCATATGCCTCCACTTGTTGATACACCCTACTAACAAAATTTAAACCAATCAACACCAAATTTTGCTGTCCAAATATTCTTAGATGTGTGCTTTCCCACTGGAGTATGATCAAGTGCCAAGATCTACATTCTTATTCTTAGAGAAAAGCTATCTTTATTTTAGCTCACAACTGCCAGGGTTTGGACCTTTCTGCCCAATTCTCCTCTACATACTGGAATTTGGTTTGGCTTGGGCTTGCACAAATCTTGTGCATGCTGTCATAACTGCTAGTAGTTCATATGTGCAGCTACCTTGGTGTGTATAAAAGATACTGTTTCCTTGTAGTTGCCCACTAACTTTGGGTCTTACACTAGTTCTACTCAAACTTTCCACAGTGATTTCTGAGCCTTGGTAAAAGGGGTGTAGAACACGTTAGATTTAAGGCTGAACATTCTGAAGTCTGTTTGATCAGTTGGATTTATGTGAAAAATTACCATTTACAAAAGAAACTTCTCCGATAACATTTGAGAGATGCATTGATCTATAAGTACAAGGATAAGTCATTCAGATTAACGTAATACTACATCTATGATTGGCTCTCCTATAGGACCTACAACATGTCTAGGTACAGTTTCTAGATCTGATAATGGTTCCAGGTATGGGTTTCATCTTGTAGAGCAGAACTTGGGCAAGTTTTGCTAGGCCAGAAAAAATAATACGCTTTGGGAAATTTTCTCATTTAATACTGTGCAGTGTTCAAAGAGGCCAGAAGAGCACACCAGATCCCACTTCTGTAACTGATATGTAACTGGTATTGATTGTAGCTGCAGTGTGGGTGCTAAAAACTGAACCATGCCCTCATGTTTTCTGTAGGAGCAGCAAATATCTTGTTCTCTGAGCCATGTCTTGAGCTCAAGGGCAGATTTTTGTTTTGTTTTTTACAAATTAAGGTCTACATAAGATGTGGTAAATATCAGAAAATATGTTAATTATTTAGAACATCTAAACCCAATAACTACAAAGATATTTTGGGAACCATTCCAACAAATATGATCAAGTTCTTGGCATTCCTGATTTGGCCTTTTCATCATCTTCTTGTAGTTTTTTGAATATATATTATACAGTCTCAACATTATTTTAACTTTTCACCCTCTTAAATAACTCATGTATCCAAATTTAGAGTTTGTGTGAGTGTTGTGCTCATTCACTTATCAGCAGTCTGATAATTTTCTAAACATTTGAAAAATATGTGTTTTATTTTTGCTAAATTCTGATATTCTTTTCTGTTCTATCACATTGCAAAATGTGCATAAGATCCTTTCTAAGTCTCTACTCTGCTACCATGGTCCAGACATATTTGATCAACTCCAAAATTTTGCAGGTGTCTGGGACAATAATAGGTTGTAACTGCCTAGCATAACATATTTTGACTTAATTTTTAGCCATTTGTGGCTCATAGCCTGTTTAGGCTGAGAGACAGATGAAGAAATAAAATGAATTTTGTCATTGGTAAATTTAATTTCAAACTTAATAATGACAGTTAAATAATGGAGATATTTTGCCTATACTGGAAGTATCATTTGAAGATTAAATAAGTCTTGGTAGAAGAGTAGATTAGTAATAGTATTTAGAAGAAATTCCAAAGAGAGTCACACAAAGGAGAGTACATCTGATTTTCACTAAAGTATCAAGACTACTAGGTTGTTACCAGCCCTGAGATTGTTGCTGAGAGAATGTTGACATGATAACTCCTCTAGACATTAAATGAGTACTCTAAAGTATAGATAGTAGTATGGACACCAACCAACTTGTCAAATGTCTGGAATATTGCTTTTCAAAACATGTTCATTAAAATATTAGCTTACTAGGATGTTTCCAAAAGAAAAATCTGATAAATACTTGAAAGAAATAGCAGCATTGCAAAAGTAAGCAGATGTCTTTATGCCAGGGCTTCAAGAGGGAAGTTTACATTTTCTCATGAATGAGGTTCCCCGAGAGAGAAATACCATATGCAATGCCTGACACAGTTGTATGTAAATTCATGATTAATATTCTATTCTACCTACATGGCCTCTTTATACATTTGGTGATGCGTTTTCCTTTTCCTTGTTTAGAGACGTGAATAAAGGTATGATATTTGATAACTCTGAGATGAAGACACTTCTCTTGGCATATAAAGAAAGCCAAAATTCAGAAAACACAGATACAACATTTTGTATAATAGTAAAAATTCTAAACAAACACAATAATAAAATACTAAATTTCTCCTATAACAGATGTGACTCAGATTAGAAGCCTATTCCCCAGGTTCGGTTGGGTATCCTGTTGTTGCTTGCTTATCCATTTTGGTGGCTGTCACTGAAATCCCTGATCAGATTAAATATAGGTGGAATAATGGACAAGATAATTGACCCCTCTCTGTTGTTCTGTTCATCTTAACCAGTGTTAAAACTTCTCCTTCTATCCTAGTAGTGTTTTCAGAGTTCTTCCCATCTCTGGGGTCATTGACAGGGAATATAGACCTCTTTATCACCAGATCAGAATCCTCTCCAATAATGTTCCCTTCATGCCTTCTGACTTATTCAGCCATGGTTTCTTTATCTATTTGTTACCCATGGACAGGACAAACTCAGCTACCTCTCCTGAATGTCTCCCACCTACTCCAGGGTGGAGTCCCTAAGCCTCTCTGCCCCTATAGTTCACAAGTAACTGGTGTTCTGGGTCTGCTACAGAAAGGGTGGTCATCCTTTCTCCAAGACTATACTAACTGGTTCTAGAATCCCTGAAAATTTTTAATAAGAGAAATAAAATAATATTCTCTTACTTCAAAGAAATTTCTCTTCATCCTTTAACCTCACTAAAGGTTCAGGAGGTATGAAATCTTCCACCATCACAGTTTTCCCAATTCTTGATGCTTAAGAATTGGAAGACAATGCCTGGGAACTCTTTTATACAGTTATCTAGGGATTCAAGTGTTGACTTCACTGAAATATATACAGACAAAGTCCTATGTTGACAAATTGTGTTTTTTGTTTGTTTGTTGGATTGTTTCAACATGGAAGTTTCGCCTAACACACACATGTAGGGACATGTGCACATAGGTATATACATCCATTATGCTCAAAACAGTGGCACAGTTTTCTAAATTCTTGGTGAATTTCATGCTTAGCCTTCATTGCACAGTATCTACTCAAATTTCACCCCTCAAGCCTTTCTACCATCATTCTGCAGAACTGCTGTCCACATGGTCACTGGATTCTTCCCAACTGTGTAATCCACTTATACTTTTCAATGACTCGTGCTCTCTAAACAAACTCTATACTGTACCATCAATATTCTCATTACTTATACAACCAGTTCTTCATTATAGCCTTTTTTTCTTACTCAAAAGTAGTGAGAAACACAGCAATAAATGTTTATCCCTCTACCTCTTCCTATCCTTCCTAGAACTCTTGTCCATTGTCACAGATGATCTTAAATCTACACTTTCCAGGTTTTCGCTGACATTGATTTCTGACTTTATTTACATTTCTGAAACCAACATCACAGGGATCTATCAACATAATTTATTATGCTTAAAACCCCACAGATTCCATTTAATTAGCTTCTTTCTCAGGGAATTCCTTCCCGGGCCTCTGTTGCCTATCAGTGACATGGTTATTGATGAGCTTGGATTGAAATGTTGGGTTTATACTCCTTCTGTCCCTATTTTTACCATCATCAGTTTTCATTTTTCATGGTCTTTTCCTGTTTTTCATTTTCCCACCATTTTTATCCCTACTCAAACTACTTATCACTTCTTATATGATTAGAGATATGTTTGCTCATTTCCACCTGCCTGTAGGTTTTCTTTCTGTGTGTATTATGTTCTGCATATTTCACTTGAAGCCATCTGAAAATCAAAAGTAATCTTGTCCCGATACCTCTATTTTCTACCCTATCCTTCATTTGCTGTTTAACCAAAAATGCTTTTACACTAGATATGCTACAGTATACTGAACTCCTTCTCCTCTTATTGGAACATTTACTCTCTCAAAAAAATAACTATTCACTCTAAACTGCAAAATATTAATAATCCTATGTGCTGAAGAATGGACAATATTTTCTCCCTCATATATTTCATGATGCTGAATATAGTGCCCAGCAAATGTATTTTTTTATTTTGATGTAGACTGAATGAAATATAATAGAGCCAGCCATAGCTTTTCTATCAATCTTTGATATAGACTGTCTAGATTTTACTCTGGGAGTAATAAGAATTTGTGCTTTTCAACATCAAAACTTGTTCTGGCTTCTCTGCCAGTACCACTATCACCTCTGTTAAGTGTGTCTCCAAGTGTGTACATGGAATTTGAAATGTTTAACATAATGCTTGTAAATTTAACTTACCAGTTCTTCAAATGCGGACCAATTTGCATAGCATTGTTGTCTTTCCTGTGTTTATTTAACATTGAGGATTGAAAGATGGTTTGAAACCTTAACATTATCATAACTGCAAAGCTGGTTTGTCAGCTTTGAATAATCTGCTTTTTAGTTTTCATAGTTATAATTTTTATTAAACTTTGGGTCAAGGTTTGAAACAGGGTCTTACTGTGTAGCTCAAACTGGCTTGAAATTAACATCACAAACCAGGCTGGCCAGAACTACTGACAATCCTCTTGCCTCATTCTACTATGTGCTAGTGTTACAAATATGAGCTTAAATTTTCATGAGAGTGGATATAGAGATGTCAGGAAGATGAATTTTAAAAGAAAATATCCCTTATCCTGCAAAGTATTTTAGCCAAGTTACTAGAAATTATGTGTTTATGTCTTTTTAAAGACAAAAACAAAACAAAATAACCTTATAGCATTCACCTGTCACATTTTTTGAAACAAAAAAGAATAAAACAGAATAGCTGTAATTGTTTATGTACTATTTAAATCAAAGATTTAAATTGTGAAGTAGAGAAAATGGAAGTATACATTTTTAAATGATTATAAGTTGCTGTTTTCTTAGCTATACTTTCAAATTCACTGGAATGGGTCTGTATCATCCATGAGTTTTGTTCTGAATATTGAATAAAGATTAAGACTTTAAACACTAAATAATACTTTAAATATATAATCTTAATTTTCATATTTTTTTTCTGAGGACAGTTGAAACTCCTTCCTTATGTAGATATGCTTATTATAAAATAATTTCTTCAGATGCTCATTTAACTCAGTGGGTATAGTTAATGCTATGAAATCATTTTTATAGTTTCCATGTAGAAATAACAAGGCTGCTATTTATTATATTTAAGTATTACTAACATTAGAGCTAGAGATAATCTAACATTTTTTATTTCTAAGAGGTCATGGCTCTTCATCTGATTTCTTCATTCATTTAGTAACTTTTTGAAGGAATGCCTTCATCTACAAGGTGCTTTACCAAGCCTAAGTCATCTGAGTGTAGATTTTACATGCTTTCCATCAGATGAAGCTTTGTATACATTCTGTAAAGGTTTGCCATAACTATTTTGAAGGAATTCCCATCCATTGTTCTGTTTTAAATGAATGGCTTTTAATGACATGTTTATAATTACATGCTGCTAAACACTGTGTAGCATATACACAGTCCTGTTATCAGCCTAGATTCTTAAATTAATTGTGTCTGTCAGCTTTTGTGGCTGTGACAAAATAACTGGGGCAAACGTAATTTGAAGAGGACAGGATTAATTTGGCTCATTGTTTTAGAAGTTTTGGTTCGTGCTTTTTTGACTCTGTTGAACCTGGAGTTTTGTGAAGCAGAACATTATGTATGTATGGAAGAACAGAGAAGCTCACCTCGTAGTGGCTAGGAAGGGACTAGTACTAGACATCCAGGTATTGACTCTTCAGTATTTCAACCAACTGATAACCCAGTCATCAGTCTATGGAGGTACCATCTTGGGACCAAGCTTTCAACACAGGAGCTTCTGGGAAGGACATTTAACATCTATCCTAAACTAGCAATCACTTAGAGACCTAGCTAGAGTACATTATGCACTTTTCCAGTTTAATAACTTACCCAAGCACCAGTGGGCAACTGATAGGATTTAAAATTTTTTAAATATAAGGGACAAAGATGGGGCTGGATTTCTAATTAGTTGGGATTTATGAAGAGAAGAGATAAATATCTCAGTTGTCATTTCTTAAGTGGTGAGCAACTGCCTTCCTTTCTTTTTGACATTGATCAGAGATAGTTGATAGTTTCTACATTTTATGTAATAAGAACAAATTAGTGGTTTTTCTGCTCCATTATTAAGGAACTACTATTGTAAAGTTATATCATTCTATTGTTCAGACACAAGAAATCTCGTTTGTCTTTTGTTTTGTTTTGTTATTTATCTGCACCTTTATATTGTGTTCACAGAAGCATGTATTTTTTTTCTTAGGATGAGATCTTAGGATACTGCCAATAAAGGACCAAACTTCATGGTGTTCTGAATCAGGCACTACTTGGTACCTATCCCTTTATCTTTTATTTGATAAGATCTATTTGCTGTCTAGAAACATTTGTGACTAAATAATCAATGACTGAACAAATGACTTTCTTACCTAATAAGATATTCAATTTATTACATATAACAGCACACAATTCAATAGATGACTGGATATAATTTATATATACTTACTTAGTATTTCTGTTATCAAATCTATAACCCACTTTTCATAAGAGTCTATAGTCTGATGGATATAATAATATAATATTGAAGATTTTTATCTAAAATACTGTTTCTACAGCTACCCACATACATCTGTATCACCTCCTACACACAGTCATTTGTATGAAATTGTCAAAGAATGCAGAATTTGGGAAGTGTGGACAAATGATCATTGCACCAATCCTTATGTATCAATGATGAATTTTCAATTCACACCCACCTCACAAGTCATAAGTTTAAGAAAGAACTCAGAAACTAAAACACAACATAAAACTGCAGAATTCTGACATAGCACAGAGCTAGGCTTTCCATTAAAAAAAAGTCCATTAAAAGAATGTCCCAAGGTCATTTGGGATTTCAAGGCACATAAGGAATACAACTCTCTTTGGTGGAAATCTCAATTAAAACTCAGAACCTGGTAGTTCTTGGATAGAATTAGTATTTGCTAAGTATAACAATTTGGCGGGGGGGACTTTGTTGGCATGAAAAACATCCCTTGTAGAAAAATGGGGCTAAGAGTCATAAGAGTTGCTTGAGAGCATTGTTAAAGTCTAGATCACCCAAGTAGAGGATCCTTGAAACTAGAAAATGAAAGTTCTTATCAACAAAGCTGCAAATCAATTATTTGTTCTTCAGCCAGTGTTGGTGCTCCCCATACCATGCACATGTGTTCTGTAACGAAAGGCTGCTAACTAAAACAGAATGTGTGTTCTTGCTGACTAAACACAGCTGCTCCATCATTTGATGACCTAAGCCCATATTCTGTGCATTGTATTATCTTTGGGTACAGAGAAAGTAAAGAAAATGTTTCAAGTCCTTTTGCTATTAATTCCACATTATTATACTTTGACTGTGCTTTCTTTGCCTCCTTTCCATTTCCCCAAACCTCTAACAACTCTGACACCTCAACTTATTTTATAGTCACAACTGGAAATTAATCTCTTACACTATTACTAGAACCAAGTCAATAAAATAGACATCTATTTATCATCAGTGATCTAGGTCTATAAATTTAGATGATTTATTTTAGACTTACTTTTAAAATTCTAAATCACATTTAAGAACCACTATGGGGAAAGAACTTTCTAAAAGGCAGAATTTGGTTTAGTACATTGACTTCTTCTGTATTTGTTATGGGAAAAATTAAGCTGTGACAAAAGGGCACGTGACAAATGACAATCACTTAAAGAATATATTGCCCATCTAACAGGCTAGATAACTTTGTTCTGTGATGCCATTCAGACACTTAGAATAATTTTATATCATTGCTTTTATATCCTTTAGACTTTGCACTCTTCTTCATGATGCTTCCTGGGGTGCTGTTATATTTTTCTCCCAATCTGTGGAAAGATATGTGAGAACAGTAATGTGAATGGTCAAAATGTTATGGCTAAAACACAGTTGCATTCACTGATAATGACTTAAACACGTGGCTATCTATGCCTAATTGCAAAGAAGGCTGGAATTTTAAATCCAGCAACATGACTACTCTGGCTGGAATGCCCTTTAATCCCAAACAATGAAGGTAAAGTTAGTTGGTAGAAGGAAGCAGCCATGTTTGAAAGAGTTGTCTAATTGAGAAGTAGACAAAGAAATGAATCAGATAAAGATCTGACAGAATAGGATATGCCCAACTCATATAAAAAGAGACAGGAAGGAGAGGTGACTTAAGAGAGCAGTTCAACAACAATACCAACCAACCAGAGCTCCCAGGTTCTAAACCACCAGCCTGAGAGCACATAGGGAGGGACCCATGACTCCAGCTGTATATGTAGGGGAGGATGACCTTGTTGGGCATAGGTAGGAGAAGAGGTCCTTGGTCCAGTGAAGGCTGAATGCCCCAGGGTGGGGAAATTCGAGGGCAGAGCGGTGGGAGTGGGTGGGTGGGGGCACACCCTCATAGAAACAGGAAGGGAGATGGGATAGGGGGTTCCTGGGTGGGTGGGTGAATGGGGAAAGGGGGTCACATCTGAAATGTAATTAAAATATCCCCCCCCCGAAAAAAAAAACAAAAAGAAAAAAATAAAGAGCAGTTCACAGAGAGAGAGGAAGGAGTTTTTCCAGGATAGTTTTATAGAGACAGGTTGAAGAGTGAACAAATTAGACATAGGTGAAGACAAAACAAGCCAGAAAAGAGGGAGTTAGATCAGAACAGATTGTTAGAGTTAGTTTGATGCAAAGGAGAGTATTTAACTCACAGGCTGAAAGAGATGCCAGATTGAATCAGTCAGTTTGGAGGGAAGTTTGAGCCAGAATAGAAGAGTTATAATTGTCATCCAGAGTTCAAAAAGAACAAGAGAGGGTGATGCTATTCAGCAGTAACTCTCAGAGGCTGAAAGCATTCTAGGCCTAGATAAGATTGTATGGAGGCTAGATGCTTCCAGGACTAGATCTAGACTAGCAGAAAGAGGCAGTAAGTTTCAGAGATGACAGTTATATCAGGTGAAAAATAGATACTTTTACAGGATTAAGTTCTTGGTGAAAAAAATTAGGTTGCTGAAATAACTGACTATCATATACTACATATGACAATTATTCTGAAAAGGTGAGGTTGAATAAATATGTAGATTTGCAAGCAAATCATCAAAAAAGAAGCTAAGTATATGAAGTGGATGTATATAGAAGAGGCAATATCATGCACTGTGTTTGAGTGTTTGCTCTGAAAAACATATTAGAAACATAGTCTCCAACATTACAGTCCTAGGTTGTGAAGTCTGTTGTGAACAATGCTTATACCATGAGGCCTGTGCCTGTGTACAATGCACATTATCAGAAAAGTAGCTTTATTATTGTATGAGTGGATTCCATTTCTCCCTTTAGTCTGATTCTTCTTTTTCTTCTTCTCTTCCTTCTTCTTTTTTTTTTTTAAAAGATGATGTACCATGAAGCCTCTTTCCAGATTCTGTCCCTACCCATTGACTCCTATCCTCCAGAAAAGGGGATTCATTTATTTCTGTCTAATACAAATGATATAGCCTTAAGTAATTTGTTATAGTCATAAAAAGGAAATAAGGAACCATTTTACTTCAAAGCATAGCCAGGGGTTAGACTTTCCCTTGTATCAGATTCCTTTAGTCATCATTATAAACTTAAGGACAATTTAAATAGAATATTTCCCCAAATACTTGAGGAATACCAGAGAAAGGGAGTAAAAGTAGGATCAACCAGGACCTCTTGAAGCTAATGACTTAATTATGCAATTTAAAAATCCTTAATATGTGTTTTATTTCATTTTATCCTCACTAAGTAAGTTATTATGACCATGTTCATTATACAATTGTGTTGTACTTAAAATTCATATGGATGAGGGGAAAAATAGATTGTTAGTTTTCTATAATGAAAAATCATTGTACCAGTCACTACCCTGACTTTGAGGCATTAAAGCCTGAAGAAACCATTTAGTTTATTTTTCGTTCCATGGTTGCTTTAAGTCTTAAATACAGAACAAGAAGAACTTGCATGTCTTGTTGAAAATCATTGCCTAACTAAAAATAAGACTTCCTGGCAGGGACTATTTGCTGGATCAGAGCTTTAAGGCTTTTCACTGGCAAAACTTTGTCTCCAGTGGTTTATCTCTCCTCATTGTACTCTAAACAGTTTCTTTCTTTGTTAAGTAGGTATCTCTGTAGGTAATGAGATGATAGTTTGGCTGCTACTCATAGGAAATATTTTTCTTTTTTGATAATGGAGAAACAGTCTTGATGCCAAAGTTCTCGAGACCAAATGAGCTAGGCAGGTGGACAGATCATGTCTTCTCTGAAGCATAACTCCAGGGGGTTCTGAGCTGTTTTTGGTACTTGTCCTAGTTCCTTCTGACTCAGACTCAACAAAGAAATGTGCATCTTTTAACTTCACTGTTGTTTCTTCTAAAGGGTTTTTTTTTAAACAGTGAAGTGTGAAATAACAGCTACTTATTTGTCTGTGCAGGTTGTATAGGGTATGATCCTAAGCCACCCTGAGAAGGTGAAGATATCAAAGTGACTTTTACAAGATATTTATTTTATTAGGACAAAGGGATATGTGACTTGAGTATGGTGTCCTATTTCCTTTCTTCCTTTCATTTTTTCTTCCTCCCTCCCTCCCTCCCTCCCTCCCTCCCTGCTTCCTTCCTTTCTTTCTTTCTTTCTTTCTTTCTTTCTTTCTTTCTTTCTTTCTTTCTTTCTTTCTTTCTTTCTTTCTTTCTTTTTCTTCCTTCCTTCCTTCCTTCCTTCCTTCCTTCCTTCCTTCCTTCCTTCCTTCCTTTCTTTCTTTCTTTCTTTCTTTCTTTCTTTCTTTCTTTCTTTCCTTGTTTGTTTCTACAGGGTGGATCATGCATGGTTTGGGCTCATCCTTTTAATAAAAAAGGCACTCCCCCCACACACACACTCACACAGACAATTGGTGCTGGTAAAAAAAAACTCTAGTATTTACGATGTACAAGTCTGGCCCTTTATTGGCAACCATTAAACTACCCAATTTTGTTATCAAATTGATAAAAAATTTATATACCAAATTATTTAAATTTATATTTTCCTCTTCACACTAACAAGACTGGATTTCTTATGTTCATTGGACCTTTCTTACTGGATTTCTACTTATTGCTATGTTGGGTGTTTTTCTTTCCACTTAATGACTTATAAAAGCATTGTGGGTTGTAGGTCTAGCTTACATCCCACATATTTGACCAAGTCAACAGGTAAAAATGAGTTGTATAGTGTCTCTCGTAATTTTATTTTTCCCATGAATATTTAGTTTTGGTCCTTATTGAGTTCATGGATGTTATTCTGCCAATCTTTCTAGACTTTACTTCCTGTAGTTATTTGCCTCAGTAACATTTACTTGACTGAGACCTTGATTGTGAAAAATATGAAGTATGTTTTTCACAATACTGCTCTGTAGATGAGGATAACTGGAACTCAGATGCAATGGAGAACATGAGTCTGTTCATAATCATTTAAAAATAAAAATATCATCTCTCAAAATTGTTTGAAATTTAATTTTATTTAGATGATGTTGAAGGTGAGTAGATAGAGAAAATATCCTCTGTAAAATAACAAACATCTTTATTACATAAAGTGTGAGCTGGAGAATAGCATCATTTTATAGAGCAGATTTGGACATAAAGTTTGTATTTTCCATGAATCTGTTTATCAGGTTATCAAACTGCCTTCTACCACAGCTGAATATAAGGTTTTGAATCCCAGAGCCACAGCCTTTGATTGTACTTTCACTGCACTGAGCGTATCAGCAAAACAGTTTGTGGGTATGGAGACTGATGCTCAGTCATGGTCTTACTGTCAGGATATTCTGCCTAGTTTTATATGAACTATCTTTTGCAGGGAAGATATGTAAATCAGAGTCATAAAATATAATTGAGCTATGAGTAAGGGAAATTGAAGGGACATTTAAAAGCCCCATTAGATTAATTTATAGTTGGATTAAAATTAATATTTTAAAATTAACATTAAAATGTCTCTGACTAATTGGTTGCAAAGATGAATCAATGGCCTTGGCTGGCTACTCTGCCACCTGTACTTTTCTATGTGACCTCTGTATTTTAACAGTATGGGAACATTGCTAATGATAATACGATGCTGTGACACAGTGACAAAATTAGATGTGTGTATAAATCTAGTTGGCATACATAGACATATTTTAAGATGGGCAAAAAGAAGTCCAGCCTTCCTCTGAAATAGCATTTGTAGGAGATGTGGGGGCTCATGTAGATGACTTTTAACACAAAAAGATG
>NW_021604567.1:21399470-21402925 GCF_004785775.1 Grammomys surdaster | reverse complement strand
ATATATATATATATATATATATATATATATATATATATATATATTTTATTATTCGGAATATTCCTGAATTACACTCCTCTAAAAATTTAGCTGTGATAAAGGTCCAGGAAGAAACACCAATGATAGGATAGAGGATGGAAAAATTATATCCTATACATTTTATTTTTGTCTATCAGCATATGAGTGCACTGCAAAAAAATTCTTACAGTACCACAGAGGCCAGAGAGGGCATAGGATCCCCTGGAACTGAATTTACAGACCATTGTAAGCTACTGTTTAGGTGAGGAGAACTGAAGCTGTGTCTACTGTAATATTAATTCATGCTCTTTCCATTCCCATATCCTACACATTTTCAATCATCTCTAGAGAAGTGTGTACAACATGTTTTATCTTAAATTGAGGTTTTGTTAATCACTGCATTCAACTTCATTGTATTCTCCTAAAGCTGGTACTTTTGTTATTTGTTTTGCTAAGTAATTCTTCAATAGATTTCCATACAATTTAACTCAATGTAACCTTTACAAATTTCTTATGTACTAATTATTTCAGGTAGTAAGCAAGCATGGAAATTTAGTTAAAAGCTAAATTTAATGACGATAAAGAAAATATAGCCTATTAAGCGCATACTGGGTATATAAGTGGTAATTAAGTAGATTTGGGAGTACAAATGACTGCATAACTAAAACTTAAGTAAATCTAAGAGTATAATTAATATGCAGCAGTAAGTGTTCCTACTACCAGCTCACAGTAAATGAAAGAATATTGATTTACCCCTTAAATATCTTGCAAAACTCCCCATGTGACTTTATGACAGTGAATTAAATCACTTTTCTATTGAATTCAACAGTTTTATTTTTAGGGTATGTTCTAGGTTTGTACATTAAGAACTGTCATTTGTCAATTTGTAGGAGGAGATGGAGTCTTTGGAGTTCCTTTTTAAAGTTTAAGGTTTTCTTCCAAATGTAGTCACTATATTGATTATCTTCAGATTGCTACCTTGTAATCCATAGATTCTCAAGTAAAGGCTGACACTGTATCTCCCATCTGTAGCACCCACTGTCTGTTCTCTTTGCCCATGCTGACTTCTGACTCATATTCTAGGGTTTCTTGCTTGGCAAGTGAAAAGGCACAGCTCTGGTAATAGGTACCTTTTTATGCTAATGCCCTCAAGCTATATGAGGTTGGTTGAGATGCCCAGGCAAAGCTCTTCTTGAAACATCTTGAAGTTCTCAGACTGTGGCTCATTCCCAAGGAGATAGAGCATGGTATAATTTGCCCCTGCTCGTCACAGTTCTAACAGGATCAGGCACTTTGTGGAGTTACAACAAAGATGGGAAAGAAATGACTTACTGTGAGAATTCTCTACTTGTAGACTAGGTTATCAAGCACTGTTGTTATTTACTGAAGAATGAATGCTTCCCAAGGAAGCTGGAGGAGACATCTTTTATTTTAAGCCACCCTTAATTGTTATTACTTATTTCCTCTCTGAAAACTTAACGAATAGGTGTCCTATGGTAATGTCTAGTTCTCATGAGAAGAAATGTCTATTTCTTATATTTTATTATTTAAGCTGTAGAGGCCAAAACATCAGAAAGATGAGTCAATGTTCTGTCATGATCTAATCCTGATTGTCATCAATTTGGAAAATGTTTATTGTTTATCCTTGCATACACACTTCTACATAATTCTTCTCAAACTTAAACGCACACATAGCATTCAGAAAGATTAAATGATGTTTGGTGGAGTCTGTGAAATTTTATATCTAATAATTTTCAGCTAATCTCAGTGCTGCTTGCCAATGAACCAAACTCTGAGTAGCAAAGACCAAAACCAAATAAATTTCAATAAATAATTTCATTTGTTTATCTTGATACCTGTGTAGAGATTCTATCTATGAATTACTCATGATTCCTAATTTATTTATTTGTAAAACTTTAATGATATCCTGAAATTTTAATATTACTCTGTATGACTAATGATTCATATTATTTTGGAATTAAGCAGTGCAGAAAAATAGTCATGAATCCTGAAATATAATTTCTAGAGTAATAAATACCTTCAAGAACTCTAATGTTTATTTTGGTGCTAGAAGTTTACTGCGAGTGTATGTTATAGTATTGGGGAATAAACCAAATTTGGGAGTGAGTAGGTGGGTAGTAGAGTATCTTCATAAAGGCAAGGGGAGGGGAGGTGGGATGGAGGTTCTGGAGGGGAGACTTGGAAAGGAGGTAACATTTGAAATGTAAATAAAGAAAATATCCAATAAAAAAACAAACTTAGAAGTCATTAAAATCTAAATGCTATTTGACTTGGCCAGACAGTAGGATCCTATTTTCTTAGGGTTATTTTGAGCATGAATATGGGAAGCCTATTATTCTATATGAATTCAGATGCTCATAAGCATGTAGTATGGGTCATATTCCCTTGTTGATTAAAAAATGCTTTATTCCAACACACATAAAGCTTTAGCAATTCTTATAGCTTTTCTCGATATACTAGTTCTCCATTTTCAGAGTGTAAATGTGATTTTAGGTTTCAATCTATCAAAATTTCCATTTATCATTGTGGGGGATACAAAATATTTAGCTTTAACAAACACATATAATTCAGTAATAATTTACATTTAATATTTCATATAGACACACATATGTCAATAAAATGGGTATATTGCTTGGAATAATTCTGAACTCATTGAAAGCAATATTATAGTGTCTAGATATTTGAAGAAAATTATCGATAACTATGATTTCAAAATTATGACATGTAAAAAGTACCATCATACTTGAAAGTATACAGTCTTATGTTACTATATTTTTACATTGTTGTGCTTCTGTCTGCAAGCATAACAAAGTGTCATTAATAGTGTCATGGGTTGGCTCTCTTTCATGGGGTAGGTTTCAAATTTAGCCAGTCATTGGTTGGCCATTCCCATCTTGTAGGCAGGACAAATTTTGGGTTGAAGGCTTTGTAGGTAGGTTGATGTTTCCCTCCTTCCACTGGAAGTTTCTATATCACCAGGTGACAGCAGTCTCATCTAGGGTTACTCTCATAGACTCCTGGGATCCTCTTCTATCTCACGTCTCCAGCTAGTCCCTGAGACATTCTATTCCAAATTTTCTGAGAAAGCACTAAATTAAATTCCGCAGTGATTGTACAAGTTTGCATTCCCATCTGCAATGGAGGAGTGATCCAGTTCCTCCACATCCTTGCCAGAAAGTGCTGCGGCTTGAGTCTTTGATCTTAGTCATTCTGATAAGTGTAAAGTGGAATCTTGAGATTGTTTTGATTTGTGTTTCCCTGATAAGGACTTTGAACATTTCTTTAAGTTCTTCTCAGCCATTTGAGATTCCTCTGTTGAGATTTCTCTGTTTAGCTCTGTACTCCATTTTCTTCCCTTCCTTCCTTCCTTCCTTCCTTCCTTCCTTCCTTCCTTCCTTCCTTCCTTCCTTCCTTCC
>NW_021604567.1:21385853-21399460 GCF_004785775.1 Grammomys surdaster | reverse complement strand
TCCTTCCTTCCTTCCTTCCTTCCTTCCTTCCTTCCTTCCTTCCTTCCCTCCCTCCCTCTCCCTCTCTCCCTTCCCCCACTCATTGGATAATTTATTTATTTACATTTCAAATTTTATCCCCTTTCTGGTTTCCCCTCCAGAAAATCCCTATTCTAGTCCCCATCCCCTTGCTTCTATGAGGGTGCTCCCTCACCCACCCACCCACTCACAACTCTTTGGCCTGGCATTCCCCTACAATGGGACATTGAGCCTTTACAGGACCAAGGGCTTCTCTCACTGATGCCCTATAAGGCCATCCTCTGCTACAAATGTGGCTGGAGCCGTGGGTTGCTCCATGTATACTCTTTGGTTGCTGGTTTAGACCCTGGGAGCTCTGGGGGATCTGGTTGATTGATACTGTTTTTGTTCCTATGGGGCTGCAAATCCCTTCAGCTCCTACAGTCCTTTCTCTAACTTATACTCCATTTTTAAATGGGGTTATTTGGTTTGTTGTTGTCTAACTTCTTGAGTTCTTTATATAGTTTTGATATTAGCCCTCAGTCACGTGTAGGGTTGGTGAAAATCTTTTTCAAATCTGTAAGCTGCCATTTTTGCTATTGACAGTATCCTTTGCCTTACAAAAACTTTTCAGTTTCATGAGGTTCAATTTATTAATTGCTAATTTTAGTTTCTGAGCCATTAGTGCTCTGTTCAGGAAGTTGTCTCCTGTACCAAAGAATTCAATAGATTAAGTGTATCTGGTTATATGTTAAGGTCTTTGATCCACTTGAACTCAAGTTTTGTGCAGGGTGATAAATATGAATCTATTTGCATTTTTATATGCAGACAACACCTAAAAATTATAATTTTAATACTGCTTGAGTAATGTTGATATTGATGAGAATGTTAAAAGTTGTTTTTGTTTTTATTCTTCCAGTCACTCTATAATATAACTTATTGTCACTGTGTGCCTCTCTTCTTTCTTGGATCCTTTTGACAACTAATCTATAAAGATGTAAATGCCATGGTAACTATAGTTAACTCCGTACAGCATTCTCCTCCTAGAAGACTTTGCTGTAAAGTCCACAGGCTTCATTAAATTTCAGATGAATAGTGCTCTACCTCTCTATACCTCTTCTTAAAACAAGGGGGGGAAGATTAGAAATAAGAACCAAAGCCCACTGAAGGCTGTGAGTTCACACTTCAGTCTATGGAGACTTGTTTTTAAAGAAAACATTTAACATTAATAGGTATAATGAATATTGGACATTACATTTTACATTTTTCGTATTGATACTTTCAATTGTCCTGTAAGGTAGGGTTTATGATCCACTCTCTGCTTACTATAAAGAGAAAATATTTCTGAGGCCAGGATAATAAACTCAGTGCCTTTCAGTAAGAAAGAGGTGATTTCTTCTCCCAGTGTCAGTGAGCTGTTGAGAACACTTTCACCTGTGCTTTTTCTTCTGGTTCTTATGAGTAATGAGATAATAATTAGGCAGAGATCAACAAAAGGAGCTGGGTGCTCCATCTTTAGCTCATTTGCTACTTGCTGAAGCCACAAGGAGCATCCCAATTCCAACCCAACGTAATTGGAATGCTCATGTTATGAGTCTCCAGAAGCTTGCCCTATAGTTCTCTGATTCTGTATGTAGAGATGTCTTGAATCATGAATACTGTTGCTTTACATCCTGTCTTCTCATCTCTAAACATTTCTACTTTCCTGCAGCCAGTTCTTCTGCTACCACTGCTACTCATAGAGAGTATTTGGCTGTATTCATGAGGTTCAAAGGCCAATGAGTTTGGAGTCAAGCATCTACATGTAATACTTCTGAAACCTTGATTCTTCACCAAATGTTTTTCTTATATATTTATTTATTTATTTACACTCCATATTTTATTATACCCCCCATCTACTCTCCAACTGTTCCACATCCCATACCTCCAACCCACCCGCCTGTCTCCATGAGGCTGTTCCCACTACCACCACCTCTAACCCCACTTGAACTCTAAATTCCTTGGAGCCTCCAGTCTCTTGAGGGTTAGATGCATCATCTCTTATTGAACACAGGCCAGATAGTTCTCTGCTGTATATGTATTGGGGGCCTCATATCAGCTGGTATATCCTGCCTTTTTGGTGGTCCAGTTTTTGAGAGATCTTGGGAATCCAGATTAATTGAGACTGCTGGTGCTCTTACAGGGTCTCCCTCCTCCTCAGCTTCTTTCAGCCTTTCCCTAATTCAACCATAGGGGTCAGCAGCTTCTGTCCATTGGTTAGGTGCAAATATTTGCATCTGACTCTTTCAGCTGCTTGCTGGGTCTTCTGGAGGGCAGTCATGATAGGTCCCTTTTTGTGAGCTCTCCATAGCCTCAGTAATAGTGTCAGGCCTTGGGACCTCCCCTTGAGCTGGATCCCACTTCGGTCCTGCACCGGACCTTCTTTTCCTCAGGCTCCTCTCCATTTCCATCCCTGTAATTTTTTTCAAACAGGAACAATTATGGGTCAGAGTTTTGGCTGTGGGATGGCAACCCCCTCCTTCTTTTGATGCCCTGTCTTCCTGATGGAGGTGGGAAGTTCCCTCTCACTATCATTGGGCATTTCATCTAAGGTATTTCCCTTTGAGTCCTGAGAGTCTGTCACCTCCCAGGCCTCTCATGCATTCTGGAAGCCTCCCCCCACCCCCCATCCTACCTTCCTAGTGTGGCTGTTTCCATTCTTTCTGCTGGCTCTCAGGGCTTCAGTCCTTTTCCCTCACCCAGTACCAGATCAGGTTCCTCTCTTTTCCTCACTCCTATCCACTTCCAGGAGAGTGAATGGAAATTAGTGTGTGTTGGGGGTGGGTGGGTAGCATCTCTAGGATGTGCCAAAGACCTGGGATTGTGGTGGAACCAGAGAGTCTAAGAGGGTGACTCTAGCAGTGGGGGATGTAGAGCCTGAAGTGGCCATCTCCTTTAGCCAGGAAGGAAGGATAAGGACACCAAACCACTCACAAAACCTTTGACACATAATTTGTCCTGCCTTCAAGAAGTACAGGGACAAAGGTAGAGCAGAGACTGAGGGAATGGCCAACCAGTAACTGGCCCAACTTGAGACCATGGGCAAGAACCAACTCTGACATTATTAATAATGCTTAGTTATGCTTGCAGACAGGAGCCTAGTATAGCTGTCCTTTGAAAGGCTCCACCCAGCAGTTGGCAGAAACAGATGTACAGACACACAACCAAACATTAGACAGAACTAGAGGAGTCTTGTGGAAGAGTTGGGGAAGTACTGAAGAATCTGCAGGGGATAGGAACTCTACAGGAAGATCAACAGAGTCAATTAACCTGGACCCTTGCGGGATTCCAGAGACGGAACCACCAACCAAAGAGCATACATCAGTTGGATCTAGCCTTCCTGCACGTATTTGGCAGATGTACAGTTCAACCATTGAAGCAGGGGCAGTCTCTGACTCTGTTGCCTGACTCTGTATTCTGTTACCTTAACTGGGCTGCCTTGTCTGGCTTCAGTGGAAGAAATTGTGTTTAGTCTTGCAGTGACTTGATGTACCAAGGTTGGTTATTACCCAGGGTAGGGGGGCTCCCTCTTCTCAGAGGAGAAGGGGAGAGGAGGGTTGGGGAGGGATTATGTGAGAGGGGATTGGGAAGGTGTAGGGCTTCAATTGAGATATAAAGTGAGTAAATAAATTCATTAACAGAGAAAAAACAAATCAAGTCAGAGAAATCCCATGCTCCTACTGTTAGGAGTCCCACAAGAAGAACAAGCTATACAACCATAAAATATATGCTGAGGGCTTAGGTCAAATCCATGCAGGCTCCCTGATTATTTATTCCATCTCTGTAAGACCCTATGACTCCAGGTTAGTTAATTTTATGGGTTTTCTTGTGATGTTGTTGATCCTTCTGGTTCCTATAATGGGAACCCATCCTTGACACTGCCTGGAGGGCCAGGAACCAGAGCCTGGATATCCTAGAGATTTAGGATTAAAACCAAACATTACCAGAAAAAGAAAAGGGGTCAATGAAATGATTAGAGAAACTTTCTCTAGCAACTGATGGAAAGAGATGCAGAGACCCATAGACAACTATTAGACAGACCTTGGGGAAAACTGTTGATTTTCTTTTTTTCTTTTTCTTTCTTTCTTTCTTTCTTTCTTTCTTTCTTTCTTTCTTTCTTTCTTTCTTTCTTTCTTTCTTTCTTTTTTTTTTGTTGTTGTTCAAGACAGGGTGTCTCTGTATAGCCCTGGCTGTCCTGGAACTCACTCTGGAGACCAGGCTGGCCTCAAACTCAGAAATCTGCTTGCCTCTGCCTCCCAAATGCTGGGATTAAAGTCATGCACCACCACTGCCCAGTGAGTCTGGCTTCTGATAAGTGCTAAATAAACATCAGTTATCAATTTTTTTGTTGGTGGTGTAATTCCACAAACTTAAGAAAACAGAATGTAGTATCACTGCCTAAGATCCTTTTCTCTAGCAAGCAAAGAACATCCACATTACCTACAAAGTCTCTGATGGCTGAGAACTTCCACACAGGGCAAGAGCCTTCCTGTCTTCTAAAGATGAATGCTGATATCTTCTAGGGGTAGGAGCAGCCAAGAGAGAATTTTTTTTTATTCTCAAAATAGAAGTGAGTCAAGGTAGGAAACAGAAAGAATGAAGTCAGTAAAAGACTAAAAATAAAATTGAGCAGAATCTTGAGAAATTTGGTTTTAAATCAACCCAAAATGTATTTGAGACCAAATTTGTTCTAAAAAATGTTTTTAATTACGGGGGAGGGTTTATACTTAATATTTTTATTAGAGAGGACAGAGGACTTGTTCTGATTATTAGTCAGTTTAACACAGCTCCCAAGAACATATTTCCTCATCAGCAAAACCTGAATCAAATCCCAGGAGTAGTCTTTACCTGCTTTGCAATAAGAGGTTTCTTAATTTATTCATGAATCGTTCTTCTCATCTGTTAAATGGGAATTATTGTAGCTACTCTCTAAGTTTATTATGGATAATGTTATTGAAGAGTATGCCAGAAGACCTGATCAATACATATTGATGTTATTGTGAAAATATGACAGATGGATAAGTATTTAGGCAGGTGGAAAGTGATGTAACCATTGTTTCAATCCCAGTGAAATATGTGTGAAGTACAAATTGGGTGTTTCTGATTTTAGAAGTTGTGTCTTCATGAGTTGATTGAGCAAAGGCCAATCAGTGTCAGAATGGAAGGGAGCTGTGACTGACTTAATATCTATTAGTTTTGGTTTGATGTTTTCTAAAAGGGAGTACCTGCCACAACAATACATTTAAAGCTCATTTTTAATTACCGTAGAGTACTTAGGAAACATATCTGTGTTAGTCAAGAAGAAAAAGTTCCCCAAATACAGAGGATAAAGAGAATAGGTAAAATTTACATCATTCATTTTGGATAAAAGGAAATCCAAAATAAGGAAAGATAGCATAGGACAAAACCACAGAAGCAATCGTTCAGTTATCCATTTGTGATATCATAGAAGGAAACCACAGAAGCAATCTTTCAGTTATCCATTTGCAGTTGGTAAACATGACAGAGTTAGTCTACATAAACATTCAAGTAGAAAAGAAGCCATTACGCAAGGATCCGAATATGTCATATGCAGAGTTTCCCTTTATAAACTTTTCCAACAAAGAATCTTAGATGTGAATGAGAGTGGAAAATATGGCATATGCAGTATATATAATGTAAAATAGATGGGTCAGTAATGTGGTTGAGCACACAAGATAGTAGATGTTGTATACACTTGAGCAAGTGGCTCCCAGTACAGGAAAGCACCCACCTGTTTTTTTTTTTTCTGAAAATACAATGAATAACTTTGAAGATTTTCATCTATGTTATTTTCACAATTCAGATTTTAGTTGGAGAAATGAGAATCTATTAAATAGTAAAGTGGGAGTAACAATGACCAGAGCTGAGTAAGACTCAGAAACACTCTTGTCTCAGTAGCTTCACACTGAGCAGATGAGAATATATGAGAGATGGCCCCAGATGCACGTAGATGTGAGAAGATGAATAACAGCATAAAGTGAACAAGGATTCTATTGTTTCTGCTTGGATTTTGAAAAGTAAATGCTCTATACTAAGAGAAGACAAACATAAAGAGAAGGGAGTGAGGGGTGGAGGAGTGAGAATATGTGTCTAAAATGACAAATTTAGAACTGCCTAAGACTTATGACTTACCTCTTGCAGCATTCACAGCACCTTTTAGTGCTATGAAAGTCAGTCAATGCGAGTCAGCTTTTTAGTCTGCACCAACTTTATTTCTTAATATCATATGGCCAAAGTTTGTGATATCATCAGCATCTTATCAAATTCTGCTTGGAAACCAAGAACAATGGCAACAACTTGTAGTTTTGGAAATCTCTGAGATACTCAAGAATAGGTATCCCACACTTGGCACTGGAATTTTTATTTGGAAATTTATGGTTTCTGAGTGGACCCTATTTTTTATAACTCCAAAAAAGTATAAATTCATATAGATTTGTAGATAGATGATAGGTAGATAGATGATAGATAGATGTGAAACATACAAAATATTAGGTTTCCATGGAGCTTTTCCAAACATCCTTAGTGTTAGTTATTACTTTTCACCCTCTCTCACATCTTACTCTCCCATACCTCTCTTCACTTAAATCTCCCTCTCCAATATTCCTTTTCCCTTAATATCATCTGTGTTCGAATGACAGTCAATGCAAGATAGGCCTATCAGTGCAATAGTGGCATGACGGTTATGAGAAAAATCAAACTACTTTCTGATTGGACTTAAGGTCTGCTCCATAGAAACACATGACTACTACTGTAAACTCTCTAAGAATCCATAGTTGAGGAGCTCATATCATAAGCCCATGTAAATGAACCTATTACCAGTATTTTGCTAAATAGACATAGTATCAAATTGGCCTCTAAATTTGTATTTTTCTAACTGTATATTAGTGTAGCTCTTAGACTTCATCATAAAATTTGTGTGTACAATTTGATGATAGTGTGGATGTTGGTTAACCCAGAAATTTACAACTGGTCAAAGTGCAGCGAATAAGTATTTGTGTAGTTCTTAGCCACAAATGGAGCAAGTATATCCCTCCTGTAAAGGGACAGGTACCACCATGGAAGTGATGTCATAAAGTTTATAAAATCTAGAGGTCAGGAAAGAAAGACCAGAAAAAAGCCTGGTATCTTCTGAACATGATAGATTCACTGAACAAATGAACCCAAAGCAGCTGTGGTTGCCTGCATAAGACTTGCACAAGATTAAGCCAGTCAAAATTCCAGCATGGAGGAAGAAAGGGTTCATGAGTCACAATCCTTGCCTCATCATCTATTGACAATTGATAGCTTCTAGAGCAGGGAAAATATATCTTCTTTAAGGGTATGGCTCCTGTTAGGTTGCTCCTGCTCCATTTTTGACTCATGCATATATGTACAATACAAATTGGATTTAATAATTACTTAAAATATTAAACACAAATTTGGGAGTGTTTGGGAGTGGGGATGGAGTAATAGGTAAATAGGGTCAAAGTACATTGTGTACCTATATAAAGTTGCCAAAAATAATAAAATACTATATTAAAAAGGATGACTTTATCCTGGTGACTGGTCATGAAGAGATGTGTTAAATATATCAGAAATGAAGTTTTTGCTTAAGATTGAAGACAGGTTTGATAATAATTGGAATCAAAGCAGTAATTGCAAGCAAGAGAGTAGATGGCATAGCCTGGGGAGATCAGATACAGTAAGAACAAAAAGGTAAAAATCTGAAAAAATAAGTAGATTTCAAAGATGAAAATAGACTTTACTTGGAGGCAGAATAAGGTTTTAAAACAGAAGGAAAAAAACACGAGGAAGCATTGTTGTTGACGTTTTGAACCTGAATTGTTGAAGAACATTTCAAAACTATTAAACTTCAAAACATTACCTGTTTGTTGTCAAAGAAATTGAATAGGATAAGAAATGAGAGAATATTGCAGAAGATATAATCAGATAGTAGTAAGTATAGCTTAAAGCAGTAAGTGGTATAAACTTAAAGTGAAGTAATTACTTTTTATTGAGCCTCTTCTATTTTATAAACTTTGTTCTTCAGACTTTCATACATACGTAAAAAATATGATCATATGCATCTCCATTTCCCACTTCAACCACCTCTATATCCTCCCAACATGTCCCCCCCTTTAACTTCATGTCTTCTTTAAGAAGCATTTTTGATAACCCATTAAGTTCAGTTGCTGCTGTACACATATGCATGTGGTGGGACCATCCATTTGTAATTGGGAAATCTACCAGTGGCCACATCTAGAACCTCATCTTTGTGCTTCATATATTCACTCCAATCATCAAAGATCCAGATTGTTAGGTAAGAAAAAGTACAAGACTCCTTCAGAATGTATAGATAGAAGGCTTACCCTGCATGCATGAAGCCCTAAATTGGATCCTTGGTACTGCAACAGAATCTATGTATCTGATAGATGATACATAGTACAATTCTTAAATAACTTGGAATAAGTTAAGTGCAGTATTGGGATGCATGTTTTAATAGAACAATAGTTGTTTTCCCCATGAGCACTTGATCATTCTGGCACAACAGAGTAGCAGCTGGATTGTATCTATAGCCTGTACAGGGACTTCATGTGGCTTTATTAAAGCACCTCTAGCTGGATATGGTGCCTGTAATCTAACACTCAGGAGTCTGATGCAGAGGATTGCTGAATATTAGAGACTGTTTTTGACTTCAGAATGTGTTCCAGGCTAGCTTGGGAGGTAAAACCAAACAATAATAAATGAAAACCCAGAAAACTTCTAGCCATGCTTCTATAGATAAAAAAGTACAATTATGAGGCCACAGATTTAACTCAGGGATTGTCTTAAAGCTATAGTGTTTAGTTATAATTTGTAAATCCTGTAAAAGCAAACAAACAATCAAACAAGGCAGAGAATTGTATTTCAGGGAAAAAGGAATTTGCTTTATTATCAGAATGCTCACTTCTTTAAGATACTTCCAAGTAGTAGTGTGGCTCCCAAAAGAGAGAAAAGATGAGTGGCTTGCAAAGTATCTTAAATCAAAACATTTTGCTTACTTGGAGAAATGAGGATACATAAAAGCAGCTTTTCTGATGTTCTGCAATTTATTTAGCACATGAAATGAATTATGATAGTAGAAATACTACCTTTGCTGTTCTTTGTAAAACTGATGTTTTGTCCAGTTTCATTGTAGACAACCATGAATATTGTCTTCTCTTTGTCCTCTTGATCACCTGTAGAAATGATAAACGAGATCTCTAAACACTTTGAATCATCCATTTAGCTTAATCAATAATTTTCCTTCACCCTGTGTGTGTACTCAGGGAGACTGATATTATCTAGTTAGAAGTGATTAGAAAGAGGCAGAATGAGAGTTGTAAATCAGCTAACTGTAGCAGAGCTAGGTATTTTAAATAATTCTCATTATAAATTGATAGAGAGGCATGCCATTTGCATTCATAGAAACTTGGTTTTTTTCCATGCTGCGTCATTAAATAAAGGAAAACAAAAATAATGCCTAGAAGGGCTGGGTATAATTAGCCCATTCAGAGTACCCACATATCAGGTCTAGCCATGAATGACTGTGGTCAGAAACAGAGGTAGTTACTGTAATGTAACATGGAAGAGATTGTGTGGAAACTGTGCTAACAATATGGGGAAATCAGGTTAAGAAGATTCTGTGAAACTCAGGGGACTGTCTATGGTATGAGGAAAGGGTCAACAAAGATAAGAAGAGAGAAGGCCCAGTTCCCAATGTTGAGAAGGGATGGGATTCTTACTGGGACAAGTAAGGAGTTGAAAGGGAAGATAGTGCTGAGATGCAAATACATGTTGTGATTCTCACAGGAACAATTGCTATAGTTAGTGAGAAGGGAAGTGATGCTCAGATGCTCACAAAGGTGTGTTGCTTTGGAAGACTGGTGAGAAGAAACAGTGAGCTCTCCCATTGGAACTGAATGTATGCTTAGGGTCTGGAAGAGATAGGGGATCTATTAGGGACTAAGTTATTATTCTCCAGCATTAAAGACCTGGTTACAATTCTAATGTACCAACTTACAAAATAATGTGTTGATCAAATTTTTACTTTTTCATATGGAGCCAGTGGGAAACAGAATGGATGCAATGAAGAGTATTTTTTTAGTTACTGAAAATACTATGAATAAAATACATAGTGAAATGTGGTAAACATGTTAAAATGGAACTAAAACATTAATTTTTCAGGTCATATTTTAAAATAGATGTAATCATTAACTATTGGTGTATTTCTTCCATAGGACCAAGCTGCAGCTCAGCTACTGTGTGAGAAAATATAACAATCTTAAGTCTGATGAGAAAATATTCCACATTGCAGTTGGTTTTACTTGGAGAAATTAGAATACATAAAAGCAGCTTTTCTGATGTTCTGCAATTTATTTAATACATGAAACAAATTATAATAGTAGAAATACTACCTTTTGCAGTTCTTTGTAAAATTGATGTTTTGCCCAGTTTCATTGTAGACAGCCATGAATATTGTCTTCTCTTTGTCTTCTTGATCACCTGTAAAAATGATAAATGAGCTCTATCATATGCTGGTGCCCTAGAGTCAACACCCCAGAGAACCCTGGACATAGTACAATCAAAACACTTTATCATTTACAGAAAGTGGTCTCCTGCAGAAGCGATGCTAAAATAATATTTAATCATGAATTTCTTTATAAGCAATCTGTTCCACCAAAATGATATGGGAGTGTTCATTGTTCATCCAAAGATTGTTATGAAGCTCAGAAATGCCCAAAGACATTTTGGAGAGATATGTTTTCTAAAGTCTTCTTTTTTTCTTTTAATTGTGGTAAATTTGGAGAAATTTTCCTACCAAATCTCTTCAGTAATTTCAACATGTTTCCATATGAGAGCACATTAAAACGTGTCCTTTCAAAGAGTACAGAAATTCCAACTCATCTAATTAATCTGCTGATCAGTACAAGTTCTCACAATCATACTAACAACAAAATGAACAAAGAAAGACATTGTAACATATTATAATCTGAAGTAGGATATTTAACTTATAGTCTTATAGGATTTTGGCCCAATTAACCATACCAGGTGTGAGTAAGCCTTAAGCTCAATTAGAAAGGAGTTTACTTCCATAATATCGACACTACTATTGTACCAGTAGGCATATCTTATCAAGCAATATTATTATTTTAATTTGAAGTGTTCACAGCAGGGTATGACCGTTGATGGCTTTCTCCACTGGCAGCATACATAAAATCTCTCAGAACTGTAAACGCTGGCTAGGAGCAATGGAACTTCCAGGATAGCACCAGCTTGATTTCTTCATGTCTTATGACTCAAGTATACGATATCTTCAGCAGTAAGATCTTACTATTTTGCTCTAAATGATAATCAATGCTCTAAATAATAATTAATGTTAATATCTTATAATTTTTGGGGCAGACTCATGGGACCCTACTAACAAAACTTCATTTGTGACTACATATGCAAGTCTTGCACAAGAACAATGTTGTGTTAATGTGGATGGATATTATAAAATCACACCCTAGTTGAGGAACTATTGGCAGTTGATGGCTTATGGCAGAAGGAAAGTCAGTTTTCTTTAAGTATGTGGTCCCTGAGAGAATACTCATGCTCCAGTAAATGGTCTGATAGTATCTTAAGGTTATTTTGCTGTGATAAAACACCATGACCAAAAGCAACCTGGGAATGAAAGGATTTATTTCAACTTAGAGTTCTACATCACAATACAACACTGTGGGAAGCTAGGGTATGCACTCAAAAAGGAAAGGAACCTGAAAGTAGGAATTGATGTAGAGGGCATGAAGGATCTCTGTTTACTTGCTTGCTCCTTATATTTTGCTCACTCTACTTTCTTATGCTATCTAGTACCACATCCTACAATGATCTGAGCCCTTCCACATCAAAAATCAACCAACAAAAGACACTACAAGAGTATCTACTGGATAATCTGATGGAGACATTTTCTTAATTAAGGTTATTTCTTATGAGATGACTCTACTTGTGTCAAGTTGCCTTAAAACTAGCCAGCACATAAACCCACATACAAAGAGCACTAAGTAGACTGTGTAGCTTTTAAATAATGAGTACCTGAAGTTGAAAGGGAAGAGTCAAGGCAAGGAGAGGGGAAGAATTGAAGGGTGAGGGATGAAGGGTGAATTTGATCAAAACACATCAGCATGTTCAAAATTCTCAAACAAAAAATGTTCATACATGTGTGTACATGAACAGAATCAAGAGGAGAACACTGAGTATCCTGCCTAACCCTAACCCTAACCCTGCTCTCTCACTTATTTCCTTGAGACAGTGCCTAAAATTGGATCTGAAGTTAGGCTGGTTGAGAGAAATCCCCAGTTATCCCCCCTTTTCCATGTCACCCTATCTTTGAAATTTCAGGTTTAAGGGTATGCATATGAGTGTGCATGGCTTTTTATGTATGTGGTGAAGATTGAACTTGGATCCTCATATTTGAACTGAGATCACTCTTATCTGATAAGTGATCCTCCTGTCCTTCAGATCCCAGGTAGGATGTGATCTAAGTTATGCTGGTAAGCCATAACCATAAGGAGTGAAATTCAGCATAGATATGGGTGCAGGTTGAAACAGGGTTCTTGCTAACTTTGGAGATATACTAAAAAATTTATGAGTTCCTGATAACTTTTAAATCTTTAAAACAAATTGGAGCTTATTTGAAAGTGATAGCCCACAACAGACAACTGTCACAGTATAGAGTAAAAAAAAGAAAAAAAGTAAAATTGTTATTTCAAATTTAGATAAGGGCAAGCCTAACAGATTTAGGTCCTTAGGTCATTCTGATCCATAAACTGACAGTAGCTTTTACCGGTGAAGCTGATACAGCACTGGAAACAGAATTCATTTGAAAAGTATAAAACTATAAATAATTTTAGTCCCTGAGGGATCTTCAGTAGCTATGCCAATCCCCTCCCCTTCCTATACTGATAAGCTCTGTGTATTTCTTCATGGTCCCAAACAAACATGTTTCATATCTAGTCACTTACATGGTTTCTAAATACTCACCTAAAATATGGTTTCAACACACTATATTTTAAGAATTTAGAGACTAATTTCTGACAAAAAAATCTTTTCTATCATTTGTTGAGTACTATCTGGGTCAGATATCTGTTCTGGAACACATTATCTCACTTTGTTTTAAACCTCATTTTCAACAGTTCCAAATATAGGTTTCAAATTATCTAGAGGAAAATCATCCTAGAAAATTGCTAAAACCAAAAATCTACAACCTCGCCAAAATGCAGAATCAATGGGATAAGAGTACATTCCTGACTACTTTCCTAAAATGATGACTGGGGACTCTAAAAACAGATCAGTGGCCAAACATGGGGACACGTATTTGTTTGGGAACATAGAGCAATGCGTACACTAGACTGTAACCACAAAAGATTCTTTCTGTCTCTCTTTGTCTCTTTGTCTCTCTGTTTCTCTGTCTCTGTCTCTCCCTGTCTCTGTGTATCTCTCTGTCTGTCTCTCCCTGTCTCTGTATATCTCTCTGTCTCTGTCTCTCCCTGTCTCTGTGTATCTCTCTGTCT
>NW_021604567.1:21384000-21385843 GCF_004785775.1 Grammomys surdaster | reverse complement strand
TGTATCTCTCTGTCTCTGTCTCTCCCTGTCTCTGTGTATCTCTCTGTATCTGTCTCTCACTGTCTCTGTGTATCTCTCTGTCTCTGTCTCTCCCTGTCTCTGTGTGTATCTCTCTGTCTCTGTCTGACTTTCCGTGTGTCTCTATCTCCATTTGTCTCTGTTTCTGCTTCTGTCTCTGTCTTTATCTCTCCCCAACCCCACCCCCCACTTGTGTGTGTGTATGTGTGTGTGTGTCTGTGTGTGTGTATGTGCAAACGCATGGGCAGGTGTGCATAAACATGCATGTGTGTAGAGGCTGGAGGAGGATATTTAGTGTTCTCCTGAATTGCTGTAGTCTACCTTATTTCTTTGGGCCAGGGCTTTTCACTGAGTGCCAGTAATCCTCTTGTTTCTAATGTCCACCTCCAATCTGCCTTGTGTATTGTAAGCATGTACAACCATTTCCAAGTTTTCTTTAAGGAAGCATGCAAAATATCAAATAATTTAAAAATAATTAAAAATATAGTAAAAATCCTAAAATAAATAAAATATTTGTAAATTATCAAATATAATTTTATATTCTTGCTTGAACTTTGTATGTAACCCACTCTCCCATCTCTTTGTAGATTCCTTAGTGAAAAAATCTGTCAGTCACATTGTCTTTCACCATCCATTTTTCCACTTTTCTGTGGGATCTCTTACCTATTGGTTCTCTCTCACATCTGGGTTCCAAAAGCTGAAGTGGTTGTCTTTGTTTGAACTCAGTTGTGTGTTTTCTGTCTCTGCAGATGTTTAGCTCTTTAGTGTATGTGTTCATTTTCATTTTTTAGTTCCTTTTTGATGAATAAGACACAGAAATGAGTTTAAAGTTAGCAACTCACCACATTAACTTGTTATTTTACTCTGCTCTAGCTTAATTTGGTGCCCCTTTCACAAAGAAAATGCAGACTTGCATTAATGATGGGCTTTTCTGGTAAATATCACTCCTTCAAGCTGAGCATGACTCATGATTGCACTCCCTGCTGAGACAGAAGCATTGCTGTGATGTAGCCAAATTTCAAACCAACCTGTGCTATAGAATGAGACATTTTTCTAGCACACATGCAGACACACACACTTCCAGAAGACCTGTACTCTCTAAAATTTAACTAAAATATTATTTAATCCAGTTATAGTTTCATGATCAAATTTTATTTTACAACCTGTAATTGTAGGAGCTGCGGGCCCCTCCATCTTCATTGGTGACTCTACACTCCACCTTTGGGTTAATATTTACTGAAGAACTCCAGTAGATAAGAATATGCTTGAGGTATCATTCAGATGAAGCTCTGGTTTGGGCCATGGGGATTTGATGAAAGGTTTTATTTTGAGGTGAGAATGATTTCCTCTAGGGATCAATACTGCATTTGAAGAGCTGGGAAAGTTGAGCTGCTGAGGCTCTAAAAGTAGATTGCATGAGTGAGATGTAGATCACTTGGATGCCAGAGAGCACTCTTTAGGGACTGGGTCAAAATTTTGTAGCTTTGGGGAATTTTAAAAGATATTTAAAATGAAAACTCTTTGGTGTTTTTGTTTTGCCTTTTGAGTGTATTTTTATCTATGCAGTAAATGTCTTCCTTTATGGAACCTTAGGTTGGTCCTGAACTTTACCATGTTTCTTTGCAGTTCATATAGCCCAGTGACCGCCATTCTCTTCAGATCACTGGACTTTGTTGAGTAGCGCCGCTGAACCACATTGCCAGAGAACATTTCATGTATTTTATTATTTTATTTTATTATTTTTTCTTTTATTTTTTTGTATAGAATAGAGTTTATTTAGAGCATAGGAAGGGGAGTTAGGAAAGAAGGAGAGAGAGAGAGAGAG
>NW_021604567.1:21342825-21383900 GCF_004785775.1 Grammomys surdaster | reverse complement strand
TTTTTTCTTGTTTGTGTGGGGGGGGGGGGGGGGGGGGGGGCCGGGGGCGCGGGAGGGAGAGAGAGAAGGAAGGAAGACAAAGAGGAGGAGGAGGAGGAGGAGGAGGAGGAGGAGGAGGAGGAGGAGAGGCCCACCATGAACAAATGGAGAGAGAGGGGGGAGGAGAATGGGGAAAGAAGGGATAGAGAAGAAAGAGGGTAAGAGGGTAAGAGAATAAGAGCACATTTCAGTTCTTGAGGAGAGTTATATATTATTTTTCTGTGGAGCTGTGTAAAGGGGAAATGGTGACATGCTTATCAATTGTTGTTTAGCTTTTTGAGCCAATACATTCTCTCTGTTGTTCTCATGTATCCTTCTCACTATCCTTCAGAGTGCTGGCATACTAATTTTAAACAGAGAAGACTTTTATTTGATCCTTATCAATAAGATAAAACATAATTTCTTGGTTACTGAAATGTCTATTCATCACATTTTTAGCAGGTAATCTCATAACATAAATGCTATTTTTACTAGTTATAGCACCAAGTTTGGCCATAGAATTTTCCAGATTGCAATGATTTTTAGAACTAAGTTTTCCTGCTTTGCCTTTTCTCCTTGTAGGTAGACAACAAAAACTAACCATCTTTCCTCTCATTCTCCCTCTCTCTTCCTCTTCTAGTTTCCTCCCTCCTCTTCCTTCCCTCTCCCTACCCCATGCTTTAGTTTTTCAAAGTTTCTGAGAATTGTATAGTCTAAAATGTTCATAAGAGAATATTTTTACCGTAGGGAAAATATTTTTCACCACAGCTCTCACAGTTTTAAATTCCTTTGGAATAAGTATGTTTATGGTTCAATCTTGTTTACACTTTTGGATTCAATACTTTGTCTCTACGATTTAAAGCATGCACATTGCTAATGCCTCTAACAATTAGAACATGTACCTCAGCTCAGTCATGAATTGATGAGTATCCTCACTTTAAGGATGAAGAAATGAAGTTAGAGGAAAGCTAAGTGACTTGGTAAGGTTATATGGTCTTAGAAAAGCCTGTTATGTCTGGATGAATGGTACAAATTTTCATAGGCCTATCATTCCTTTATTTCAGAGCTCTGAAGCTTAGCATGAGGCACATTCTAGACTGAAGTTGTGTGTACTAAGTATGACATAGAACCTGATTGTATCTCCTAGCAACATAAACCCCATTTCTTCTCTTGCCAGGCTTCCACAGGCTTTATGGCTCTTCTTCCTCCCACCTCTTAACTTTATTCTTCTCCATTTAGTATCCTGGCTCATTTCTATATATAGTCTCTGATTTCTCTTGTGACTTCATTTCACAATTTTTGGTCTTTATGGACCTCCATTTCTGATATTTCTTTCTCCCACTCCATCTGTTCTAGGTTCTTAAAAATACAGTGTCAAGTCTAAGTCAACATTGAACAAGAACAGGAAGAGATGAACAAGGAGGTGTGTACAAAATCATACTAAGAACATTGTTATCTTCCACTCAAAGACAAGAGTTATCAACCAAACTTAGAAAGATATTATATATATGACCAATGCCTGAAAAAGTAGAATTTGAAATGATTCCAAAACTGACATTCTGCTCATGAAGAACATGTCATCTCAATACTGATATACTGTTTATTTGTATCAGTTGCCCGCTTTCATAGTGGCATGAATGGTGAAACTGTGGCTGGTCACAGTAAAGGGTCCTGAGGATAAGACACTAGTTTATTGGGGTCTTACCTTCTCTGAGTTCTGAACCAACTTGTTTGAAACATATATTGCACTTATATTTTAAGAGGTATAGAGGAAAAAGAAGTAAAAAGAAGCCCCACTTCTGCCCAGAAGCTGGAATATATGAAATCCACATTTAAAGGTGGATCAGATCAGTATACCTCACATGTATGCACTATGCTGTCAATCACTCTCACTCCACACTCAGAAGATGATGATGAACCATCCATTGGTAGGAGCAGGCTGATCTTAGGGGATCTTCCTGCCCTGTGATCTCCAAGTGCCAGGCCTGACAGCTAGACCAGAGGAAAATTAGCCTGTTAATGTTGCCCATTTTTGGTACATTATAATTTTCATATGAACCAAAAAGAGGGAAATGGTGAAATTTTATACTTAGTTTTCCAGAAGAATAAATAACTGTGAGCCTAACTATCACAGAATGTGGGTGGTGACATTCAGTTGCCACCAACAACTGTTCTCAGGTGAGTTATTCTCTAGGATTTATATGAACCCTGATAAGCACAGTGGACCTTTACTCATGATGTGAACAAGAAGTTCTGGAGTTATGTTCTTCATAATTAATACATGGTATATTGAGATGGAAAATTCTGTTTATGGTCAGACATTTAGTGGTATCCCTTACCACTTTACCATAGATGTAAATAGAACCTTTTGAGGTTGACAACCAAAATCATCCCAGCAGTAGGGAAGAACCCCCTGGGAGAAGGAAGGATCTATTGACAATGAACACAATAACAACTTAGAGGAAGAGACTTCTGTAGTGCTTCAGTAGAAAGTGATGAGAGTTGGAACTCAACTGAATACATGGATTGTGAGTTTTTTTCTTAAAGGTGGAACTTAATAAACCTCCTTGTGCTACCTTTGGTAATAACAAAATTGCTCACACAAATCTGAACACAAGTTCAGAAGCTCACACCATTTTAGGCTACCTAGTAATTTATTTCCTGGAGTGAAACTCACTTTTTCTTGTCTTTTAAGCTTCTGAATCTTAAATGGGTGGTCAGATCCTCAAACAAAAAAACAAAAAGAAACAATGAAATGACTCATAACTATTGTTCAAGCTAAACAGTTTTTTTTTTCTTTCAAATAACACCTCTCTGCTATTTGGGTGTAAGTAATTAACAGAAGAAAAGGGGGATTACTGAATAAGACCAGAGTAGAAGGGTCTTTTCCAGTGGTAAAAGCATTGTGAAGTATTGTTAATCTTACCAGGTGGTGATAGTTATAAAGTGTAATTTAGGAAAGTGTCAGAAACCTAGATAAAGGACAAATAACACTCTGTAATGGGCAGACCTAATGCTGTTTTTCTAACTTGTCCTATACTTCTGGACTTACATTGTATGTTAAACTCTCACCTGGAAGCTTTTTTGGATGAACAGTGCCTCAGTCTTCTTCCTTTATGAAGCTGGAACATTCTGTATAGTCTTTCTTAGCATCTTAGATTAAAATGCTTCCTATCTAAAGGTGATATGTTGAATGGCAGCTTCTCATTACAATTTGAGCTGTGACTGATCACAGAGGTCTCTAGGACTTGGAGTGTAAAAAGTGGTTCTACATACCTTGGTGTAGTGATTGGTAGAAGACACTGCTGAGCTCCTTGTGAAAAAGGTGGGAAGGGCTAATAAATAATTTCATTTAAGTCATTGGGCCTGGTTTTTTATACTCACTATTGCCAGGCTTCTGATTTATTGTTTTTCTCATTAACACTAACACTAACAATAGTTACATTAATAAGTACAATGTTTCTGTGTTTCCAGAGAACTTTTTCTCTTGGCCTTGATTTATTGGCAGATGCTCCAGCAGATTCTTAACTTTATAGTCAGCTGATGAGTCCATTGCCACCCTCCTGAAAATTGCCTAGATTCCAGGATAACTCTTTTTCTCACCATTCAAATGAGTCTGATTCATCTCTTGTCTGGCTAAAACCTGGAAAATGCAGAGCTTGGACAATCACGAATGAAAATATTCTAGAAGGGCTGATGTTATTTTCAAATACAAGGTTCTAAATTCTTTTCATTTGTATTTTCCACCTAGGGGTGACTTATTATATTAACATATGATATCCTTTAATGGAAATGAAGCATACATCTGCTTCTGTGTATGCTCTTTGTGAAGGTGATGGCAGAAATCCCCAGGCAGTTCATCTCATTTAGTGTATTCTCATCCTCAAATTGCAATAGCAGGCTCAGAGCATTCTGGTTGCAGGCAGGAACCTCTGGCTTGTGAGGCTGCTTCAGTGTCTGCTTCTAAGAATCTCCATCTCTTTTACTGACTCTTTCAAGGTGTAAAATAATTTCAAAGTGGCTGTTTCAAAATAAGTAAAAAGGATACTGACAGCTGGCAGCATCCTGAAGGTTTCTCTGTTCCTGTCAAGGAACACTTTACTCTGTGGTGGGTAGAGCTTCAGGTTTCATTTGGACTTAGTTATGCTGTGGAGTCTATAAAATAAAGGCTTGGTAGTACTGGTGAAGACCTCCTTGCTTCAGCTGCCTTGCTGTGTGGTGAGAGACTCCTGTTTACCAGGGATGTCTATTCTTTGGAAGGGGAGGGTAATTCTATTTTCCCTATGATCAGTCTTGTAACTAGTTTTTGTTAATGCCAGGGTCACAATTTCCTGTTTTATCTCTTCCTACTGTTCCCTTCCTTCTACAGCACTTTCCAATCCAGGTAGCACTCTGTCTCTTGCATTGAGAAATAAGAAAGTGACCTAGGAAAATCATGGAATTCCACACCTACCCTATGACATTGATTAATGAGGGCCTCAGCCCCTACTGTACCAGAATTCACTCAGGACCACTTGTAGCCAAAGAAGGCAAAAACAGGCTGTCTTTTTTTTTCAATAGAGTAGAATGTTAAAGAATTGAAATTTTTTTCGGTGACTAGTAATTTATCTGTCATTTACAATGAAATATGTTGTGCTTCACTACAATTTGAAATGTCAGAATTATATAGCAGAATGTCATTAGGAATTTTGTTATTGCTATTATTTTAGGAGAATATTATTTGGATTTACCTTAGGTTCCTGGCCTATCTTGTTTTAGGTTCTTGGTCACTCAAGCAGTGTCAGACCATCTTTTAAGTGGGCCTTCAGTCAAATTAGATATTAGTTGGTTACTCCTACATGCTTTGTACCACCTTTGCAGTAGAATATTTTATAGGCAAGATGACATTGTATATCAAAGATGGCTTGGTCTGTGTGTATGGTTGTGTATTTTTCTTCTTTGGTAGCATGAAGAACAATTCCTTGTATCAAAGATGCTAGCATGTAGGCTTGGAGGTTCTATATGGGCACAAGCTTGACTTCTTTATGTTCAGTGAGTTGTGGAGAGCAGGAACACACAAAATCCTATTCTGTTCTGTAAGCCTGGAAACCTCTTGTAACTTAGTGGCTGACCACACAGTCTTCTCCACTGAGTACCATCTAGCTATTTATTCTAGCAGAAGAAGTGAAAAATGCACAGTAGGTAACAAACTTCAATTAGGAGTTGTTTCCATCTAAACAGTTTATTGTTAATAGAGGAGAAGCAAATGGTCTTACTGAGTTAAATTGTTTTGCCATCATATAAGTAGGTGTCAAAAGTTGTGCTAATTGGGAGAAAACTATTACTACATAACTGAACTCAATAGGTTAAAAGTATAAATAATCAATCAAACAAATAAATAAATAAAATAAGAAAAAAGTATATGAATCTAGAAGGAAAATATGATGGGGCTCTGTGGCAGGCTTAGAGACAGAGAGTAAGGGGTGTATATAGTCAAAACACATCATATACATGTATGGAATTAACAAAGAATAAATAAAAAAATAAAATAAGAATAAAGCCAGAAACTGCAACCCTATTACAAACTAAACAATTAGATTCCAAGAAGTATATTTAATAGCACAGAGACAAAGTACTGAACATATTTAAGCTTGTTTTTCTTAGCATTAGTGTCTCACATTTGTGACTGCTAATTGTAAACATAATAAACACAATTAAATTTTACTATTTTCTTCATATTGAGTTCTGAAAATCAATAAAATGTGTAATTTACTTTCAAAAAGAGATCAGATGAATCTCTTTGTAGCTTGAGTAACATAAGGAAAAAGCAGCTTCATTTGTGTCCCTGGTCATAGCTATTTAGTAACTAACTGCAAAAGTGACTCTATAATTGTTTTTTAAACACGATTCCTGAGTTATTTGGAGTTAATTTTTATCCTTAATTTTTGTATAAAAATACAAAAATATCTGCATCATACCACTACCATATTTGTTATTTATAAATTTGTCTTTAGGAAGTAGATTCTCCTTTGTTACCACTACTCTGAAAGCTGCCTTACTTTGATTGTTACTGGTATGTACTTGGCAAATACAAACTGATTTATGGTAGTATTTGTATAGTCAAATGTGCAGAAGGAAACCATACTCCATCAAAGCAAATGAAAGTACAGTACAGTGTGTATGTAGTCAAATTGAAATAGGAAAACCCACTCAGACCTGATTTATTATAGCTCTTCATAACCACTCTGAGTGGGGCTACAGATTCCATGATTTCTGTTTCTGATGGAAACAAGTAAACTCTCATTTTATATTTTTTATCTGTGCTGAAATTGAAGAGATCTAGAGATGGCATTGATAAACCTGAGTCAGCACTGCCTTCAAATCACCACTAGCTGATTCCCTGCCACATCATAGATGATCCTGGATGGATCCTGGAAACTGTAGTTCTAAATCTGGGGTCCTTTCTTGCTCTTGATAAGAGCACTATAGTAGAACTTAGGGATGAAAACTCCTACCAAAATATGTACAATCTAAGAATAGCTTTTTTTTTCTGTAAAAGTGTTTGCAATGAAGAGGAAAATTGGCCACTCTAAACACACCTGGTCATAACTTCTCTATGATGAACCTCATCATGAAGCTTGTTAATCAGCAACAGATGCAGGGCTAGGAAGAAGATGTATTATTCTGTGAACCATTTATGTAAGATTACCCCTTAAAACAGCAGCATACAATTTGACATCAGCAGAATGCTTTCCATGTACTATTAACAGTGGCTCAAGATGACTAAAGAAGCTGTGAAGCTCCTCCTACCCTGTTGTCATCAGACTATCTCATTGACTCTGTGTGTATTATACCACAACCTTGGTTCTTTTTCCTTTTCTCTCAGCCTAGCAAGCATTCACAACCTGTCTACTGCCCTACTAATCTATATCTGCGTCATGACAGGCTTTTTGCACTGAGTGACTTTTATGAAGACCACAGTACATTGGATAATGAGAGAATAAAAAAACTTGATTCACACAGCATCTGAGGCCATGTCTACTAAGCAGGACTGATCCTCACTGACGAGTTTTGTTGAGTCAGAAATGAGTCACTAGGCACACGAATCTTTTCAGAGTTTTTTCCTAAAAGAATTTTATACTGAAATACTAAAGCCACTTTAGATGGATTTTTTAAAGACATTTGAAAAATAATTTTATTATAACAAATTTTACCTATGTAGAATGTAGCAATGATTTGGAGAAATTCTCAGGAAAAGGCAAAATTCCACCTGCAGCTCATGTGCTTTCCACTCCAGGGCAGCACTGTGTTTCTTGCAGGGTGCCCACATGGGAGGCCTCCAGGAGAAGCTGTAGACTACGACTGTGAAGTGTCTTACTCCTTACTTTGACCTTATTTCAGATAGGGAAGGACCAAAAGGGGAAAACACAAGAAGCAGTTGCTTTACAATATAACAAACAGCATAAATGCTAAAAGCATTAACTTCCTTCATAGCAGATAGACACTTGTCTCTCCTATGGAATACAGAAATTTCCAGAAACCTTCCCAGTGTGCACTACTCATAGAAAAGGGTCTTCTATTACATTTTATCTGTTTATCATGAGACTATGGTCTCCCTTTTGCTCTACACTGCAGATGCAAAATACAGATCTTACCTTGGCGTTGGAACAGATATTCAGTTGCCTATGTGATGTGCTTCACATGTAAAGAGTCTCATGAATGAGTACTGAGTAAAAGAGAATAAAATCGGAGAGGATTGTTAAATGCACTGGTAGATACACCAAGCAAAGTGGTTGCAAAAAAGCAGGAAATTTGTTACAGGCCTCAGATGCTATCTGTGACTCAGCTTTTGGGTTAGTGGAAGCTACTGGTCAATTTATAAATGGCTAAAGTTTTATGGATAATAGTCTCAAGGATGTTATGTCTGACACAAGAATTGGCCATTGATGGCTATTAAAGGGACAAAAGATAGGAGGAGATAATTTAATTCTGGATCTGCAACATTCTCACTCTCCTCAATCCAGTTATAATCGGTCAGTCAGATTTGTAGAGTCTTTAACATGGGTATGGTTTGTTTTGTCCTTGGAACCTCAGGTCAGAAAGTTTATACTGTAAGCACAAGGTAGTCTGGGCTCAGTCATCTCTTTGCAAAGAAAACTTTCAGTAGCCATCATTTTACTCTCTATCCACTTAATTAGATGAGAAGGAGTTCTGATTACATGGTACAAGTTTCAGTTGGAGAAGAGGAGAAATACATTTAATGCTCAATGCCAAAATACTATGATTGTAGTAAGGAGCTATACATTATGCACTTAGAAATTATTGGGTGGGTGGGTGGGGGAACACCCTCTTAGAAGAAGGGAATGGGGGATGGGATAGAGAGTTTGAGGGAGGGAAAACCGGTAAAGGGGATAACATTTGAAATGTAAATAAAGAAAATGTCCAATAAAAAATGTTTTCACCACAAATAATGTTAAGGACCAATTTTTTGTCATCTGGATTTAATTATTCTACACTGTAAGAATGTCTCAGAATATCACATTAAATCCCTATGTTTCCTTTTTTTAACCATGGGCTGTTTTTCAAATGTGTGTCCCAAATAGGCTGACCAAGAACTTTGCAGTGTGAAACCCAGTACTTTCTTGAGTCCCTTCACTTGAGTCCAAATTTCTTTGTAGTTGACATACTCCTTACTCCCTTCTCTTTCCATCAGCTGTCCTGGAAGAAATGGCCAAGTTTAGATTTTTATCCAATGCCACCAGGCCTACAGTCCAGGACACTTAATTCAGTGTGATATGGTCAGTTTTATTTCAAATTAAAATTAGAACAAGTAGTGTCTTAATTCTCTTGTCTAGACAATTGTCACGCTGTAAATTCTCATCCTAATGGCTCTGTCTGTCTTCCGATGGCCTTTCCAAAACACAATTTGCCAATCCTACAAACTTTTGAACATGCTGTCTTGTTTACCCTGATTAATCTATTAAGAGATGAAATACTCATCTTCCTTCCTCCTTCCAAAATGACATTTGAAGATTCAATTTCTTGCTGGTTGCTGATGTTGTCTGTAATGCCACTACTGATTTAATTCTGTCTTCTGTCTGTCTGCAACAAATTTAATCAGAAGAACCATTAACCAAATTTGATATTCTTTTCCACAGCTGAGACAGAGACTTTAGCTTCGATAGACTTTTAATATGATTTTAAGTGAACAGCAACTGCTTATACACATTTGTGAAGGGTAGAGATGGTAGTACGTTGCCTAAGCTGCTACAATGTGTGCATCCATGGGAGTGGGGAGGATAGTCTTTTATCAAGAACTTGGAATTCAAAATGACTCCAAGATAGGTCTCCAGACTTGAAATATAGGCAAGGGAGTGTCTAGGCACTATTCCTGAACCAGGCTACAAGTCAATTTGGCATCAGAATATGTGGGATAGCTAGTTACACAGTTATACATTCATTAATACCTAGTCTGCACAGGTCAAACTCTTGTGGGGATCAGGTTGAGAGAATTAGTAGGTTTAAGACAACAGGGAAAGGTGGCAGAGAAGATGCATTAATGGATTAGGCAAATATACAGCATTTTAACCCTGGAAACAAGACTTGTCTATTTGCTGGAAGACTAAGTATTCAATTATATGAGGCTATGGAGGGCATTCTTATTCAAACCATCATGATGTTGCTGTTACTTTCAGGTGCCACTAAGACTCACATGAAACTAGTATGGAACTCAATTCTTACTTTTGTTTCATGTTTATCTGCTATTCCATCCTACCTGCTCACCTGGAACTTCTCCCTGTCCATATAAATGTATCTAGGATTATAACACAGACACCATGTCTCAAACTACTGCAAGACAGAAACTTGCAAGCCAGCAAGAAACCTGTGAAAAGAATGCTGAGTATTCATGTATTGTCTTGTACGTATTAAGGTAACAGATGATTGACTGTCCTTTGTCTCAGTCTTATGACAACACCAGGAGCTGTTATGGTCTCTGTTTATATCTAAGATCTAGAAAGCTATGTCCTACATGTGTGACACTCTTACATGAAGTTAAGATGGGCAGTGAGTTCCATGCCATTGTTTCTATATCTGAAGGCTGTGTCCAGCATCTATTCATGCTTCTTTGATTATCTGGTTGTGTATGGAGACACATCAGCTTGTGTCTCTTCTAGCATCTCTCACAAATGGATTCATGGGACTGAGGACAGTAGAGTGAAAGCAAATACTAAATATATTTTCCTTTTTTAACAGAAAATGCCAGAGGATTTTAGGGACTAATATGAGTTGCCAATTCCCAGCATGTGGTACACATGTAACAGATGTAAGTGCTGAATAAAAGTTGTTTTCTTTGAGCTACCACCTCTGCTCACATGAAAGAAGCATGCACTCCCCGGTAGAAGCAGGGCTTTCTGGCAACACTGATGCCCGTACTTTACTGTTTCATTTCCTATTTAACTTTCTGTTCTTCAGAATGAAGATTCTAAGCTCCAGGTAGAGCAGTTAAGCTGAAAGTTTGAATGTATCTAATTCACAATTAGCAAATAACAATGTTCAAATTCATCCTTACTGGATATCTAGTTACAATTTCTGAATAATTTAAAGAATTATTTGAAGAATGGATTCTGAACACAGAAAATCACATCTCTTTGCAAAATTGGACAATATTTACTTTCCCATTTTTTTCAAAATTTCTACTGGACTTCTGGTTTTGTTATAATACCGCACATACATACCCATGCTCTAAAGTTACCTGTAGGTAGAGTTGGATCCTTCCATTTCCCTGAAGTAAGGGGATTCTCCTGGTTTTTGTTTGTTTTGTTTTGGAAATAAATATTCGTGCATATGTCAGCTCTCAGTTGTGTAAAATTTCATTCTAAATGTGCGACATGCATGTGACTGATGTTCCAGGTGTCCTGTGATAGCATGCACAAACTGAAAAAATGAAGTTCAGAGATTACTAAGGACAGTCACTGTGAAGATGGATACCTTTATCTTAATTCTTTATAAGAGTGTCACTATAAAATTTATAATCAGCATCCTCAGTAAAATAAACACCATGTTACATGAAATATTCAGAGATAAAAGATAATTTTAAACATTTTCCTTTCAACAAATTGAAAAATTGCTAGCATTTAGAACCAGAAGTCAAAGCACTTTAAATCAGACAGCAAATATTTTAGGCTTTGTGGATCAAGATACAAAATTGAGAACATTATTTCAAGAGAACAATAACAACTGAGAATAGCTACATATTTCATAACGTAAGGTTATTACATATATTCTATCTACTAAAACTCAAACAAAATTCAATATATATATATATATATGTATATATATTCTTATTTTATAGTCTAGGGATTAAAAGCTTATTAAAATTTTCACTCTACAGAGGTTAAAATGTTGGCATGGCTGTGCACGACTTGTTATTAGAAGAGGTTATGAGAATATGTTTTTCTATCTTATGTAGAGGTCACAATTGCCTGCACTGTGTATCTCTGGGTTCCATCCTCTGTGCTCAATTACAGAAAGTTATGTTTTTATTATTGTATATCTTTTTCTGTTATTACCTGGAAAGGTGCTCCAATTTTTTGCCTCATGTGATTGATTATCCTGGACTCACCTAGAACATTCAGGCTAACTTTCATAAACCAGTTTCTAGACTACAAAAAATGGAGAACCACCAATTTGTTAGTGAGACCACAATCATTACTGTTTTTCAAGGTGCTAAGGGCTAAAAATCCAAAATCAATGCCGCAAACTGAGAATTCAGCTAGATTCTTTCCTTTCTCTGTAGTTGCTGGCAGGACTCTCAATCTCTGGAGCCCTGTGCTTCACTGCATTGCTACAGTCTCTACTCCTGCCTCTACATGACTTCCATTCCTCATGTTACTATATCTTCTTCTTCACTGTGAATAACTATCACACTGAGTAAGGGCTCTGATGACTTTGTTGTAATTGTGTTACATCTACAAAGACTGTACCACCAAATAAAGTGTCAGAAATTTAAGCTTTGTCATATCTTTGCAGAGAATACGATCCAACTCATTGTAGTCTATAGTCTCTGTCACCCCTGTTAAATTTGTTTTACCGTGTGCCCTTTTCATAGGTTCAGTGACTTTGATTAATAATTCTAGACAGAAAAAGAATATTTAATTCATATTTCTTTATTCTTTTTTGAAATAACATTCTATGTATTGGTATCCAGAATAACATTCTCTGTGATCAAATTACTTATAAATCTAAAAAGTCGCTTTCAGCTTTGGATCATAGAAAAACATGTGGAAAGTTGTATTTGTCCTGTAGGTTGTAGTTTGCTCAGTCTTCCTATGAAGAGATCTCTTTAAAGGCAAAATATAGGAAATTGGTGATTGATAGATCAGTTAATATACTATAAAATGATTTAAAATTATATTAGAAATAACTTTCAGTTGATCTGGAATACCTATATAGAAGTCAATAACATGATTAAAAGGACCTTTTGGATTATTTGAATGAAGTTTGATAGACTTAGGGATCAATATTTATTATTAGTTTATTTCAAGTGATTACTAAGTTTATACTACTATTATATGTGTGTGCTTCTTCAGCTCATGAATAACCTAACTATGAATATCACAACCTATATCCATTTATTCTAGATGATTCTCAACAAGCAGGAAAATATTGCTAGTCTTCATACTTAGGAAAATACTATTTGATGAGAATATGTATCACTAATATAAAATGTTCATTTTAATTGGTATTGACAAGTTTCACGGTTTTCATAGAATTATAGTGTGGAAATGGTAGCAAATTATCTTAATGATTAACATTTATACTGCTAGGAGTAGAACATCACCAATTTCAAGTAGCACATCCTTCAGAGAAGAACATATTATTTGTTGAAATTTAACTGGCTATAGCACAGTCTTGTCTTAGAAACCAATATTGACTTTTCTCTTGATTGATTTTCATAGACATACTCATTACTCCCAAAGTATTAAAAAACTAGCAATAAAATATGAAATTATGGAAGTTTAGTCAGGACAGCAAGTGTTTAGACAGGAATGTAGAATTCTTACACTTCATAATCTGATTAAGTTTCACTGGTGAATAGGTTTTAATATCTGTATTATATAAAACAACTGACTACAGATGTTTCTGAAAGGAGATGACAGAACTATGAAGCCAAAGCCGATCAAAAAATTCTGTACAAGAGTAGAGTTATATTCAAATTTTTAGTTATTTGTGTGGATACCTTCATAATCAAGTCTTCTCTCTTAAAGAGTAGTATGGAATGGAGATAAACATTATGATTGTGGAATCTAGACAGCATGGATTTAAATCTTCAATATGTCATTTCCTAACATCCAAGTTCAGATCCCAGATCTACTACTTCTTAGAGATCATGTTGCCTTTTGAAATCTCAATTTCATTTTCTGTTTAATGTGCTCAAATGTAGTACCTGTAGAAAGCTTTTCTGAAAAGACCCCAATTCTTTTCAAAGTGCATACTTTTGCCCTGTAATAAAACTTCCTTGTATTCTTTGCTTTAAAAAATAGCACCTACATACAAAGTGATAGTGAGAGTTCTTGGTACATAATGAGCATTACATACATATTATTAACTTGTTTTAGTATTATTATTATCATTTGGTGATGTTGGTGATAAGGTACCCTGTTTTCCTGAGCAGATATACCTGAGACTCTCAAAAGACTGTATAGTCTACAAATCATTCTGAGGTGATTTGATAGGGATGGGACTCCAGATTGTCTCAGAAACACTTGGACCTAGACTGAAGGATGTAGCTCAATGGGAAGGTCATTGTCAGAACAGTACTTGCTGGGCAAGAATAAGGAGGCAGAAAATTTGTGTTCCTAGGTAACTACTAGACGGCATCCCCGTGTTTCTTTACCTCTTCCGACTTGCTTAAAATAAGCTGGAGAGCAAGGGAGAGCCTCATGTCACAAATTTATTTCCATGTTATTTTTGTATGGTTATATGATTGTTGCAAGCTGTATAACTGAATTTCAGTTTGTAGGATAACAATAGAATTTCTCGTAGCTGTCCTCTCTTTGTTTTCAATATTTTTTCCATGTGTTTTCTTTTTCTAACATGTTTTCCTGAGAACATCTTCCTCATAACTGTTTCTACAATACCAGTACCCTTAAAAGAGATATAAAGCCATGATTACAAAGAGCAAATCAGATAAAATCTTTGCACTTGAGTTGAGTGTATGATGGTGGATGCTATTCCAAACTAAAGCCAAACTAAATAATGGGAGACTATTCAGTAGTTATATGGTAGAGCTGGGGATTGCAAAGAAATTGGTGACCTAAATCAGGAAAGCCTGTTTCTAGTAGCTGCAGGAATAATGTCTTTCATGGCTGAAATATTATGATTCCAGTTGGAAAGTTTGGGTTTTCCAACTTATTAAGTAAGAATGATGTTTTTTTATACCCTGTTGACAGTATCTGGTTCTTTACTTCCTTCTTTAATTCATATTCAATATTTTTAAGCCTTGGAAACAGAGAAGAAACATTAGGATTTGTATATTCTAGGTTGCAGTAGCAACTGGGTTGGGGAATACCATCTGAAATACCAATGTGTTTGTAGAAGCAGGTTGGGAGAGACACTAGTCCTGCATTTGTGCTTGAGGGAATGATGCAGTGTTCAGGAATTTTTGGTGTTTTATGGAGATACTGTGTGGTATAATTATGCAGGCATAGATCATGTGCTGAGAAAGGTGGGTATTATATGCTGGCTCTGATAAGCTGATACTTGGGATACTTTCACATCAACCTATTAAGAGTGTAGCTACAGATTTGCAGTGAAATCTCATTTTATGTAGAAATCATTTAGGTAGAGGAGAACCTTTTCCTAGATAATAAATATTTTTTCTTTCTAGTGTTCTATATTACACATTCCTTAATGGACTCTTGGTGATAGACTCCCCATTGCACAAATTTCAATGAGTCACAAAGTTCTCAAGCAGGCCTTGAAAATGTTGCTTCTTTCCTCATTGAAAATAATTGCTGACAAAACAACATTGGTACACAAACACCAACAGCTCTAAGATGAAAAATCCCATGGCAAAGAAAAGGAGTTTCTAGGAAGTAGTAGAGCTTGTGAAGCATATTAATTGAAAAGTTGATTTTCCTTAAGTAAAACAGCATGGACACTATTATATGTGTTAAATAAAACAAGACCCCACATTCTACTGATATGTCAGAGCTTCCAGAAGACCATGAGGAGGACAAATTGCTGAATCCATTTGCCTCAGTGCATATCATTTGCATTTAGTTTGGTTCTTCTAGACACTGCTTGACTACAGAAGGATGTGCCTATAAGAGTCAAGCTCTAAACATCTTCTATATTAGTACTAAGTCTTTCTTTCTTTCTTTCTTTCTTTCTTTCTTTCTTTCTTTCTTTCTCTCTTTCTCTCTCTTTCTCTCTCTTTCTCTCTCTTTCTCTCTCTTTCTCTCTTTGTCTCCCTCCCTCCCTCTCTCCCTCCCTCCTGGAATCCACATACAGAATAGTTTTGAGTTCTGTCTTCAGGGTCCTGTAAGGGAACAGCTACTGAACTAGTACAGTTAGTTGTCTGTAGGAACCTAGGAAGGGATCAGGTAGTAGCTGGAATGGGACAAAAATGTCTACAAGCACTAGAAACAAAAAATGTGAGAAAGAAAAAAATAAGTCAAAATATCTACACAGAGAAGATTGTGAATAAGTAGTCTGTGAATAATAACAGCTATGTTTGTGGATATCCAAGGATGCCATGGCTTACAAAGGCTCACAGATCCAAATGCAGAACTGGAAAGAACTAACTTTGTATTTGTGGTCTTTTTAATATCTTCCCACGTTGCCTTGGGCATCTAGAGAGGCTTTTACTGTTTTCTAGGGAAGACATTTATTCAGAGATTTTTTTTTCTACCTAGGAATTTCCACTGTATTTTCTCTGGGGCTTGATGTTGCATTTTTTGACCCTTTCTGCTCTTGGAGACCTCTCTTCCCTTATCTATCCCTGGTGTGGACAGTGATTCCTGCCTTAAGCAGCTGTATGGCCTTGCTGAGGTCCTCAGCTACAGTCAGGAGCCAAGACTAATAAGATGATTCTTTCTAGTTCTTTTTGAACCCTGGCTGGATTGTTTAACTCAGCTGTTCTGGCTCAAACTCCTCTCCAATCTGATTGATTTCAACTGCATTTTAATCTTCTGGCTCTTTCTTATTTTCTGGCTCATTCTGTCTTTACCTGTCTCTGTAAAACTTTCCAGTAAAACTGCTTCTCTGTCTCTCTCTGTCTCTTTCTGTCTGTCTCTCTCTGTCTCTCTGTCTCTCTCTCTGTTTCTCTCTCTGTCTCTCTCTCTGTCTCTCTCTCTGTCTCTCTGTCTCTCTCTCTCTGTCTCTCTCTCTCTCTGTCTATCTCTCTCTCTGTCTCTCTCTCTCTCTGTCTCTCTCTCTCTCTCTCTCTCTCTCTCTCTCTCTCTTAATCTCTGCTGCTGCTGTTGCTGCAGCCTCCTTTCTGTCTGTTCCTGTGAGAGTTGGGTGTACTTAATCTCTGACTAATTCTGTCAAATCCTTCTCCAATTCATCACTTTTCCCCTCAAATAGATGTCACTTTCAAGCATGGTTGCTTCCTTCTACAAACTTTACCTTCATTGTTTGGGATTAAAGGTGTGTAGTTAGATGTGTGTGTGTATTCCAGCCAGAGGGATTAAAAGTGTATTATTCCATCCAGATTTCACAGACCTAGAAGTATTTTGGATATGATTCCTTGACAAAGTAGCCAAGTTGATGGCTCAAAAATACATCCTCTACATATGACAATCATCCTGAGTGAACTTGATAAAGAACATACCTTAGACCATTACCCTCTCCTATATTCAGTCTTCCTTTCCTTCCCCTCTACTTTCATCTCCTCTCCTTTCCTCTTTCCTCATTCTTTCTAACTGCAAAACTGACACTAGTTCAAGAGAGTATTTTCATGGTCTCAGAAACAAAATCAGGTAGTGCTTATGTGCTCACCTATGTAAATTTTAGGTAAACATTTCCAAAACAGGAAAATATTAATGAATGTTTAAAAATTGATCTAAGAGTACATGGTTTATTGTAAATAAATACAAAAAGAAAGAAATCCAACTACTATAATGTCACCTTGGTGACTTATAGTGTAGTTTCTTGAAGTTGTTTATAGTTCTTACAAACTGTTTTATAACCTACAAAAGATGGCTTTGTCTAAAGTTCATTGAGTAGATTCAGTAAATGGCTGCACAAGAATTGAATTATCTGACTTATATTATCACCTCCTACTTCTACACCGGGAAGGGTATAGTGGACATATGTTCAACACTTCCAAAAATAATACAATAAAAGGACTTTGGGACTCATTTTTATTCAAATCATTTCTCTCCTTTTCTCATCCTATCTCTATAGTCCTGTATTACCTCTTTCCCTTCCTTTTCTTCTCTCCTACTATCCTTCTCACAGGATGCCAGAGGCTGCTTTCTTCCTATGAAAGCAAATACATGTCACTTTGTGAGTTTTCTGTTGCTCTCTTTCTGACCTCAGTTTATTATTCCAGTTGATTTTCTGACATAAATGTTTCTGTTCCCAGATTAGACAAGTCAGATATTTGGAATTTATTTTGCACAAGTACTTTGGAGAGTAAATCCCTCACTCTTTACAGTTCTCCTAGGACAGAACCATTTTGATTATTTGATCTGAAGCCTTCAGTGCAATATTTGAAGGGAAGGTCTTCATGAAAGGAAAACTATTATGTTGTGAAAACTGGGTCATACTAGAAGGATGAGGAGCAAGAGGAAGAGGAGAAGGAAGGAGAGGAGGAGAAGAAGGAAAGGAGGAGGAAGACTCTTTTTTTCTGCTATAATATATCCAGACTGTGTTAGCATTAGCAATAGTATCTAAGGTCAGGACCCAGCAATGCCAGTGTCTGGACAGTTAAAACGGAGGGTGAAGAGAGTCAACATATCTTCATATACTTTCATTATAAGGGATCATATATGACTTACATGGAGGACATTGCTATTTATATTTTATTTTATTTTATTTTATTTCAAGTACTTGAATGTAAAAGTAACTTTTATTCACCAGATGTAATTGTCATCCGGGAGACTTAATGCTGAATAAGTATCCCTTTTCTAATTCTTTCTGAACTCTGGCTGGCTGATTCAGCTCTGCTGTTCTGGCCCATCTAGAGATGCCAAAGCTGTGGGATAGCTGCTTACAAAAGCTGGTAACAGGGAGTGGAACCACCCCAAGGGAAAGATGTTTGTTGCAGTCAACAAAGATGAAAGGAGTTGGAGATATGAAGAACGCTTTTATATTAGGCATGTAGATGCAAAGCTAAGAGGTCTCACAGAGATTTTCATGATTTGTGGTGACTTGAGTCATGTTAAAGTCAAGGCTTGAACATGGATTCTCAAGAACATATCTTTCAGTTCCCAGTGACAGTCATTTACTGACCTTATGAGTCTTCATTGGCTTAAGTAAACTTGCTATATTAACTATGACCAATAATGAAAAGTTATACTTTCTTTTCAGGTAAAAAAAGTCAAGTCTTAAGATACTGGGACAGAAACAAACTGGGATTGAATATTTTTAAAACTAAACTTTTTAAAATTTTATTTATTTTCTGTGTATGAATGTTTGCCTGCATGTTTGTATGTTCATCACCAGCATATATTCTGCTTGTGACCTTCAGGAAAGGGCATCAGATTTCCTGAAACTGGACTCATAATCCTGAGTCACTATGTGAGTGCTGGGAATATAAAACTGATACTTCAAGAGAACAACAGGTGCTCTAAAGCACAGAGCCATTCTTCCAACCCTAGATGCAGATCTGAAAGTATGGGTGAAGTCTGTTAAGACAGTAAGGATTTGGTATCTTTACCTGACCCTAATGTACATATTTCCTTACTCTCCAGGAATTGTTCACAAAATAGCAGTGCCTACTATCTAGTAATTTGCAGTATTATGAAAACATCAAAATCATGTTTAATGGGGATAGTGAAAAGGTTCAAGATTACTTGTCCCCATTTTGCCTCATGTTTTCCCCAGTCTATGTGAGAAAAATCAGAAATGTATGGTTCAGTATTGTGAAAGTACAATTTTATTTGACGTGGTTCAATTACTATATGCCTCCAAAGCCATGACAAACAACAACAACAACAACAACAACAAGAAATCGAATTAAAGCTTATGTGCATGCATAAATATCTAGTTGTTTTTCTTTATTAAAGTTTTTAATCCATTTCCTCAAGGGTGATAGTAACTGATATTTTTCTTATCTTGTAAGTTAAATCTTTCTTAAGTTCATTGAGAATAGTTCAAATCATGTGTTTAAATGTCTAATATCCCTCTTAGTATTATCTTAGTGAGGACCTCTAGTGAACTTTTTTTTTCGCCTACCTTTATTTTTATTGGATGTTTTATTTACATTTCATATGTTGTCCCCTTACCACATCCCCCCCACCCACCCACCACCCCCCTATCCCCTCAACCTCCTCCTTCTTCTCTGCAGATGTAACCCTTGCCTACCCCCCAACTCCCACCTCCCCACCCTCAAAATTCCCACCTCCTGGGGCATCCAGACTTCAGAAGTCAAGGATCTCTTCTTCCACCTATGCCCAGCAGGGCCCTCCACTCTTACTTATTCAGCTGAAGCCCTGGATCCCTCAATAAGTGCTCCCAGGCTGGTGATTAGGACCCTGGGAGCTGTGGTTGGTTGGTATTGTTGCTCTCCTCATGGGACCACAAACCCTTTCAGCTCCAATGGCCTTCACTATAACTCCTCCATTGGGAACCCCATTATCAGTTCAATGGCTAGTTGTGAGCATCTGCCTCTGAATATGTCAGACGCTTGAAGACCTCTGAGGAGACATCCATATCAGGCTCTTATCAGCATGCACTTCCTGACTTTCATATCAGCATCTACCTTTGGTGACTGCACAAGGGATGGATACTCAGGTGGAGTGATCTTCAGACGGCCCCTCCTTCAGTTTCTGTCCCTCACTTTGTCTCCATATTTGCTCCCTTGAGTATTTTGTTGCTCCTTCTAAGAAGGACCGAATCACCTCCACTTGGTCTTCCTTTTTTATGAGCTTCATGTGGCCTGTGAGTTGCATCTTGAGCATTTCAAGGTTCTGGGCTAATATCCAATAATCAGTGAGTGAATACCATGTGTGTTCTTTTGTGATTGGCTTATCTCACTCAGGATGATAATTTCTAGTTCCATCCATTTACCTAGGAACCTCTCGAATTCATTGTTTTTAATAGCTGAGTAATACTCCATTGTGTAAATATACCACATTTTTTGAATCCATTCCTCAGTTGAAGGACATCTGGGTTCTTTCCAGCTCCTGGCTATTATAAATAAGGCTGCTATGAACATAGTTGAGCATATGTCCTTGTTATATGTTCGAGCATATTCTGGGTATATGCCTAGGAGTGGTATAGCTGGATCCTCAGGTAATGCTATGTCCAGTTTTCTGAGGAACTGCCAGACTGATTTCCAAAGTGGTTGCACCATCTTGCAGTCCCACCAACAATGGAGGAGTGTTCCTCTTTCTCCACACCCTCGCCAGCATCTACTATCACCTGAGTTTTCAATCTTAGCCATTCTGACTGGTGTGAGATGGAATCTCAGGGTTGTTTTGATTTGCATTTCCCTGACGACTAAGGATACTGAACATTTCTTTAGGTGCTTCTCAGCCATTCGAGTTTTCTCCGTTGAAAATTCTTTGTTAAGCTCTATACCCCATTTTTTAATAGGGTTATTTGGTTGTCTGGAGTCTAATTTCTTGAGTTCTTTGTATATATTGGATATTAGCCCTCTATCAGATGTGGAATTGGTAAAGATCTTTTCCCAATTTGTTGGTTGTCGTTTTGTCCTATTGACAGTGTCCTTTGCCTTACAGAAACTTTGCAATTTTATGAAATCCCATTTGTCAATTCTTGATCTTAGAGCACATGCCATTGGTGTTCTGTTCAGGAACTTTTCCCCTGTGCCCAAGTATTCGAGGCTCTTCCCCACCTTCTCTTCTATTAGTTTCTGTGTATCTGGTTTTATGTGGAGGTCCTTTATCCACTTAGACTTGATACACAACTTCAGCAAAGTGGCTGGTTATAAAATCAACTCAAACAAATCAGTAGCCTTCCTCTACATGAAAGATAAACAGACTGAAAAAGAAATTAGGGAAATGACACCCTTCACAATAGTCACAAATAGTATAAAATACCTTGGTGTGAATCTAACCAACCAAGTGAAAGACCTGTATGACAAGAACTTCAAGTCCCTGAAGAAAGAAATCGAAGAAGATCTCAGAAGATGGAAAGATCTCCCATGCTCATGGATTGGCAGGATTAATATAATAAAAATGGCCATCTTGCCAAAAACAATCTACAGATTCAATGCAATCCCCATTAAAATCCCAACTCAATTCTTCACAGAGTTAGAAAAGGAAATTCTCAAATTCATATGGAATAACAAAAAACCCAGGATAGCGAAAACTATTCTCAACAATAAAAGAACTTCAGGAGGAATCACCATCCCTGACCTCAAGCTGTACTACAGAGCAATAGTGATAAAAACTACCTGGTATTGGTACAGAGACAGGCAGGAAGATCAATGGAATAGAATTGAAGACCCAGAAATGAACACACACACCTATGGTCATTTGATCTTTGACAAAGGAGCTAAAACTATCCAGTGGAAAAAGGACAGCATTTTCAACAAATGGTGCTGGTTCAACTGGAGGACAACATGTAGAAGAATGAAAATTGATCCATTCTTATCTCCTTGTACAAAGCTCAAGTCTAAGTGAATTTTTAAAAGCGTAAGATTTCATGGAACTAAAAAAATGTGTAGACAGTTGTCCTCTCAATGGGTTTAGTGCATCCCTTAGTCATCAGACTCCTGATTTACTATTTAGATAGAGAAATGTGATGAAAATTCATATAGAATTATTCATGTAGAAACACAGAAATTAAAACTTTTAATTTGTTTTATATTTTTGAACATGAGTGTTTTGCCTGTATGTATGTCTGTGTAGCATATGTACATCTGATGCTCATGGAGGACAGAAGAGGGCATAAGATCTTCTAGAACTTGAGTTATGGTTGGTTGGGAATCACCACGTGGTGCGGGAAACTGAACCCATGTCCTCTAGAATAGTAGCAAGAGTTTTTAAATGCTGGGCAATTTTTCCAGCCCAATAGGTACTTATTTTAATTCATTTACAAGTTTATTATTTGGATATTTCAGAGATACTTGATTTAAAGAAAGTAGACAAAGGATTTATGACTGAAAGTATAGTCACAAATGTCCTATTTCTTATGATTCTGAGTAAATTTTATGTGATAGTCAAAAAGGAATCCTGGTTTGGACTTTGGTCATATTGTTTTGACATATGTAAATAAAAGCAAACATTAGTTTTTTCATCTTAATTAACCACTTAATGCCTAGCTTCTATTATTTCTCTTTGCAATGACACCAGAGAACAGGAGAGTCTCAATATCCGTAATATTTATATCCTCTTAAGTAATCAAGAATAGATGCTAGTGAGGATATGGAGAAAGAGGAACACTCCTCCCTTGCTGATGGGACAGCATCTGCTGTTGTCTGAGCTTTTGATTCTGATTGGTGAAAGGTGGAATCTCAGGGTCGTTTTGATTTGCATTTCCCTGATGACTAAGGAGGTTGAACATTTCTATAGGTGCTTCTTGGCCATTCAAGATTCCTCAGTTGAGAATTCTTTGTTTAGTTCTGTATCCCATTTTTAATTGGATTATTTGGTTTCTGGTTATTTTAGTTTCTCGAATTTTTGTATATTTTGGATATTACCCCTCTATCAGAAGTAGGACCAGTAAAGATTTTTTTCCAATTTGTAAGCTCCTGCTTTGTCATATTAACAGTAAACTTTGCCTTACAGAAACTTTTCAGTTTCATGAGGTCCCATTTGTCAATTGTTGATCTTAGAGCCTGAGCCATTGATGTGGAGGTCCTTGATCCACTTGGACCTGAGCTTGTATAAGGAGATATAAATGGATCAATTTGCATTTTTCGACATGCAGACCTCCAGTTAGACCAGCACCATTTGCAAAAATACTTTCTTTTTTCCTACTGTATGGTTTTGGCTTCTTTGTTAAAGATCAAGTGTCTATAGATGTGTGAGTTTATTTCTGGGTATTTAATTCTATTCTATTAATCTACCTGTCTGGCTCTGTACCAATACCATGCAGTGTTTTTGTTTGTTTGTTTGTTATTCCAGATGAAGTTTGGAATTGTTCTTTCTGTCTTTATGTAGATTTGAGTTGGAATTTTGATGGGGATTCCATTGAATTTGCAGATTGCATTTGATTAAGATGGCCATTTTAACTATGTTATTCCTATGGATCAATGGGCATGGGAGATCTTTCCATCTTCTGAGGTCTTCTATGATTTCTTTCTTCAGAGACTAGAAGTTCTTGTCATACAAATCTTTCACTTGCTTGCATAGAGTTGCACCAAGATATTTTATATTATTGTGACTACTGTGAAGGGTGTTGTTTCCCTAATTTCTTTCTTAGCCCATTTATCTTTTGAGTAGATGAAGGCTACTGATTTGTTTGGGTTAATTTTATATCCAGACACTTTGCTGAAGTTGTTTACCAGGTGTAGAAATTCTTTGATATAATTTTGGGGGTCACATGTATACTATCATATCATCTGCAAATAGTGATTCCTTGACTTCTTCCTTTCCAATATGTGTTCCTTTGATCTGCTTTTGTTGTTTAATTGCTCTTGCTAGAACTTTGAGTATTATATTGAATAAATAGGGAGAGAATGGGCAGCCTTCTCTTGTCCCTGATTTTAGTGGGATTGCTTCAAACTTCTCTCCATTTAATTTGATGTTGGCTGTGGTTTGTTGTATGTTGCTTTTATAATGTGTAGATATGTGCCTTAAATTCCTGATATTTCCAAGACTTTTAACAGAAAAGGGTGTTGTATTTGTCAAATGCATTTTCAGCATCTAATGAGATGATCATATGATTTTTTTCTTTGAGTTTGTTTTATAGTGGATTATGTTAATGAATTTCAATGAGCAATCCTTTTATCCCTTGGAATAAGCCTACTTGATCGTGATGAATGATGGTTTAATGTGCTCTTGGATTTGGTTTGTGAGAATTTTATTGAGAATTTTTGCATTAATATTCATAAGCAAGATTCATCTGAAGTACTTTTTCTTTGTTGGGTCTTTCTGTGGTTTAGGTATCAGTGTAACTATGGCTTCATACAAAGAATTTGGTAGTGTTCCTTCGGTTTCAGTTTTGTGGACTAGTTTGAGAAGAGTGGGGTGTTGAAGTATCCCACTATTATTATGCGAGGCTCAATGTATATTTTGAGCTTTAGTAATATTTCTTTTGCAATTGAGCGTCCCTTGCATTCGGGGTGTAGATATTTATAACTGAGAATTCATCTTGGTGTATTTTTCCTTTGATGAGTATGAAGTGTCCTTCCCCATCTCTTTTGATAACTTTTGGTTGAAAGTCTATTTTATTGGACACTAGAATGGCTACTCCAGCTTGTTTCTTCAGATCATATGCTTGGAAAAAAATTTCCAGGCTTTTAGTCTGAGATCATTTCTGTCTTTGTCACTAAGGTATGTTTTCTGTATGTAACAAAATGCTGGCTCCTACTTATGTATCCAGTCTGTTAGTCAATATCTTTTTATGGGGAATTGAGTCCATTCATGTTGAGTGAGCTTAAAGACCAATGATTGTTCTTTCCTGCTATTTTTGTTATTAGAGGTAGTATTATGTTTGTATGGTTCTCTTCTTTTTGCTTTGTTGTGAGATGATCAATTTCTTGGTTTTCCTTAGGTGTAGTTTTCCTTTTGTGTTGGAGTTTTCCTTCGATTTTCTTCCGTAGGGCTAGATTAATGGTAAGATATTGTTTAAATTCGGTTTTGTTATGAAATATCTTGGTTTCTCCATCTAAGGTGATTGAGATTTTTGCTGGGTATAGTAGCCTGGGCTGGAATTTGTGTTCTTTTAGGGTTTACTTGACATCTATCTAAGATCTTCTTGCTTTTAGAGCCTCTGTTAGAAGTCTGGTGTAATTCTGGTAGGTCTGTCTTTATATGTTACTTGACCTTATTCCCTTACTGATTTTAATATTCTTTCTTTGTTCCATGTATTTAATGTTTTGATTATAATATAATCAGAGAAATTTCTTTTCTGGTCCAATCTGTTTGGTGTATTGTAGGCTTCTTGGATGTTTATAGCCGTCTCTTTCTTTAGGTTGGGAATGTTTTCTTCTATAATTTTGTTGAAGATGTTTTCTGGCCCTTTGAATTGAGATCTACTCATCCTGTCCCAATAATATACAGAATTTTCTCCTTTCTTATTTTTATTTATATTAATAATATAATTATTATTTTGTGTAAGAGAAAGACACACAGAGACAGAGATAGAGAGAAAGAGAGAAGAGGGTGAGGAGAGTCTTTCTAGTGGCTACATCCTAAAATGTGAGTGATTGTCCTTCCCTAAATAACTATCAACCTTCCAATAGCTCCTCAGTAAGAGGTGGGATCTGGAGCTCATTCTGTGTTTTGAGGTTTTCCTCTATATAGAAGATTAAGAGCAAGACTCTTGAGGGAATGAAATTTCACATTTGGTGTGCAATACATCTTTGCCTCAAAACAATGTATATAATAAAACTAGAAAGATAAAGTATAGTACCCATAAGCTTCCTTAAAATTTTTTTATTTCCACAGATAGATTTTTTTAAATGAAAGATTATTAATTGAGTTAGGCAGAAAACATTTATAAGTATTTATATTTACAAAATATTTACTTATAAATTTTGCACTATGCTTTAAAAGATAAATCAAACATTTTATAAATTTGAGAAAACTTTTATACGTTATTCTATATGAACTACATGGGTGTGTTTATTTTTATAGCATAGTTGTTTATTTAGAGGCAGTTTCAAATCAGATGTATTTCTAGAAACCAGAAATGCCATTCATTTTTTAAATTGTGTTTTCCATTAATTCTCAAAGCTATAGTGGCATACAAACCACTGCTATTGACCAAGGGAAGATTACCAATACATATAGTTCTCTTTCCTAAAATAGTTACTAAGCATACAATGAGAAAAATCTGGAAACTTCTTACACAGAAAGATTAGTTTCAATGACTTTCTACCCAGTGAACTCCTGTTTTGACTTCTTGGATAGTTTTCTATCTCAATTAATTTATCATTAAGTTGCAGTTCATAGTCCCCTTTTCTTAACCTAAGGCCTCATACATGCCAAACAAGTGTCCTACCATGTCTCCAGTCTTTCAGTTCACTCTTAGTTAACATATAATGGACACATTGGCCTGAAAATGGGGGCACCTTTGTGATTATCTTAATGCTGCAAATGGCTCATTTGTAATTCTGGAACTTGTCTTCCTTGCCTTGTATCTTATAGATCATGGCTTTCTTTTTAATGCAGTGTTCACTTATATTAATTGTATTTAAAATTTTGGGCTTCATAATTGCAAAGACCAGCATAGCTCATGGAGACTTTTGCTCACCCCAAAAGAAGGTTTTACTAAGAACCTTCTTTTTTAAAATGCTTTCCAGTAAACTTACTGCTATGCTCCATTCTTACAATTTATCACAAAATGCTGGAAATATCAGCCTTTCATTATTCATCACAGACCAAGAAAAAAATGGGCTTGCTGAAACTTCATGTTTTCATTGAAAAATTGTTTAGAAGCCTCACACCTGGATTCAGCTATGAGATTTGTAACAGATTCCAGCACCTTTTCTTATGCGCCTCTTAAAAACCTAAGTTAGCAGGCAGCTTATGTGGAAATTTACAAGCCTGAGTAGTCATAGACCTTGTAAATAGGTAGCCTTGGCAGACAATACCAACTTAGATAAGGACAAGAGGGTCATAGGCAGTCATAGTGACTTGTCCCCTGAACCTTCACCCAGCCGATACCTGGTTCTGAAAGATATCTGTATTCCCCCTGAACATCCACACTCCATTGTCATTCCCTTCCCCACGTCCTGCTTTTCTGTGTTTATAACCCCTGTGTGAATGAATTACGATTTGAGAAAAAAATAATTTAAAAAAAAACCCCAAGTTAGCTTACCTCCATGAACTTTTGAACTGATCAGATGTCTTCCAGTCATCTAGCTTGAGCTGTTGTGTTTAAATCTCTTACTGATTAACATCAGAATATCCCAAATGCTCATTCAGACTCTTCACAAATATTGATCTAAAAATAAATGACAGAAGTCAATAAAGAAGTCTTACACATTTTTGTAAGAGTGTTAAAGTCATGTCCAAGGAAACACTATCATTCATTTACTTACTCATTCTCTGTAATTTTATGCAATGTCTTTTGGGTACAGCATTGTGAAAATGCAATGATAAATCACACACTTCCATTATCTACTTTTTTGGTCTTTGTGTAATAAGAAGAGTGGAAATTTGATAGCACAATTTATACTTATAATGAAAATATTATTTTATAAAGAGTTCCAAAAAGTATTCCTTCTGATTGTTTCCTTTTAGTCAAAAGAACAACTTTACCTTGATCATAACTGTTGCCTGTCATTTGTTGTCTGGGTGTTCTTCTGTTTCCCAGACTCTTTTCCAAAAGACATGGTAGACAGAGGTATGACAAAATAGTTATAACTAAACCAATGATGACTGAAGCAAGAGGATCAATTTTCTCTTATGATCATGACAATTCTTGCTTATGTCTAGGAAAATTTCAATAAAACATAAATACAGAGTTCTGGAGCCATCCTTCCTTTCTACTTTTCCCTTTTCCTTTCTGTTGTGTTTTATTTCATTTCTTAATTTTTCTTATAGCTTGTCTCCTTCAAAATGTTTGCCAAATGCCTAGTACATTGTACAAGACAGTTTTATATTTTTAGCCACTTGAATTTTGTTGGGAACAATGATGTACTTTATACCAACCATTCATCCTCTTTCTTTCTCATAAGAAAACTCTGTTCTCCTCCAATGACTTTTGTTTTTTCATTATCAGTATTATTTTAATACTATTAAAGCAAAAATCCACACATGATTTGAAGGGGCTCTAAGATTATGAAGTGTGGATGATCACTTTTGTGTTCTTTTGCTGAGTCAATTAATAGGATTTGAATTGCAACTGGATGTAAAGGTTGGATGAAAAGCTAGTTGCTTTGCCACGTATAGCATTTTTGGCAACCAAAAAAAAATGTATAAAAAATTTGACATGTGTATATCAATGTTTACACATTCTGAGGAATACACTAGACTGGCTGGTCAGCACTGCTGGATTCTGTTTGTCTTCACTCATCTCCAGAACTGAGGTTACTGGTACCTGGTACTTCAAAACCAGCATTTTACATTGGAGCTAGGCATTGGAACTCACGTCTTCATGACAAGCGTTTTGCCATTTATCTATCCTAACACTTGTAACCTTAGATGAATGCCTAGAAAACTGAGAAGAAAGGGGTATGCTTGTGCAGACCATCTTGGGCAGAAATACACTTCCCTCCTTGAAAGGAGAGATTAGTGAAAATTTGTTTACATGAGCCTATATCATTCAATTGTAATGGCCAAGCATCTATTCTACATAGTATAATAGGATGAAGTAGCATAGAACATTTAATTATATTGAAATAAAGACTGTATCCATGATATATTTCAGTGAGATATCATTAATAAACTAGTTACAAATGCTAATTTGCCTGGTATCTGACAGGAATAAGGTAATTATAAGATTTCTTTCAGGGACACCATGAAAAAGGATATAAAGTCTTAATAGAAATCTAGATACCACTGACTATATGTTGTAATCTGTAATATATACAATATCTTAATCCAGCTCTCAAACAGAGTGCTTGGTGTATGAAGTGAATGAGTCTTCTTAAAGTGCTTAGCACAAAGTGTTCTTCAGTCTGGTAGGTGAAAGCAAAGGAGGGAATGATGAAATGTGCTCTGTGTTTGTTGTGGCAGGTCTTCTGAAAATCTAAACTTCCATGGTTGACATGCTCATCCACAATTCCATTTATGTTAGAATTAAGCAAAAGCCCTGGCAGCTTTTGTTCAGATCTATCCTTTCTTCAGTTTTGGTGTCTTCTCTGCTTATGTTGAGACAATGAGATCATCTTTGAAGGCCAATGCCATGACTTCTCTCTTGACTGTTAAGGAGAATTAATGCATTATTTTGTCATTATAACATTCTGTTCTTTGTTAAGCTCTATACCCCATTTTTTTAATAGGGTAATTTGGTTGTCTGGTGTCTACTTTCTTGAGTTCTTTGTATATATTGGATATTAGCCCTCTGTCAGATGTAGGATTGGTAAAGATCTTTTCCCAATTTGTTGGTTGTCGTTTTGTCCTATTGACAGTGTCCTTTGCCTTACAGAAACTTTGCAATTTTATGAAGTCCCATTTGTCAATTCTTGATCTTAGAGCATATGCCATTGGTGTTCTGTTCAGGAACTTTTCCCCTGTGCCCAAGTATTCGAGGGTCTTCCCCACCTTCTCTTCTATTAGTTTCAGTGTATAGAGCTTAACAAAGAATTTTCAATGGAAGAAACTCGAATGGCCGAGAAGCACCTAAAGAAATGTTCAATGTCCTTAGTCATCAGGGAAATGCAAATCAAAACAACTCTGAGATTTCATCTCACACCAGTCAGAATGGCTAAGATTAAGAACTCAGGTGATAGTGATGCTGGCGAGGGTGTGGAGAAAGAGGAACACTCCTCCATTGTTGGTGGGACTGCAAGATGGTGCAACCACTTTGGAAATCAGTGTGGCGGTTCCTCAGAAAATTGGACATAGCATTACCCGAGGATCCAGCTATACCACTCCTAGGCATATACCCAGAATATGCTCGAACATATAACAAGGACATATGCTCAACTATGTTCATAGCAGCCTTATTTATAATAGCCAGGAGCTGGAAAGAACCCAGATGTCCTTCAACTGAGGAATGGATTCAAAAAATGTGGTATATTTACACAATGGAGTATTACTCAGCTATTAAAAACAATGAATTCGAGAGGTTCCTAGGTAAATGGATGGAACTAGAAATTATCATCCTGAGTGAGGTAACCCAATCACAAAAGAACACACATGGTATTCACTCACTGATTATTGGATATTAGCCCAGAACCTTGAAATGCTCAAGATGCAACTCACAGGCCACATGAAGCTCATAAAAAAGGAAGACCAAGTGGGGGTGATTCAGTTCTTCTTAGAAGGAGCAACAAAATACTCAAGGGAGCAAATATGGAGACAAAGTGAGGGACAGAAACTGAAGGAGGGGCCATTTGAAGACCTTTCCACCTGAGTATCCACCCCATATGCAGTCACCAAAGGTAGATGCTGATGTGGAAGTCAGGAAGTACATGCCGATAAGGGCCTGATATGGATGTCTCCTCAGAGGCCTTCAAGCGTCTGACATATTCAGAGGCAGATGCTCACAACTAGCCATTGAACTGATCATGAGGTTCTCAATGGAGGAGTTAGAGTGAGGACTGAAGGAGCTGAAAGGGTTTGTGGCACCATGAGGAGAGCAACAATACCAACCAACCACAGCTCCCAGGGTCCTAACCACCAGCCTGGGAGCACTTATGGAGGGATCCAGGGCTTCAGCTGAATATGTAAGAGTAGAGGGCCCTGCCGGGCACAGGTGGAAGATAAGATCCTTGACCTCATGAAGGCTGGACGCCCCAGGGGGTGGGAATTTTGAGGGTGGGGAAGTGGGAGTGGGGGGGTAGGTGTGGGTTACATCCACAGAGAAGAAGGAGGAGGGGTAAGGGGATGGGCGGTTCCTGGGTGGGTGGGGGATGGGGTAAGGGGATAGTATATGAAATGTAAATAAAATATCCAATAAAAAAAAACATTCTGTTCATATTGCTAATTACTTCACTTCTCACAGCTCAGTAAAAACATATAGGTAGACTCCCTGATGTTGACAATGATAAATGTTACAGCTTTGATTGTTAATGAACAATTTATAATAGTATCCCAATATACTCGCTCTGACTCCAAAAATTAAAAAAAAATGTTATATATTGATTTGTGAACCTCCAAATCAAAAATTGGAATCACCAACTGGTGGTGCTGGTCAAGTCCAAAGCTTCAGTTTGATTTACTATCTTTTTTTTTTTCAAGACAGGGTTTCTCTGTGTAGTCCTGGATGTCCTGGAACTCACTCTGTAGAGCAGGCTGGCCTCAAACTCAGAAATCTGCCTGCCTCTGCCTCCCAAGTGCTGGCATTAAAGGTGTGTGCCACCACTGCCTGGCTTTTTTTGCTATCTTAATATGAGAAGAGATAATGATTTAAGACCAAGAGACAAATTCTGCCTTATCTCCTTGAATCTTAACTTTACTCCTATGTAGAGAAAAAGACAAAAACAAAAACAAAAATAAACGAACACACAAGCAAAGTCCATCTCAAAGGGATTATGTAAAGTATGTGTATATCACTTTCTATAGCAGAGAAAAAATTATTGTCACAGTTCTAATTAATTCTATGCTTGTGCTTCCTGCTCTTTCTTTCTCCAACTGAGTTGAGTGTTTAACTAGGAGGAGAAATAGAGTGACTCTTGTGTGTTCTTTTTATTGTTATTATTAATTAATTATTTTATTTATTTACATCCCAAATGCTGTCCCCCTTCCAGGTCCTCCCTCAAAGAGTTCTTCCCCCTGCTTCTTCTCCTTCACAATCAAGAGGGTGTACCCAAGTATTTCCCTCCCCCCACTTGTCATCAAGTCTCTAAAGGATTAGATTCATTTTTCCCATGGAGGCCAGAAAAGGCAACTTTCTGCCCTACATGTTTTTTGTTGGCCTTAGATCCAACCTGTGTATGCTCTTTGGTTGGTGGCTCAGTCTCTGGGAGCTGCAAGGGATGCAGGGTAGTTGGCATCCCCTTCAGTTCCTTTACTTTTTGTCCTAACTCTTTCATAGGAGTCCCTGGCCTCTGTCTCATGTTTGGCTGTGAGTATCTGCATCTGCTGGGTAGAGCTTCTCAGAGGACAGCTATGCTAGACTCTTATCTGCAAGCACAACATAGCATCAGTAATAATGTCAAGGATTGGCATCCACCCATGGCATGGATCCTAAATTGGATTGGTCATTGGTTGGCCATTCCTTTAGCCTCTGCCCCAGTTTTTGTCACTACATTTCTTTTAGACAGGAGCAAAAATTTTGTAAGTAGGTTGGTGCCCTCATCCCTCCACTGGGGGTCCTGTTTAGCTACTGGAGGTAGTCTCTTCAGATTCCAAATTCCCACGGTTAGCCATTTTAGCTGTGATCACAGGCATTGAGTCCTGGGAGCCTCCCTCATGTCAGGTTTATCAGAATTACACTTGACTTCTCAACAGAGACTCTAAAATCCAGATGATCCTGTACAGATATCCTGCAGGCCCTAAGAGACCGGAGATGCCAGCCAAGACTACTATAATCAGCGAAACTCTCAACCACCGTAGATGGAGAAACCAAGATATTCCATGACACTAAAGTTAAACAATATCTGTCTACTAATTCAGCCCTACAGAAGGAAAATTCCAACACAAAGAGGACAATTACACCCAATAAAACACAAGAAATTAATCATCTCACATCAAACCCAATAGAAAAGAATCACACACACACATAGTACCACCACCAGCAACAAAATGACAGGAACTAATAATCATTGTTCATTAATATCTCTTAACATCAATGGACTCACTTCTATAAAATGACACAGGCTAACAGAATGAATATGTAGACAAGCTCTATCATTCTGCTCATACAAGAAACACACTTCAGCAATAAAGATAGATACTACCTCAGAGTATATGGCTGGAAAAAAAATGTGTTGTTTTCAAACCTGAGCTCTTATCTCTTCCACATCTTCTCAGTCCCCTTAACAAAAGGAAATTGGAAGCCATGAGAGAATTAAAATTCTTTTGCAACACAATGGTAAACTCTGGTTAAATAAGTGCCAAGTTCTCCTAGTATCCTATTGCAAAAATATGAGTTTCATTTAAACTTTAGCCTTCTGCTGGGATTTGGCTGATAATTAAAATCTTGACCTATTTGTTCCTTATTTTAGATGATTAACATGCAAGAAAATAAATAGAAAACTATATAATATTAACTAAAGTCTTTTCAGAAATGCACAGTGAAACAAAATTCTTTTCAGAATGGTAATGGCTAACATTATCATTCCATCTACTCTGTCTCATCTAATCCATACAAAACTGTAAAATAGACATGTGTGAGGTCATTATTTCTGTGATTTCTGTGTGGAAAATGGAAAAGGGTCCCAACGAAGGTGAGTATTTTCTTCAAATCCACACAAGAAACATGTTGTATACAAGACCTGAAGATGTAATCCAGACTTTGTGAGACAAGACTCAGGGTCTTGCTACTTTTTTTTTTTGTATTCGTATGCAAGTATGTGTGTGTGTGTGTGTGTGTGTGTGTGTGTATACATGCGTGTAAGAGGCCAGAAATTGACATCAGATGCTTTCCTCTTTAATTCTCTCCCTTATGTATTGAGACAATAAGTATCACTGCACAGGCAACTTGCTGATTTGGCCAATCTAACTACCCTGCTTGCCCTACCTCCATCTCCCACATGTTAGGATTTCATTCCTGCTTGAAATTTGCATGGATTCTCACATTCCCAACCCTACTCCTTATTCTTACATTGCAAGTGCCTAATATAACCACAAAGTTATATCCCCAGCACCAGGATTTTTATTGATATAATTTTCAATAAACAGTTGCCCTCAGCATCAACATACACATGACTTCTGGGAATATCTATATATAAAATTATGGTTCCTTCTTGTTCTTCATCTGTAGTGCAGCAGGTAACCTTAGTGATTAGTTCCCTTCTCTGTGATGCTATTTCTCTCTCTCTTCCAGGCTGTTTCCAACTTTAGAAAGTGTCAGGCACACCCCAAAAAGCTTTGTCTTATTTGAGATGTCTCTGAATCAGTTAATCACTTTATTTTATAGGAAAACCTCAAGCTAATATATTTGGAATGAAAAAGAGCTGAGACCTCTCAGCTCTCAGCAGCTGCACTAAAGCTGAACACTGCCTGATGTGAGCAGAGACTTGAGTCTGCCACCATGTGGGAGGAGAATGAAGTCATGTAGAAAGTCAAAAAGTAGCTTCCCAAGCAGCCAAAAACAGACCTCTGGATCAGCCCCCTCACATCTTTAAAATTAAATGTTCAGCAGAACTTGAGACATTAGTAGATTAACATGTCAATACATTTTCCACATCACTGCAGAAAGGTAAGCTCCAAGAATAAAATGTACTGTTTAGGCATTTTTAAAAAGAGATATAAAAATTATAGGTATAGCAGAGGATGGCATAACTCTAAAAAGACCTATTTTGGAGCTGAAGCTTTAGTTACTCACAGAATACATATCTGAGTCCTTGAAAATTCTTTGACATCAGTATTACAGGTTAGAGTCGACTTCCCCTAAATTCATGGTTGAAGTTATAATCCTCAGAACCCTAGACTGTAATTGTATTTGTAGCTGAGAGACAAGATTGAGTTAAATGAGTCCTCAGAGTGGGCTTTCACTCACTGTGACCTTGTTTTCAAAAGATCATGACCAAATCAGGAAGAGGGAAGATTATCTGGAGACAGAGGCAAGATGGCTAACTCAAAGCAGGAGTTGGAGTACCCTGAAAAAAAATCTTGTTCTTGGGCTTGAACCTCTTAACTATGAGAAAGTAAACCTATACTTTGAGATAGTCACCATGTAGCACTCGGTTATGGCAGGGTTATGCAATCATTAAGGGGCTGATGAGTTTAATGACATTTGAACTTGTTCCTCTCTGTAATTACACTGTCCTCAGTTATGGTGATACTACAGTTTTAATTGCTAGGACACACATCTATGAATTTTGGGTAGCATCAATATCAAGAGATTTGTTAGAGCTTAAGTCTGGAACCTACAAGTAAGTAAAAACTGAACTGAAACAGGAAGCTCATTGTAGAGTTACTCCATGAAGCTTTCATGCTGTTAAGAGCTTTTGGCAGGTCTTACATTTCCATTGAAATGACACACTGTCTTTGGCAATAGTAAACCATGCCTGGTAAATAAAACCACCACTTTCATTTACAGAAATGAGAAACTAACTTTTCCATTCATAACTGTGTGGAAGGATGGGCTATAAGTACCAATAGTTTGCTTTATGTAGGAAATGGTAGAAGTGGTTATTGGGAAGTCACAATTATCTTGAAGACTGAGAATCCCAGGAAATTATACTTCTGGCATAATTTCTCAGTATAACAGGCAAATAATGTATTAGAAAATTGTATTATGATCTATTGATCTAACTACCCATGAAAATAAGGTCAGGCATTTGCTGCATAGGTAGTAAAAGTGCTGTATACAAGCATGGGTCACTATTTCACTTGATTCGTTCCCTTTTCTTGAAGTCAAATGGATGAATGTAGAGTCCAGCTTACCTTCCACATACATTTGAGCATTAATGGAATTTATCCTATTATAGGAGTGGCTTTTAAGATAAAGCTTCAGATACTGGAAGTTGCTCAGAAATGATAAAACAGGGTCAGAGTTGTATTTGGGTTTGTTGGACATCTTAGCATTATGCCATCAAATGAACCCACAGCTGGTATTTATGTATGGTTTAAGTTTTCTCTATGACATGCAACAGCTCATTACAGCATAAAAGAATCTAAGGGCACCTTGTTGCTATATCATAAATAATAAGACCTCAAAAGCAATTGAATTTTTTTTTTAAAGATTTATTTATTTATTATATATGAATACACTGTAGCTGTCTTCAGACACACCAGAAGAGGGCATCAGATCTCATTACAGATGGTTGTGAGCCACCATGTGGTTGCTGGGATTTGAACTCAGGACCTCTGGAAGTGCAGTCAGTGCTCTTAACCACTGAGCCATCTCTCCAGCCCCCGCAATTGAATTTTATAATCACATTTTTTCCCTTTGCTCAGTTACCCCATTTCAAAAGGAGTTTTAAAGTAATGTAAGTCCATTGAAAACCCCTTTAAAACACAGAAGAGCCAAAAGAGAATTTTTTTGCTTTGCTTTCTGAATCATAGCACTCAAAATCTTACTACTGACTGTTAGCATCTTTTATTTATATTTCTTTAAACATTCTTTCTAAATTGTAAACTCCAACAAGATCACAGTTTCTCTAACCTCAGCATCAATATCAGCCTATAGGTAGATAATTACTTGTGGGTGACCCTATGCTCTGCTGAGGTTTTTAAAGGAGTTCCTAATCTCTATCTACAAAATACTGGTTCATCTCATTCTTCTAAGTTGTAAAAACCAAAAATTCTTGCTTTTTGCTAAATATTCTTTTCAATGGGAAAATCTTGAGAATCATGTACTTTGAAGACACAAAGAAAAATGTGTGAATAAGACAAACACTTTGCCATCAGCATGAGAAAAAAAACTCTGTATTCACACTTAAGTCATTAACCACCCTCTTTCTTTACTCCTTGAATTGTTCTGTTCAAGAAGGCAGTAGAATTAAGGATGGAGTTACTATACAGCATGGTGGGTGAGTTGTAACATGAAGACTGTGAGAATGGTGGACACATGGAAAATCCAGAGCCAAAGTCATCATGCTTACAGATGAAATAGACCCATTTCCATTAATGTTAGTCTTTTATGTATATTAACTCCTCAGGCCAGTTCTATCACTGTGTATCACATTATATTCTGTAGTTTTGGAAGGAAATAAAATACAAATATGTACTCTTCTAGAGAACACAGGCCATGAAGGTTTTCTATTTTTCTATTTTTGTATGTCTGTGACAAAATACTATACTTAGCAAAGTAAAAGAGGGAAGGACATACTTTGGATCATCTCACCATGGGAGTCTATCACAGTGGGCTAGAAAACAGAGAGATGTTCTCCATTTGAGTACATATAAAGTTTTCTTCCTGAAGTTATGTGACCTATATTATACATATCTTACATACTATACATATTTTAAAAGATCAACATTGACTCAAATTACAAGAAAATGATAAGCACATAGAAGATATAATTTGGATTGAAAATTTTGTATAGTCATCATGCTAAGGAGGTTTTATAATTTTTTCACAAAAGCAATTCTGATTCACTAACCAAATACCAAGTATAAAATGTTAAAACTATTTTTCTCTAAATTGTGTTGAACTTAAATATAAAATTATACAGAGTAACTGGAGAAAAGACAAATGAACATTTTAAGTGACATAAACATTTCACTGTTGATACAATGACTTTTGATGTATTATCTGCTATAGTCTCTGAGCCTGTGAACTTGAAAAAATACTTTAAGTCACATTAGTAAGCAAAGAATTTTCTACTACACAATTTTCAGGCTTGAGGAATTTGTTGCACTTTGGGCTTTGACCAATTTTTGAAAAATATTTATTCTTTATGCTGTGCTTCTGATCTCTTGGTTATGGTTTCAGCAGATCCAACATTATTCAAGCACCCTTAGATGATTTACTAGCCTGAATTAGGTTCCAGCACACTCCTAAGTCAGTCATTGAGAAATAAAAAATATTTACTATGACTTTCAAGATATCATTAGGAAATAGTAGTGGCAAGGAGTCCACCTTCCCCAAAGCAGCATGATCCATAATGCTACCCACAGTATGTCCAACAAATTGAGGTTCTGCTAAAATTGAAGAAAGGAGTTAATGAGTGTTAGAAAGCAAGGCTATCTTTCATTATAATCAAATAGGATGTTTGTTTTGGAATTTATTTATCAACCATCACCAGATATTTACTTGGGGATAACATCTTTCTTCAATTTGGTTAAAATTGATAGATCAGTCGGTGATAAAGGGACAATAAAAATCATTTTTGAAATAATTTAGCAACAAAATACTCAAGGGAGCAAATATGGAGACAAAGTGAGGGACAGAAACTGAAGGAGGGGCCATCTGAAGACCACTCCACCTGAGTATCTATCCCATGTGCAGTCACCAAAGGTAGATGCTGATGTGGAAGTCAGGAAGTGCATGCTGATAAGAGCCTGATATGGATGTCTCCTCAGAGGCCTTCAAGAGTCTGACATATTCAGAGGCAGATGCTCACAACTAGCCATTGAACTGATCATGGGGTTCTCAATGGAGGAGTTAGAGTGAAGACTGAAGGAGCTGAAAGGATTTGTGGCACCATGAGGAGAGCAACAATACCAACCAACCACAGCTCCCAGGGTCTAAACCACCAGTCTGGGAGCACTTAGGGAGGGATCCAGGGCTTTAGGTGAATATATGAGTGGAGGGCCCTGCTGGTCATAGGTGGAAGAAGAGAACCTTGACCTCATGAAGGCTGGACGCCCCAGGGGGTGGGAATTTTGAGGGTGGGGAGGTGGGAGTGGGGGGGGGTAGATAGAGGTTACATCCACAGAGAAGAAGGAGGAGGGGTGAGGGGATCGGGGGTTCCTGGGTGGGTGGGGAATGGGGTAAGGGGACAACGTATGAAATGTAAATAAAACATCCAATAAAAGAATAAAAAAATAAAAATGCAAAATAAAGAAAGAATTTGACATAAGGTTTAGATGCTTCTAGAAGCCTCATTTCTTTCCTATTTTCACTGTGCGTTCTATTCCTTCAGAGGAAAATTGCTAGAAAATCATTGTATGTGATGTTTGTGGTGTAAGCTTATCAAGAGGAATGGGCACATGCTTCATAGAGCATTTCATAAAAGTTAGAAAGACTTATCACAATAAGAATGCTACATTCATAAAAACATGTGATTCAAAAATATGGCATCATTCCTTGTTGAGTAAGTACTCTAGTAACATTAAAAGCAAAAATTTATCATCTCACCCAGAGATTGTTCAAATAATGACTCAAAAAGTAACAAAAACTTGTTGGAATGCTTTAAGGAGTCTACTAACATAGTATTTGGATTTTTTAATTTCTTTTTTTATTGGATATTTTATTTACATTTCAGATGTTATCCCCTTTCCCCATTTCCCCCCCCCCACTCAGAAACTCCCTATCCCCAGCCCCCCCCTTTTCCTTCATGGGGAATGGGCCCCCCCACATCCCCCCCTCCCACCTCCCACCCCTCAAATTCCCCCCCCCCCCCCACGTTGTACAGCCTTCATGGAACCAAGGATCTCCTCCCCACCTATGACCAATGAGGCCATCCTCCCCTTCTGGTTATTACAAATAAGGCTGCTATGAACATAGTGGAGCATATGTCCTTGTTACATATTGGAGCATCTTCTGGTTATATGCCCAGGAGTAGTATAGCTGGGTCCTCAGGTAATGCTATGTCCAATTTTCTGATGAACTACCAGACTGATTTCCAGAGTGGTTGCACCATCTTGAAATCCCATCAATAATGGAGGAGTGTTCCTCTTTCTCCACATCCTCGTCAGCGTCTACCATTACCTGAGTTTTTGATCTTAGCCATTCTGACTGGTGTGAGATGGAATCTCAGGGTTGTTTTGATTTGCATTTCCCTGATGACTAAGGATATTGAACATTTCTTTAGGTGTGTTTTCACCATTTGAGTTTCCTCAGTTGAGAATTCTTTGTTTAGCTCTGTACCCCATTTTTAATAGAGTTATTTGGTTGTCTGAAGTCTAATTTCTTGAGTTCTTTGTATATATTGGATATTAGCCCTCTATCAGATGTGGGATTGGTAAAGATGTTTTCCCAGTCTGTTGGTTGCCGCTTTGTCCTATTGACAGTGTCCTTTGCCTTATAGAAACTTTGCAGTTTTATGAGGTCCCATTTGTCAATTCTTGATCTTAGAGCATAAGCCATTGGTGTTCTGTTCAGGAACATTTCCCCTGTGCCCAAGTATTCGAGGTTCTTCTCCATCTTCTCTTCTATTAGTTTCCATGTATCTGGTTTTATGTGAAGGTCCTTTATCCATTTGGACTTGAACTTTGTACAAGGAGATAAGAATGGATCGATTTGCATTCTTCTACAATATCATCACATTTCTTGCTGTGTCCCTTCATGAAGAGGGAGAAAAAACAAAATTTTCTGTCTTTTTAATACAGATTAAACCCATCTCCAGACACTCTCCTGTTAATTTTGTGTAGCCCTAGGTGTTTCACAATGGCTTGCCCCCAAATACAGCTTCTACATTGTTAGGGTTAGGGCTTCAATATATGAGTTCTGAGGACTCAAATCTCCAGGCTATTGAAGATGGTAAAGAGTTTGATCAGAAAACAGAATACTTTGGTGGTTGAATTCTGATCCAAAAATTAAACAACTGCCAGTTTTCTCTGCTGCTCTTGAATCAACGTTATTGATTTTTTGTCTTTTGTGGAGAAATGTTAAAATGCAGTTACCGTTTACAGCTATTTACTTCAATGATTTTCAGATTTTTCAAAATCTCTATAGTTGAGGTATAATATAAAAATTCACTGAAATAACCAAGAGATGACTCATTACTTTCATTCTTTGTATAAATATAGACTCATTCTCATTGCCTTATTCTGTAGTTTTCACATATAATAAATTTATATTAATAAAACATGACTTTAATAATTAACATACTCTTCTAATTTGTTATCTTTTGAATAAATGGTTCAGTGTGAAATTATGGATCTCATTAAATGTTTCAGGAGTACAATTATAGAAAAAGACATCTGTAATAGAATCATTCAGAAAATAGGTGATAGCACAACTAGCTTGGATTATTTAATTCCTTAATCAAATTTTGGTGTGTAGTATTTTTGTTTTAAGACTCAAGAACATTTTTCCTGATGACTTTATATCTGGTTTTAGGATACTCCATCACAGTAAGTACTGATGACAACAGGTAAACCTTTTGAAATCTGTAAACTCATATCCTCCAAATATGGCAACTGAAATTAGATGAGAGGCTACAAGCATCTGTCAGGGTAGATAGTCAATAATCTGAAAGGAATCATGTTGCTCTTATGCACTTTACAGGTACATCCTTGCCGTCTGCTACACCTCAGTCCCTTTCTTCTCATGCATTGTGGTTTGGCAGTAAAATTGGTAAATAAGCTTGTTCCTCCTTGTTTTTATCTTCCTTCCTTCCTTCCTTCCTTCCTTCCTTCCTTCCTTCCTTCCTT